>NC_073405.1:19025358-19344108 GCF_028641065.1 Leucoraja erinaceus
TTTAGCAACTCCCCAAGGTTTCTTCTATTGTATCTTGTAACCCTCAACATTCATTACCTGGAATGTATGGATAGGACAGGTATCGAGGGATCTGGGCCAAATACAGACACGTGGGACTAGTGTAGATGTTGGTTGGTATGGGCAAGTTGGGCCGAAGGGCTTGTTTCCACACTGTGTGACTATGACAATGCCAAACCCAGCCCTATTATGAGACCACCATTCCCTATATATAGATAGATACATCTATACACATCGTATATATAGTATACATCGCTATAGTATAATACTAGACTAAGTGGGACCCGTTGGGTCCCATGTTCACACGGGAGGGCTGGTCCCCCGACGCAATATTCCACCTCTCCACCAATTCCAATATTGGTGGCCAGTGGGGGGGCTTTCTGGAGTGTTGGTATAGGTTCTTGGGGTGGCAGCTCAGTCCCTCAAGCCTGATCTGCTGATAGCTCACTCATGGCTGGTGGGCTGGCTGTTGACTCGTGACTATTCCTTGAAATTCCATTTCTAGTAGGGTGCAAGGCCACCAAATTCAAGTGTAGTTTCTTACCACTATGAGCAGGGTGCAAGGCCACCAAATTCAAGTGCAGTTTCCAACCACTTCAAGCAGGGTGCAAGGCCACCAAATTCAGTGCAGTTTCATACCACTTCAAGAAGGATGCAAGGCCGCCAAATTCAAGTGCAGTTTCATTCCACTTCAAGCAGGAAATACCATTTCATGCAGGGTGAAACCACCATAAAACCACACAAAACACCAAACTCACAGTTCAGTAGACATTCAGTGTGTTCAGTTGATTCACAGCTCATCCAGAGTCATGACCTCTCCCTCCCCCATCCTGCAGACACTGAGCCACACCCACAGTTCCCGGTTTTATAACCCCTCCCCCTCCCACCGGAAAAGGTGTGGCTTTCAGGGCGTGATTGACAGGAGAGAGATTCTCAACATTTTTTAAACACTAATAACACTTTTCATTGATGGGAAGAATTCTCTGCACCTGCTCAGCGGAGGGGGGAGTGAGTAAAATGGCCAAAAATCACAGCCGTAACTGGTAGAGTTTATCTAAAATGAATATACAGCGCAAACAGGAAGTAAGTGCATTTGCAGTAGTGCCTTTTAACTTCAAGCCAAAGCACCCAAGCCGCCATTTGCAGTAAGTAGTGCCTTTCAACTTCAAGCCAAAGCACCCAAGCCACCATGTGCAGTAAGTTGTGCCTTTTAACTTCAAGCAAAACACCCAAGCCACCATTTGCAGTACGTAGTGCCTTTCAACTTCAAGCCAAAGCACCCAAGCCACCATTTGCAGTAGGTAGTGCCTTTCAACTTCATGCCACCATTTGCAGTAAGTAGTGCCTTTCAACTTCAAGCCAAAGCACCCAAGCCACCATTTGCAGTAAGTAGTGCCTTTCAATTTCAAGCAAAGCACCCAAGCCACTTTCAACTGCAGCCAAAGTAGTGCCTTTCAACTTAGTGCCATTCAACTTCAAGCCACCAAGCACCCAAGCCACCATTTGCAGTAAGTAGTGCCTTTCAACTTCATGCCACCATTTGCAGTAAGTAGTGCCTTTCAATTTCAAGCAAAGCACCCAAGCCACCATTTGCAGTAAGTAGTGCCTTTCAACCTTAAGCCAAAGCACCCAAGCCACCATTTGCAGTAAGTAGTGCCTTTCAACTTCAAGCCAAAGCACCCAAACAACTATTTGCAGGCAGTGCCTTTTTACTTCAAACAAACCATATTTTCATTTTCAAACCACATTAAGGGTACTCACAGTTGTGTAGACATTTGTTCAGTGTTATTCAGAGCTCAGAGAGACAATGATCCTTGGCTTCACCCATCTTGCAGAGAATGAGTGAGGCACACCACTTCCTGGTTTTATAGTCCCTCCCCCTCCCTCCAGCAGGGGCAGCAGAGAGAATGGTGATTTTTTAAAAAACATTAATATCTCTGATTTGTCATCGATAGGAAACATCCTCCGCATCCGTAAGGCGGAGGGGGGCTCTGAGCGAGGTGGCCAAAAATGACAGCCGTAGGTGGCGGCGTTCTGTCAGAAATCGCAGCACAGTGGGCCAAAAGCGGTCAAAATCAGAGATTTAGTAATATAGATACTGCTGTTCATTCATCACCTCTGGAACCCCCCCACCTAAAGGTACTGACTGAACAATAATTAGAGAGCCCATGAAGTTGGTTGGCAATATGACTGCCAAAAACCAATTTGGCCCATGTCTACTTATGGGTATGAAGGACCAGCATAAACATGGCTGATGGCTCACACCTCCAGTGCTGTCTATGTGGAAATTGTATGTTCTCAATTTGACCAGGTGAATTTCTCCCAATGCTCATGTTTCTTCCCACACACCACAGACATGCTGGTTGGTTAATTGGCCTCTACAAGTAGTGGGAAAAAATTCAGTGGTATGTGATGAGCAATTAGTTGTAAGGTTACACGGAAATAAGAAGGGCAATGGGATAATGAGATTTTTGTGCTTGAGAAAGGAGATGAGGAGGAATTATTTTAGTCAGAAGGTGGTGAATTTGTGGAAATCATTGCCAAAGATGGAGGTGGATTCTTGATTAGTGAGGGTGTCGGGGTTTCTGGGGAGAAGGCAGAAGAATGGGCTTGCAAGGAAATGATAAATCAGCCATAATTGAAAGGTGGAGTAGACCTGATGGGCCAAATGGTCTAATTCTGCTCCTATAACTTATGGACTTGCAACATTTGTGGATAAAATATTGATTTTATTCAGATTGTAATGGCTCCAACTCCTGGATGGAGATGCAACAGATTGCTTGCTTTTATGTTGCTGAATATTCTTGCGGATTCATATCCAAACACATTATCAACCTGGTTGCTCACTCATTAGAGATTCTCAATGAAACCTTTCCAAACCTGAGGAATCAGGCGACAGGGAAGTAATTGCCAAGGGGCTTGAAACAACTGCAACAAAAGCATTTGACACTCAAGTAACTCTGGCTTACCTAGTCTTAACTCAACAGCAACAGGATCAGATCCTGTGGATTGGAGGGTAGGCAAAGTAACTCCACTTTTTAAGAAAGGAGGGAAAAATAAATGGGGAATTATAGATGTTAGCCTTACATCAATAGTGGGGAAGATGCTGGAGTCGATTATTAAAGGTGTTATAGCAGCGCATTTGGAAAGCAGTGATGGGATCGGTCAAAGTCAGCATGGATTTATGAAGGGGAAATCATGCTTGACTAATCTTTTGGAAATTTTTGAGGATGCAACAAACAGAATGGATAAGGGAGAGCCAGTGGATGTGGTGTATCTGGACTTTCAAAAAGCCTTTGACAGTCCCACACAAGAGATTAGTGAGCAAAATTAGAGCACATGGCATTAGGAGTAGGGTATTGACATGGATAGAAAATTGGCTAGCAGACAGGAAGCAAAGAGTAAGAATTAACAGGTCCTTTTCAGAATGGCAGGCAGTGACTAGTGGGGTGCCGCAAGGCTCGATGCTGGGACTCCAGTTGTTTACAATATATATTAACGATTTAGACAAGTTAATTAAATGTAACATCTCTAGATTTGTGGATGACACAAAACTGGGTGGCAGTGTGAGCTGCGAGGAGAATGCTATGAGGCTGCAGGGTGACTTGGATAGGTTGGGTGAGTGGGCAGAAGCATGGCAGATGCAGTATGATGTGGATAAATGTGTGGTTATCTATTTTGGTGGCAAAAACAGGAAGGCAGATGATTATCTGAATGATGACAGATTTGGAGAAGGGGAGGTGCAATGAGACCTGGGTGTGCTTGTACATCAGTCACTGAAAGTAAGCATTCAGGTACAGCAGGCAGTGAAGAAAGCTAATGACATGTTGCCTTCATCGCGAGAAGATTTGTGTTTAGGAGCAAGGGGGTCCTACTGCAGTTGTACAGGGCCTTGGTGAGACTGCACCTGGAGTATTGTGTGCAATTTTGGTCTCCTAACTTGAGGAAGGACATTATTACTATTGAGGGAGTGCAGCGTAGGTTCACCAGGTTAATTCCCGGGATGGCAGGACTGACATGTGATACAATAATGGCTTGACTGGGCTTCTATGTATTCACTGGAATTTAGAAGGATGTGAGGGGATCTTATAGAAACATATAAAATTCTTAGAGGATTGGACAGGGTAGATGCAGGAAAAAAATTCCCGATGTTGGGGGAGTCCAGAACCAGGGGTCACAATTTAAGAATAAGGGGTAGGCCAGTTAGGTAGACTGAGATGAGGAAAAACCTTTTCACCCAGAATGTTGTGAATCTGAAATTCTCTGCCACAGAAGGCAGTGGAGGCCAATTCACTTGATGTTTTCAAGAGAGGATTATATTTAGCTCTTAGGGCTAAGGGATTCAAGGGGTATGGGGGAAAAGCCAGAACAGGGTACTGATTTCACTTGTGCAGATGCACCCCAGCGCTACGGGGCTCCATTGTCAGAGTGTGGCCCACTGAAAACTGGAGGAACAGCACTTCATATTTTGCTTGGTATGAATATTGACCTCTAACTTCAAGCAACTCTTGCTTTCCCTCTCTCTCCATTCCTCCCCCTCCCAAGTTCTCTGACCAGTCTGACTGTCCACCTGATTACATTGTATCTCTGTTTGCTGTGTGTCACCTTCCCCAAATTAACAATTCTACATTTTCCTTGATCTTCATTTCATTTGATCTCTTACACTTCCTTATCCCTGTTACTCCCACTACCTTGAAGCTCAGTCTGACGAAGGGTCTCGACTGAAAATGTCACCCTTTCCTTCTATCCAGAGTTGCCGCCTATCCCGCTAAGTTATTCCAGCATTTTGTGCCTATCATGTGTGATGAGAATGGCCAAATATAAAAGCAGGAGTAACCTTAAGAACAGGTTCATGCATTGTATTTGGGAATGCTTCTTAGAGCTAATATAGATATGGTATGATGTTATGATACATGTTTAATTAATGATCTCATAGTAAAAGATCTCCAAGGAAAAAGTGATCTAGCACGGTAGAATTATAATGTATGAGGGCAGAGCTGGCTAAAATGGACTGGGAGAATGGATTGCTGTAAAATGGTAGATCTGACCTTGAAAGAGATGCTTCAAAAATCTCAATAAAAGTATATTCCAGTGAGAAAGACTTGCGTTTTGAGAAGAATGCTAACTAAATATGTTAGGGATGGTGTTAGATTGAAAGAAAGGGCATAATATAGTGGCTTGCAAAAGTTTTCATACCACTTGAACTTTTCCACATTTTGTCACATTACAACCACAAACGTAAATGTATTTTATTGGGATTTTATGTGATAGACCAACACAAAGTGGTGCATAATTGTGAAGTGGAAGGAAAATGATACATGGTTTTCAAATTTTTTTACAAATAAAAAACTGAAAAGTGTGGCGTGCAAAAGTATTCAGCCCCCCCCCTGAGTCAATACTTTGTAGAACCACTCTTTGCTGCAATTACAGCTGCAAGTCTTTTGGGGGTATGTCTCTACCAGCGTTGCACATCTGGAGACTGAAATTTTTGCCCATTCTTCTTTGCAAAATAGCTCAAGCTCAGTCAGGTTAGATGGGGAACGTCTATGACCAGTAATTTTCAAGTCTTGCCAGAGATTCTCAATTGGATTTAGGTCTGGACTTTGACTGGGCCATTCTAACACATGAATATGCTTTGATCTAAACCATTCCATTGTAGCTCTAGCTGTATGTTTAGGGTCGTTGTCCTGCTGGAAGGTGAACCTCCACCTCAGTCTCAAGTCTTTTGCAGACTCTAACAGGTTTTCTTCCAAGATTGCCCTGTATTTGGCTCCATCCATCTTCCCATCAACTCTGACCAGCTTCCCTGTCCCTGCTGAAGAAATGCATCCCCACAGCATGATGCTGCCACCACCATGTTTCACAGTGAGGATGGTGTGTTCAGGGTGATGTGCAGTGTTAGTTTTCCGCCACACATAGCGTTTTGCATTTAGGCCAAAAACTTCAATTTTGGTCTCATCTGACCAGAGCACCTTCCTCCACATGTTTGCTGTGTCCCCCACATGGCTTGTGGCAAACTGCAAACGGGACTTCTTATGGCTTTTTTTCAACAAAGGCTTTCTTCTTGCCACTCTTCCCTAAAGGCCCGATTTGTGGAGTGCATGACTAATAGTTGTCCTGTGGACAGATTCTCCCACCTGAGCTGTGGATCTCTGCAGCTCCTCCAGAGTTACCATGGGCCTCTTGGCTGCTTCTCTGATCAATGCTCTCCTTGCCCGGCCTGTCAGTTTAGGTGGACGGCCATGTCTTGGTAGGTTTGCAGTTGTGCCATACTCTTTCCATTTTCGGATGATGGATTGAACAGTGCTCTGTGAGATGTTCAAAGCTTGGATATTTTTTTATAACCTAACCCTGCTTTATACTTCTCCACAACTTTATCCCTGACCTGTCTGGTGTGTTCCTTGGGCTTCATGATGCTGTTAGTTCACTAATGTTCTCTAACAAACCTCTGAGGCCTTCACAGAACAGCTGTATTTATACTGAGATTAGATTACACACAAGTGGACTCTATTTACTAATTAGGTGACTTCTGAGGGCAATTGGTTGCACTGGATTTTATTTAGGGGTATCAGAGTAAAGGGGGCTGAATACTTTTGCATGCCACACTTTTCAGTTTTTTATTTGTAAAAAATTTGAAAACCATGTTTCATTTTCCTTCCACTTCACAATTATGTGCCACTTTGTGTTGGTCTATCACATAAAATCCCAATAAAATCCATTTACGTTTGTGGTTGTAACGTGGCAAAATGTGGAAAAGTTCAAGGGGTATGAATATTTTTGTAAGCCACTGTATATAGAAAAAAAAATAGTGGAAGGACAGAGGATTTGGAAACAAAAAAAGAATAACAAAAAAAAGATAGAGAGAAACCGGAGCTTAAGAGTAAATAAGTAAACAATATAAAACATTATAGTAAGAGTTTTGACAAGTGTGTAAAAGGAAGAGAATAGTTCAAGTAACTGTTGATCCCTTGAAGAATGGGATGGGTAAATTAAGAATGGGAAATTAAGAAACGGCAGAGGTTCCAAATAATTGTTGTAGATTGATATCCATGGTGAAAGTTAATGAAAATATACTGATTAAAATAGATAATTAAGGTGCTACCAATAATAATGGAGTCATACAGCATGGAAACAGGCCCTTTGGACCAATTTGTCCATCTATGCTAGTCCCACCATCCTTGGTGGCTGTAATAAACTTAAAACAAAGTATTTGCATAGTCAAAAGATACAAGGGACTATTGGGACTAAAGAATGAGAATGGTCCTGGATCATTTAACATGCATCATCGGGCCTTCTTGGGAGTGGCTGCAGAAAGTGGATAGATTGGTTATAATATACCAATATTTCTTTAATTCTGCAGAGGTCCCAGAGGTTTAGAGAGTGTAGATCTAAGATCATTATTCAAGAAAGGAAGAAGGTAGAAAATGATAGGCAGTTTAAACCAATCTTTATAATTGGGGAGAAGTAAGACATTTTAAAAAAAATCATAAGACGATTAAGCAGAGTGAACATGATTTTGTGCAAGGTACACACAAATGCTGGAGAAACTCAGCGGGTGCAGCAGCATCTATGGAGCGAAGGAAATAGGCGACGTTTCGGGCCGAAACCCTTCTTCAGACTGATTTTGTGAAAGTTTATTTTGCAATAATGAACGTTTACTTTGCAATAATGAAAGTCTGCTTTGTGAGAAGCACGGGGGAGGGGTGGGGATCAGTACCAATTGCCCACCATTCTCCTTACAGACAGATTTAGAGCACAGAATCTAAACCAGTGTGTGTTTCTGGAGTGTGACCAATACCATTACAGCTGTCGGTACTTGTCTGAGATTTTATTGATCAGTTGTTGATGCTGTGGAGGAGATACGTTCAGCTAGTTTCATGTGTTTAATGGACCAGAAAGTGGATGATGAATGTAGTGACAGCTCACGGAATAGTGAGTCTCCAATGGGTCCCAGAGTGATGAATACAAGGCAGGAATAAAAGTGATGGGGGAAAGAAGAGCCACCAATGAGATGCAGATACTTTATGGAGAATGAGCATGCAACATTGCGTGAGATTCTGTGCACTGCTGCGTCTTGAAAGGGAGATCCGATTACCCAGTTTATTCTGAAGACTGCATTTGAACATTATTCATAATCAACAGGAGCCAATCAAATGCATGGTAAGATATGGAGATGTACTGGTGTCATGAGGAAGTGATTCGGGTACCTCTTTACCGAACGGTCAATAACTCCAAGCAGGATTTGGCGTCCAGTGGCAGCATGAAAACAGTATTAGATGTCAAATCTATATCTCACACATCTTTGCCAGCAGAATGTCAATATCAACTTCTAGCAAGGTGAACCACCAAGTAAGCTGGCAGTGATTGCTGGTGCTCCCACAACCTTGGCCTGCATTCCAGGTAGGGAATGACCATGGAATTGAAAATGATCCACAAGAATCCTCCACACTAGATCTGTTCAATAAATTAATATAAGAGAAGTACAGAAGACGGAAGATTGGCCTGGAGTGCACTGGAGTAGACAAGGCATTGGATCACTGGAGAACAGAGACTTTGAAACATTAGATCATTGGAACTCGTGGGAATTATGTCGGATTGTTGGGGAATTGGGCCAATGGAGCACCATATTAATAGACTATCAGAGCAATGGAAATATCAGATCCTTGCAAAAATTGAACTTTGAAACATCAGAAAGTTGGAATATCTGAACTTTGGAATGATGGATTGTTGGAATATTGGAAGGTGGAATATCAAAGTAGATAATCGGATGCATAAAATCAGTGGATTAATGAAACTTTAGAGCAATGAAGTATCAGATCATTAAAACATTGGAATATAAATTTAGTGGATTGAAACATTGAATTCTGTTTGACGATTTGATTCCATTTTGCTTTACACCAGAAATCTCCATTCGGGAATTTTAAATTGGCTGACCGTGGGAACTTTCAGTGGTGGGTTGATAGGAGATGAGGATAGAGTTCCAGATTTCTATTACCCTTGGTATGAAGAAGTGCTCCAATGAATTATGCTGAAAGGGTTTGTTCTAAGTTTGTTATAAATACAACATACCCGTTGTTCCGAACCGTCCCAACAGGAAAGATAATGCCCTCCCCACCTACTTTATCCCTGAGATAAAAAACAACATCAACAATGTAGGCAGTGTTATAAAAATCCCATATTATTAGTTCTGTAAATTATCTCATCACTTGCTCACTCCTCCAGCACTGTTTTACACCTTTTAATATTATTCACCATCTTCAGTGTGTGAATGGTAGAGATACTTAAAATATCTAATTCCTGAATAAATTTAAATATTTGCAATAACTGATAGTTAACATGTTTGTTAATGTACATTGTATATTCTCTTGGGTATTCTTCAACTGCAGAGCTTAGTAAATAATCATTTTGTTAATACCTCTGAAGGACTAATGTGTTGCTTTGTAAATAGCCACTGGTGCTTTTCAGACTATGCAACTAGTTGCACACAGCAAAAATAACAAAGCTTAGTTTAGTTTATTATTGTCACGTGTACCGAGGTACAGTGAAAAGCTTCTCTGTTGCATGTTATCCAGTCAGCGGAAAGACTATACGTGATTACAAATAAGCCAACCACAATGTACGGATACAGGATAAAGAGAATTTGCTGGTAGACAAAAATGCTGGAGAAACTCAGCAGGTGCAGCAGCATATATGGAGCGAGGGAAATAGGCCTAAAGAAGGGTTTCGGCCCGAAATGTTGCCTATTTCCTTCGCTCCATATATGCTGCTGCACCCGCTGAGTTTCTCCAGCATTTATGTCTACCTTCGATTTTCCAGTATCTGCAGTTCCTTCCTAAACAAAGAGAATTTGCTGCTGGACTAAAGGTTTAAAGGTATAAAAGAGTGGAGCGATTATAATGGGTGATTGCATATCCTCTTCTGGGACCAGTACGCAGAGAATCGCTCGGCTTGGGCGCCATAGAGTACATAGAGCAATGGTTGGAATATCTATCACTGATGGTGCTGGTTGAGGGATGAAAATACACCACAAATCACTACTTGGGAAGACTCACGTTGCTTCTTTAAATAGCACACGCTGATCTTGTAAGCACTAAGATTCAGTCTGGGGTTGTTGGTAAGCTTGGTCACAATATTCATACTTAGAGCCATGAGTCAAAGAATGGATCGACTGGGCTTGTATTCACTGGAGTTTAGAAGGATGAGAGAGGATCTTATAGAAACAAATAAAATCCTTAAGGGATTGGACAGGCTAGATGCAGGATAATATTTCCCGATGTTGGGGAGTCCAGAACCAAGGGTCACAACAGGCCATTTAGGACTGAGACGAGGAAAAACTGTTTTCACCCAGAGAGTTGTGAATCTGTGGAATTCTCTGCCACAGACGGCAGTGGAGGCCAATTCACTGGCTGTATTCAAGAGAGAGTTAGATATAGTTCTTGGAGCTAACTGAATCAAAGGATATGCGGCAAAAGCAGGAACAGGGTACTGATTCTGGATGATCAGCCATTATCATATGGAATGGAGGTGCTGGCTCGAAGGGTGGAATGGACTACTCCTGCACCTATTTTCTATGTTTCTATGTTTCTATGTTTCAGTGCAGGAGATGTTAAACTGTACTGGGTATAAATCCTAAAACAAACTCCATGTTCGAAAGGAAGTTAACTTCAAGTTTGTGAAAATTCAGATCATTGTCTAGGGTTACCAGGTTGGAAGGCTGTTTAGTGAAGTATTCTAAAGTGCTGTTATCTGTTGCATGTATGGCAGTCATGTCCTGGAATTGGGCATAAAAGCCTTCAGCTGATAATAACACAGTTGGCTAATTTCAGTGCTGCAAGTGTACACCTGATTTGATGAATATTAATGAATCTTGTAAAAATAAATGACTTGAGTTTGTTGAAAGAGGGTAGTAGGAAGCTGAGCTAAACAGCAGAGGTGAAGAGTTGAGCTGAGCTACTCTAACTGTCACATCTTGAACAGCTTAAATAGTCAATTGACATCTTAATGCTGATGAGGGAAAAATGATGTTTGTAATTGAAACTACCTTTGAATTAGCTTCAAAACATGTTGCATTTGGTGGCAGTTAATATGGCATGAAACATGCCGTTGCGTTGAGGGATACTCTCTGAGCGAAAGGTCACCTCGTCTGGATAAACCTTGTCAAACTATATAACTGCTGACAAGGGTTATGAATGCCGAGAGTTGCGGTGCATAACATGGGAATTAAATACTTTCACGAAAACATTGAAGATTATGGTTGTAAAAAGATCTTCAACACAAATAAGAGCAAGGTTCAGAAGATGCCTCTCATCTCATGGCTCATTCATTTTCATCTAGGATCTGACTTTCTATCTTCTTATGATCAGTTTTTCAAAGTTTCTCCTACTGCTACGCCCATTGGAACTTTCAGATATTAGATGCAATCGTTCCATAAAGCTTGGGATGAAAAACAGTGGTTCAGTAATGAAATATAAGAGAGAACTAATGACATATAACTGTGCAGCATTGCAGCTTTAAAATGCAGGATGTGCTAGTGAAATACAGATGTGCAATGGAGAAATACAAAGGAACAATAGTGAAGGACAAGTAATCAATAATGAATTGAAGAAGAGCAGTAGTGAGATATAGTATGTAATATTGAAATACAAGGGGGTAGCAGTGAAATAAAGGATGCAGTGGAGAAATTCATGTGGGCAAATGTGATAAATGTAAATCAATGCCAGAAGACAGGATTGGAAAGTAGATGATGTTCTGTTATGGAAGGTCTCAGAATGATCCCATGTTAAATTAAGTTTGGACCTTTGAGGCTGAAAGATAACGATCTGTTTATTCACAAATTGAAAATTGAATGCATGAATCAGTAGTGATCTTCTATTTTACAGCACCCTGGCCAACAGCTGGGACTGTAAAATGCCGCCAAAATGGCACCAGTTGCATATAGACTCAGTGGGTTGTTCTGTGCACACTGTACTGACCGATTGTGCCTACGTATGTGGATAATTTTACTGAGTGGTATGCAAAAAAAAAAAATTAACTGTACCTGGTATACAATAAAGAAACCATTGAACCATTGAGATAATTGGTTTAGTTAGGACAGTCCCAAACTGAAATCCCGTAAATCAGTATATATGAGATCTTAACCTCCAAGACTCCAGAGCTATTGGAAAGTTTCATTGAGCTGGATTTTCACCATTGACACTGAAGCCATTCAGAACCAAGATCCATTTATGGGATTTTCTTCATGCCCTGGCTAACATTTACTCATTAACTAAGATGAATGAACAATTTAAACCATTTATGTGGAATATATAGCAATGGGCAAAGTCGTGATTGACTTTGCCAACAAAGTACATTGATTACACTATACAGTTGCAGACAAATTCATTTGTCGTAAAACCTTGATAACATGAGCAGTTGCACATAATTGAAAGTTCTATATCTTTTTACCGTGCTGTCTTCTCCCATTAGGGGAGCTGACTGCAGCTAGATTTGTAAGATTCTTGTGAGCCAAAAGGTTGTTCTCACAAAAACAGCTTTTTAACGTGAACATTTGAAAAATGTTTTCAATGTTCTTAACGTCAAAGACACATCCAAAAATAAGAAAAGTAATTAAAATGTAACTGGAAGAATTGTTTATTTTATTATTGTTGTGTGTACCGACATACGATGAAAAGAATTGGTTTGCATGGTACCCATTCAAATCATAATGGACATGAATACAATCACACAGGTAACAAAGTGAAACAACTGTAGTGGATAACAGTAGATTCTCTTCTACGACAGCAAGCAAAGTTCCGCCATTTTTCCGTGCCATATTGAGGTTTATCCTAACCATATAGAAGATAAGTCGATTGCTTTCCACTACAATAACTTAGGGATGTTATTGCCTGGAAAAGGATATTATACTCAATCATTTGCAGTTATAGGCAGTACTGAATTTAACTTTCTCAGATATAACAAGGAGTAGCTGTAGGTTACAGCCCCTCCGAGGCCTTATTTTTTACCTTTATTCTGTCGCTATCTCCACACGTCCCTCCTCCATTTAACTCCATTTGCCTATCAACCTCTCCTCATCCGGATCCACTTACTAGGTTCTGTCTCACTACTCTCCGTCCTTTCTTTATACTTCCGTTCTCCCCTCTGAGTGACAAAGGATTTCGATCCAAATGTTGACTATCTTCCACCTCAGCAAATGCTGCCTGGTTCACTGTTCCTCCAGCAATTTCAGTTTTTTTCCTCTTCTATTCCTCTCTTATTTCAATATCTGTCAAAATGCCTCTTAAAAATATCTTAAATGTATCTCTTTCCAACTCCTCTAGTAACACATTCTAGATTTACTGTGTGAAAGCTTATCTTCAGATCCTCTTTAAAACACTTTCCTCTCACCTGAAATCAATGCCCTCATGTTTATGATACCCAAACCATCGGTTAAATACTATCTGCCCAATCTATACTTCTCATAATCTTATATACTTCTATCAAGAATCTTGGGGCGGAAATTGTTTTCAAAACATGGGAGGGACATAATTTGGAGGGGACACAATTTCTTGATGGCCGCGCGCACGCACACGCATACGCACACATGCAAGGCTTTGGAGGCTTTGGCCATGGGCCCTGTGGATGGTAACATCGGGAGCCGATCTGGTTGGTGACCGACTCCGAACTCCAGCAACAGCAGCTTCGTCCACCCCGAATCGTAGGGGTTGAATTAGCCCGTTCACGGGGTCTTTCATCGCCTGGCGGGGCTTAAAATTAGCCGGAGGGGGCTTCAACATCGGGAGCCTCGATCGCCTTGATGCAGCAGTTTGATTTTAAGCCCTGTGGAGCGATGAAAGTCCCCGCGAACGGGCCGATTTAGCCCTTAGAAAGCGTCTGATACCTGCTTGAATCTTTCAAAAGCTACAATGTGATAAATAACACAAACAAATAAAACTGAAACAAATAAAGGCAAACAAAAGAACCAACCTTGGAGGAGAGAGAGAGAGAGAGAGATGAGAAAAAAAAACACTAAATAACGTGAGTGACCGTGAATGAGGGATTTACCTGCAAGCCAGCCAGGAAACCCGTTTGACCGGAGCCGTTAATGACCTGACCCATTTAAATCCGATACCCGTTTAAATCTTTCCCATCCGCCAATACATCCAATTAGTTCAAATGGTAATTGTACCTGCATCAGACAGCTTTAAGAACTTCTCCAGGAATACCTTCAGTAATACTTGAAGGTCAAAACACAATTGGTGACACATCGTGTTAATACGATGTTAATAGAGCCATTTAACAAGCATCCCTACTGTCTCACGGAAAGCGGAGATTTTAAATAGATTTTAATAGATTTACAAAGCTTGAGGGGGGTTGTCCTCCACCTCTCAAAACATGCGAGGGACGTGCCCCCCCCCCCCCCACCCCCGGGATTTCCACCCATGATCAAAATAAATCCTCATTCTCTTTTGCTCCAGGGAAAACAAACTCAGACTATCCAATCTCTCTCCTATAACTACAGGCTTCAAATCCAGGCAATAATACTGGTGAATCTATAGTGCACTCTTTCCAATGCAATCACAGGACCAGAGGTCATAGCTTCAGAATTAAAGGGCACTATTTTAGAATAAAGGTAAGGAGGAACTTCTTTGGCCAAGAGTGTTGTTAATCTGTGGAACTCATTGCCATAGAGGGCTTTGGAGGCTCTGCCTTAAAAGGTGGTGGATATTTTTAAGACAGAGATAGACACATTTTTGATTAGAACTAGTGTCAAGTGTTATGGGAAGGAGGCAGGAAAATTGGATTAGGAGGCAGAGATCAGCCATGATTGAATAGCAGAATAGGCTCGATGGGCCGAATGGTCTAATTCTACTCTTATAACTTGTGAACTTGTGAACCTTCTTCCTCTGATGCACTGAGACAAAAGGCACACACTACTCCATATGGTCTTAACAATGCTTTGCCAAATTGCAACATAACTTCCCCAGTCTTGTATTCTATCCCGTGACTTCTGAAGACAAATGTCTTATGCCTTCTTCACCCTATCCATCTGCGTTGCTACCTTCAGGGAAAATGGACGTGAACGTCTTGGTTTCTCTGTTCATCAACTTTCTTTAGTGGTCTTCAATTTACCATGAGACTTTAGGGATACAGCACGGAAACAGTCCTCCAGCCCGCCAAGGCTGTGCCAACCAGCAATCACAACTTTACAACGTACCTAGGCCTATTAATCTACAAACCTGTACGTCTTTGGAGGGTGGGAGGAAAACGGAGCATCTAAAGAAAGCCCATGCAGTCACAGGTACACACTCCACACAGACAGCATCCTTTGTCAGGATCGAACTTGGGCAACTCTACAGCAGTGCCACTGTGCCATGCTATGCCGCCCTTGTCGTGACCTTACTGTATACCTTTATCTGATTTCCCAAAATGTGTCATTATGCACTTGTCAGGATTAAATTCCATCAGCCAAAGCACCATCTCACTTTCTATCTAAATATTTTCCTGCTGTGGGCAAAGACAACCTTCCTTGTCATGCACAGCACAATTTTTCACCATGTTATAACTGTATGGAATAAGAGCATGTGTAGAATTTTAGGCAAACAGACAATATGCGGGTTTATTGATCAAGTAGTTTGGATCTGGCATGTGTCCACTTTAACTGGGACTAGTGAAGGATGACTACTGTGGAGATAGTGCCATTGAACCCCATTAATAGTAATATCCCAGAACCATTCGTTTGCCTTTATGGGACGTTGTAGTTCTGAATAATTCCTGCATAATAACCAGGGCATGCTTTTGATATCTGATTTTTGGTATTAATTTATTTTTATCAACTCAACGGCAGAGATCAACTAGACTTGAAAGTGCACAATTTCCACTCACTGAGAGCAGCCATTAGCAACTCTGAAGAAATCATTAACACTACCTTGTCACGAGATGATGATGTCACACTCCTCATTACTGCCTGCTAAAATAGACCATTTATTAATGTCAACATGAGAGTGCTTTTTTTTAAATTAAGGTTTTTATACAACAGCTTAATCTAATGACTAAACAGAAGAGGTGCTGTCTGCGTGTTAATGGTACTCACACAACTTGGATAGGAAAACTAAAATGTGTTGATGGGCTGTTTATAATTACAGTATTGCCTCTAAATATAGGAGCCTTACCAGGCATTTTCCCACTTGCTGTCTCCCCAGGAAAAGAAGCTCAGTGGCTCTGATAAGCTCCTGTCTCAGACATAGAAACATAGAAAATAGGTGCAGGAGTAGGCCATTCGGTCCTTTGGGCCAGCACCTCCATTCAATATGATCATGGCGGGTCATCCAAAATCAGTACACCATTTCTGCTTTATCCATTTATCCCTTGATTTCATGAGCCCTAAGAGCTATATCTAACTCCCTCTTGCTCATGGACTTGCTAAATGGATGTGTTCATTTGTTGCTGGACTGGGCAAGGGTTGCTGACCAGATTTGGCCATTGTTGGTCATTGTGGCAACATCTGCATGCTCCCTGGATATTAAAGGCATTGAACTGAAATACATGTGCTGACTTTTACTAGTAGAGACAAAGAACCGCAGATGCTGGTTTACCAAAGAAAGACACACAATGCTGGAGTAGCTCAACGAGTCAGGCATCATCTGTGGAGAACATGGATTGGTGACGTTTCGGGCCGGGGCCCTCAGATTCCAGCATTTTGTGTCTTTCCTGTCTTTCTCTAGGTTTTGACCGTACATTTACAGCTGCCAATCCTTGCAGATCCAAATGGAACCCTTGCAGGACCCCAGATGGAATTTAGATGTGCATCAGACCAGAATGTATTGTGCTGTATATATTTCAGCAGTAAGTGTTAAAAGCTGGGTGACTGGTTGAAGTCTTCCCTTCACTCGGCTGTAGGGCTTCCACATCAAATGAGATTGAGCAGACAGGAAGAGTTCAGGGGCGGCACAGTGGTAGCATGGAGGTGGTTCCGTGGCGCTAAAGTTGAGTTCCTGCTTTACAGCACCAGAGACCCAGGTTCGATCCTGACTACAGAGGCTGTCTGTACAAAGTTTATGTTCTCCCTGTGATTTTGCGGTTTTCTCCGGGTGCTCCGGTTTCTGCCCACTTTCTAAAGATGCACAGGTCTGTAGGTTAATTAGCTTCAGTTAAATTATCCTTAGTGTGGAGGATAGTTTTAGTGTACAGGGTGATCATTGGTCAGCATGGACTTGGTGGGCCGAAGGGCCTGATTTGGTGCTGTATCTCTAAAGTCTAAAGTAAAGGTCAATGTTTGTCATCCATGAAGCAAAAGTTAATGGGTCTCATCCCCATATTTACTCAATGGCATGCTATAATTTGTTTATCTTGGAGACAGAAATAAGGGGCTTGAGGCTACTGTAATCCATGTAGATATTGCACTTCCATAAAGAGCACCAGGCAGACTTATATAACTCGGTCAAAATCAAGATTATCCCTAAATGATTAAAGTATGCTGGTTTTCATATTTAATATTTTATTAATTTTCTTTCCGAGTCAAAAATCTGAACAGAAATATTGTAAAACTATGATTACACTAAGCTTGTGGATGACTTTGATTTATTGATCTAAGGCTGTAATTGAGCAGTGGTTTAACTATGATCTGTTGGACATTGAAATTGAAATCCTAAGCGATGTTGGCAGTTATCTTTCGTGCACCTTGGTCTCATTAAATTGCAGTGCAAGGTGCAAGCTGTGCAAAGATGCCTTTTGAAACATGCGAAGTACAAAGAAAGGAAACTGTAACATGATATACTATTTTGAAGCAAAATATCACAGATTGCAGTGAGCTGACTGATCTACTTTTTTTTGTAATTACAGTGACAACAATTATTTTTATTGAATGCAACCCAAAGACCTCCAATGTTGTGGTACCTACTCATCAAAGAATAGATGAGTTTATTTTTCTACAGTTTACTCTTGTCTATCCACCAATAACTATTCCTTTTTCTTAGGATAAGATACATCTCTTTTGATGCCTCTTTTTCACACCTTACACTTCCTTATCTCTGTATCTCCCTCTACCCTGACTCTCAGTCTGAAGAAGGATCTTGACCCGAAACGTCACCCATTCCTTCTTTCCAGAGATGCTGCCTGTGCCATTGAGTTACTCCAACATGTTGTGTCTATCTTCAGTGTAAACCAGATTCTGCAGTTCTTTCCTACACAATTCGCCTCTTCCCACATTATCTTCCTTTGCAGCCACGGGGATGTAATAACTATCCTTTTTTTTCTTTCCTTCCCACCATCCAGGAACCAAATGCTCCTTCCCAGATGAAGCAGCAATTCCATTGGGTTTACAATTCAATGTATTGAAACTGGTGATCATGATTGGTCTCCTCTGTGTTTGGTGACTGTTTAGTTTAGTTTGTTGTCACATGTACCGAGGTACAGTGAAAAGCTTTTGTTGCATGCTAAAAAGTCAGCAGAAAGACAATAGATGTCTACAATTGAGCCATTCACAGTGTACATGATAAAGGGAAGAATGTGAATGGCGTATAGTGCAAGATAAAGGAATGAGTTCAATCAAAGATAGTCCGAGGGTCTCCCATGAGGTAGATAGTAGCTCAGGACCGCTCACTAGTTGATGGTAGGATGGTTAAGGTGCCTGATAACAGGTGGGAAGAAACTGTCCCTGAATCTGGAGGTGTGCGTTTTCACACTCCTATTCCTTTTGCCCCATGCAACAGTGGAGAAGAGAGAGTGGCCGGGGTGCGACTCGTCCTTGATTATGCTGGCGGCCTTGCTGAGTCAGTGTGAGGTGTAAATGGAGTCGATGGAAAGGAGTTTGGCTTGTGTGATGGTCTTGCGGTCCTGGGTAGAGCTGTTCCCAAACCATTCCATGATGCATCCAGTTCTGAATCCAGATACATCCAGTTCTGTTTTGCAGAACACTTGAGCTAGGTCAGCAAGAGGGAACCTGAACCTCCATTTGCTTGACACTTTAATTCTTCATCCAACTCCCACCCTCCCAGGATTTGATGTTTACCACACACCGCAGCAAAGGCCTGAAGAACGCTCAGTCATCTTCCAAAGAGACAAATCACTGACCCTCAGTCTCAACATTGAACTCAACTATTTTAGATAACCAGCATCTCTAATTTGTATCAGATTCAGATTGTTGTCTTATTAGTTTCTCTCTCCACAGCAGCTGCCTGACATGCTACGTACTTCCAGCATTCTCCATTACTTCAGGTTTCTAGAAATCACCAAGTTCTGTATCTGACAGTTCCAGCAGTCTTTCCTCTCTCTTCTGTTCTAATTTATTTTATCCTATCTAGACCTCTTCCAGATTATTAAACCTTCATCATTCCCCCTCCCACCCCACCCCAAATGTTGGAGTAACTCAACGGGTCAGGCAGCATCTCTGAAGAAAAGGAACAGGTGGAGTTTCGTGTTGAAACCCTTCATCTCCAGAGATGCTGCCATACTCACATATACATATATCTTATGAAATATAACATAAAAAGACAAATAAACAATAATAGTGCAATAATAACAATAATGGTCTATGTAGTTCAGAGCTTATTTGAGGTTGTAGTGTTTAATAGCCTGATGGCTCTCGGGAAGTAGTTGTTCCTGAAGCAGACCTACCCTTGTAGTTGACTGAAATATCCCAGCAAGCTCTCCAGTATAATGAATAAAAGCAAAATCTGGGCCTTCACATGTGTCTTGGTTGTTTACTGTAGTTCTCCAAAGCCTGAATTATCATGTATATTATTGATTAAATTGATGCAATGCCTATGTTGGCATACTATAATATGGCATCCTTCAAATTACCCTCATGTGCTTTAGCAATAATTACTTTGTTGAAGGAAACTTGTTGAAAAATTAGCCCAATATAGGAACTATTGCCAATGCTCACAGTTTAAAATTAAATCAAATATGTTTTATCAATGACAATAGAGTACTTATAATTATAGCCTGATTTTCTTTCTCCCAACAGAACTGAATCAGCTCCTTACACTAAAGTACTAACCTTGGACTTTGCTTTCCCTTTTAAAGAACTTCAGCTATTGTGTCAAAAATAACTCCACGAGTTCACCAATGTTTGAAATCTCCCTTAGGTTACTGTCTTTTGTGACAGTGTGCCTGGTCGAGCCTAACGCAGCTGTCTATTTGTTCAGCTGGCTCCCATAATTAAAACAGCCACTCACCACAGTTCCATGCAAATTCACAGCGACCAGATCACATTCATACATCATCTCAGCCAGCACCAGTATCACAAGGACTTACCTATCACTCGATAGAGAGCGAAAGTGACACCTTCTCGAAAATGGCTGGTGCATAAACAACACACACACAATTACTTATCCCATGTTGCATTGGAATAATGTATCTCATTGTTAACATGCTGAGAATTATTCAGTTATCACTGTATTCATATGTAGCAATTGAATGCATTAAATGTACATGTTAAATAGGAGACACAAGGAATTGCAAATGTTGGGACCTTGAGCTAAAGTCAAAATGCTGGAATAACTCAGCAGGTAAGGCAGCATCTGTAGAGGGAATGAACAGGCAACTGTCCGGGTTGTTACTCTTCTTCAGACTAATTGGAGTAGGGGCGAGAAAACTGGAAAAAGAGGTGGAGATGGGGCAAAGCCCGACAAGAGAGAGGTAGCTAGAGATAAAGGGTGAGGTTACACAAAAAAGCTGGAGAAACTCAGCGGGTGCAGCAGCATCTATGGAGCGAAGGAAATAGGCAACGTTTCGGGCCGAAACCCTTCTTCAGACTGATCGGGGGCGGGGGTGGGTGGGGACAAGAAAGGGAAAAGGAGGAGTAGCCCGAAGGCTGGGGGATGGGAGGAGACAGCAGGGGGGCTGAGGAAGGGGTGAGGTTATTGGCAGATGAGTAGAGTAAATGACAAACGTTAGAGGTGACAAGGAGGCAAAAGGGTGTCAGGTAATGAAAGAAGAGGAGGAGTGAAATCTAAAACTGGAAGGAGGGATATGGCTAGAAGGGGGAAAGAGAAAGAGAGGGGATAAAA
This sequence comes from Leucoraja erinaceus, assembly GCF_028641065.1. Taxonomy (NCBI): domain Eukaryota; kingdom Metazoa; phylum Chordata; class Chondrichthyes; order Rajiformes; family Rajidae; genus Leucoraja; species Leucoraja erinaceus. Next base: position 19,046,364 of record NC_073405.1, read on the forward strand.
GAGAAATGTGGGTGTTATCATTGACCTTTTTGTCTATGACGGTGAATCCTGGATCGATACACACCAGCCAGACAAAACATCAAATTTGCTTTTAATTTGTTAAGGTCTGGAAGAATTTTGGAACATTTCATGTGATCACTTCTTATTTTCCTACAAACCTGCCATGTTAGGAATCAGCCTGGTGACCCAACAGATTGCTTCCATTGTAAACATATATTGTCTTAAGTAGAGAGACCAGACAGGTACGCAATATTCCCAATGCATTCTTACCAGGAGATCTATATAATTGGTGCAAAGCATCTCTAGGCTTTTTGCTTTCTATTCCCCCACCCCTCACCCCCTCCAATCTCCATACACTCAGGGGGTGATCAAATCTACTGAATCCTGCAGTGAATGATTCCTTTCAATGTGAAATAGTAAATGTTCCATCTCCCGATACTTCTAACCACCTTCACTTTGTGATCTCAAAACTCTCTCTTTTGCAAAGTTTAGATCAATAACACATGAATTTACTATATGCAGTGTAGTAATATTTAGAACTTGGTGTTTTATCAGGTTATATACTGTTGCTTATTTTATTTAAGTAGTGTGCACTTTTAATTCTCTGCCAGAAGTTAAAGACACATAACAAATGGGAAAGAGACAAGGAGGTAAGAATGGATAGTCTACCAAGTCTGTCCCTACACTATGATGGCTGAAGCGCACGAATGGCAACATGGTGGCACAACAAGTTCACAAGGTTATAGGAGTAGAATTAGGCCAGTTGGCCCATCAAATCTACTCCGCCATTCAATCATGGTTGATCTCTACCTCCTAATCCCATTTCCTGGCTTCTCCCCATAACCCTTGACATCCATTCTAATCAAGAATTTGTCTACCTGTGCCTTAAATATATCCACTGATTTGGCCTCCACAGCACTCTATGGCAATAAGTTGCCCAGATTAACCACCCTCTGACTAAAAAAGTTCCTCCTCACCTCCTTACTATAAGAGCCCCCTTTAATTCTGAAGCTATGACCTCTGGTCCCAGACTCTTCCACTAGTGGAGAAATCCTTTCAACATCCACTCTATTTGTGCCTTTCATTATTCTGTAAGGGAACTACTAGTAGATTTCTAGTAGAGCCACTGCCTCCCACAGAGAGAGAGAGAGAGACCCGGGTTCAAGCCCAAACTTGGTGCTGTCGATGTGGAGTATGCATGTTTATCCTTGCAGCTGCAAGGGGTTCCGCTGGGCATCCTGGTTTCCTCCCATCTCCCAAACACATATGGGTTGGTCTGTCAATTGACTGTTGTAAATTATTTCCTTATGTATAGGTGGGTGGTCAGGCAGCATTTGTGCAGGGAAATGGATAGATGATGTTACAGGTCAGGACCCTTCTTTAGTCTCCATTTCTGTCTGACCCACTGAGTTCCTCCAGCACTTTGGGTTTTGCTCAAAATTCAAACACCTGTAGTTTCATGTGTTACTGGAGGGGATTATTTGTTCATTTATCATTTGATGTCAGATTTTGGTGCGGACAAATTGGGTTTTCTAAAACCCAGTTAATTGATCACTACTTCATATCCTCTGTGCTATTCTTTCCTAACCTGCAAATCTTCAGCATAGCGGGCACCAGCTTTCAACACAGAATCTTCGAGAAGTACAAGAAGTGTATGCACCAATTTCATTTTATATGTCAGATATCATTACATTTTGAAATATTTAATCCACAGGGATCCAATGGACAGCCAGCCCTATAATTAAATTTATCTTTGAATGGCCAGGCAACAAAATTGATAATGCAATATTTTATTATAAAAATTTAATCTGAATTAATGAAGGGACGTACTGATCCACAGTAAGGCCTGATTAGAATCTGTGGCTTGTTCGTTGTTCAATACATCTTAATACTGTCATGCCACCATAACAACCTAATTTGAAGGAGATTTTCTTTATGCCAATCTCAAAAGAATATATTTTGTCAGATGAATGATCAGTTCTGGCCTTGCCTTTTAATTATTAAAATTCCCAAGCAGGTCATAGTACGAGAGTGCAATGATAGCTGCATCATTTTTCTCCATTGCTTCTCTATGGAAAGATATCCGCTTGCCTCTGAGCTGCTATACACTCTGCATATCAATGCTCATTTTTGTCCTGTCCACTAATGTCCATTCCTTGATCTTTGCATATCAATATAAACAATCGTTCACCCAGTCCACAGATGTCCATTCTTTGTACTGTCCACATCAATGGACATTTCATGTACTGTTCCACTTCAATTGCGTTTCCTTATTCCACCCTTATCATTCCTTATACAATTTAATTTAATGTCTGAAGATAGACATTAAAAGCTCCGGAGTAACACAACGGGCCAGACACCATCTCTGGAGAAAAGGAATAGGTGACGTTTTGGGTCGAGACCCTTCTTCAGACTATGGACTTTCAGTCACTCTACACCTCCATCCCCCACCACGAAGGCCTTAAAGCCTTCCATTTCTTCCTTGGCCCTCCACAGATAGACACAAAAAATGGGTTGAGACCTTCCATCCGACTCTCTGGACCCGCAATGGCACCTATTCCTTTTCTCCAGATATGCTGTCTGACCTGCAGAGTTACTCTAGCTTTTTATGTCTATCTTCAGTTTAAACCAGCAACTGCAGTTTCTTCCTTCATACTTCCTCAAGAATGGAATGTTTAATTGTCAGTATGCACCCACAAGGGAATACTTGCAGCCGCACAACAGACCTATAACACAATAGGCCTAGATCATATGTAATAAACACAAAAAAAATCATTACATTAATAACCTCAATACTAGTGCAAAAAAAAATGCCCAAAGTATTGTGTGACCCAAGACAGTCCATTGTTCATCGATCAGTGTGGTGTAGTGTTCATGAGTTTAATGGATGTTTGGAAAAAACTATTCTTGAACCTGGTGGTCACAGTCCACTCCTATACCTTCTTCTCAATGGTAGGAGTGAAATGAGAGGGTGGCCGGGGTGGTGTGGGTCTTTGGTGATGCAGGCTGTCCTTTTGAGGCAACACTTCCTATAGATCCCTTCTGTGGTGGGGAAGTCAAAACCCATGATGGTGACCGGGTGGTGTCCACCACTGTTTGTAATGTCCTGGGTGTTCAAGTTGCCAAACCAGTCGATATGCAGTTCACCATACATATGTAAGGTGGACCTCAAGAAGGTATTCATCGACATACCAAATCTCCTTAATCTTCTCAGGATGTAGAGGCAATGATGAGCTTTCTTTAAGTTTGCATCAGTAAGCTGGGCCCAGGACAGGTCATCAGAGATACGTACGCCCAGGAACTTGAAGTTCTAGTTATAGTACTAGCCAATTCTAGTTCTCCAGTGATTGCATTTGTACTACCCATATTAGCGGCCATTCCTTGTGGTCTAGGTTAGTTTAGTTTAGAGATACTATGTGGAAATAGGCCCTTCGGCCACTGAGCCCATGCCGACCATTGATCATCCATACATTAGTACTATGTTATCCCAATTTTGTATCCGAAACATTAGGAGCAATTTATAGAAGCCAATTAACCTACAAACTTGCATGTCTTTGGCATGTGGGAGGAAACAATAACACCTAGAGAAAACCTAGGTCACAGGGAGAATGTGCAAACTTTGCATGGACAACACCCATAGTCAGGATTGAACCCGGGTCTCTGGCACTGTGAGGCAGCAGTTCTACCGCTGCACCACCGTGCCACTGAATCTAAATCAGTGGCCAATCTTTATTCTGTCGTTTTGAATGCCTGACCCCTGTATTTCCTTGGTCAATTCGTCCCTCCCCCCCCAAACCACCCCCTCCCTGGGTACTTTCCCTTGCAACCGCAGGAAATGCTACACTTGTTGCTTTACCTCATCCCTCGACTCCATCCAAGGACCCAAACAGTCTTCCCAGGGGAGGCAGAGATTCACCTGCACCTCCTCCAACCTCATTTACTGCATCCGCTATTCCATGTATCAACTTCTCTATATCGGTGAGATCAAGCGCAGGCTCAGCGATCGCTTCGTCCAACACCTCTGCTCAGTTCGCACTAACCAACCTGATCTCCCGGTGGCTTAGCACATCAACTCCCCCTCCCATTCCGAATCTGACCTTTCCGTCCTGGGCCTCCTGCATTGCCAGAGTGAGGCCCAGCGCAAATAGGAGGAACAGCACCTCATATTTCACTTAGGTAATTTACACCCCAGCAGTATCAACGTTGACTTCTCTAATTTCAGATAGTTATTGCTTTCTCCCTCCTACCCCTTCTCCTTCCCAGCTCTCCCACAAGCCCTCTGTCTCCGCCTCTTCCTTTCTTTTTTCCCGCCCCCCCCCCCCCCCCCCCCCCCCCCATCATCAGTCTGAAGAAGGGTCTCTCCCCGAAATGTCGCCTATTCCTTCTCTCCATAGATGCGGCCTCACCCGCTGAATTCTTCCGGCATTTTTGTCTACCTTGTATTGTTCATATCAGTTAACATTCCTTGAACTGTTTGTTTCTGTGACATTCTCTGGTAATATATTCCGTAATTCTCTTCCACAAAACAATCAGTCTAATTGCTCTGTTTTCTAAAGATCTGAATACACATTGAAGGCTTTATATAAAATCAAGTTATCTCTATTAGTATTTGAAATCATATTTCTCAGTGCAAGGATCAGACATTCAAATGCCCCTTCCTACATTATGGTTCAGCAAGTAATGAGAAGGACAGAGCCTTTTTTCTAACAGATTCTGCTGTGACTAGGGTGGATTAGCATGTCGATTCTATCTGCCAAGAATCAGAATCCATTCAGTTCCCGAGCACAGACCTCCCTGATCTTAACAAAACTAGCAATACAACACCAGGTTTGCCACATGTAGTGTGACCCTGCCTAACATGGCAAGATGCAACTTGACACGTTGCCATATCCTGGCAGGAAGTCTACCCGTGAGTGGTAATACATCACCATTCTGCACAATTCCTGTTTTAGGACTAATGAACTCACACTGAAATAATCTTTTTTTCAGACTGAAACATAGAGCTTTCTCACATTTAACATAACACTTCATGTTATACTGAGTTTTTTTAAGTTTTAAGATTTACAGTGTAGAAACAGGTCCCTCGGCCCACCAAGTCCACGCCAACCAGCAATTCCCCACACACTAACGCTATCCTACACACAAATTACAATTTTACCAAGCGAATTAGCCTACAAACTTGTACGTCTTTGGAGTGTGGGAGGAAACTGGAGCACCCGGAGAAAACCCACGTGGATCATGAGGAGAACGTACAAACTCCGTACAGACAGCAGTCGTAGTCAGGATCAAACCCAAGTCTCTGGTGCTGTTAGGTGGCAGCTCTACCGCTGCGCCTGTGTGTGTTTATAGGCACTCCTTTTATGGTCTTAAAGCCCCAAATTTCCTGACAAGTTCTGGTATTACATTTCTCCCCACCATACACAACTCTTCTCACATTGCACCTGTTCAGGAGCTTTTTATGGAATTATTATCGACTGCTTTAGTTGAACTATAGTCACTTATACACAATACAATTTATTTGTCACTTGAACCTCATAGAGGCTCAAATGAAATGTTGTTTCTACAGTCATACACACAAGAAAAAAAGACCCAAGGCACACCACAATTTACACAGACATCCATCACAGCGCATCTCCTCCTCGCTGTGATGGAAGGCAAAAAAAACGTATCTCTCCCCTGCACTCCCCATTCCCCTACCGATGTCAGAGTCAAAGCCCCCGGCGGGCGATGGCAATTGTCCCGCAGCCATTAACGCCGCGCCGGGCGATGCACAGCCGCGCTCCGGGTCTTGTTGTTGGAGCCCCCGGCGGGCGCTAGCAAAGTCCCGCAGCCGTTGAAGCCGCGCCGGGCGATGTCAGGCCCCGCTCCAGGTACTCCTCGACCCCGCGACTCGGGCGGGAGAAGTCGCCGTTGCGGAAGCCCCGAAAAGCGGTCTCCCAGCAGGGACCCGCGGGCTCCCGATATTACTGTCCACCGGACCAGCGGCCCACTTGGGAATCTCCTCAATCATTTGATCTCTTTTTATTATCAAACAGCCCAAACATTAAACTGCATGTTTGGTACTGGTATTGGTTTATTATTGTGAAGTGTTTGAGATGCAGTGAAAAACACAGTTTTGCATGGCATCCCGTCAGCCATACAATTCATGAGGACAATCAAACCATGTTGAAGTAGGTAGGTAGTGCACAGAGGAAAAATAACCAGGGTGCAGAATATGGTTCTACTGTATTACAGTATTACTGCTATTGGGGAAAAATACAGATAAGAAAAAGAAAAAAATGCAAGAGCTATAATGAGGTAGGTTGGGAGATCAGGACTACAGCCTTATTTTATGAGAGGTCCGTTCAGTAGACTGATACTACGTGCTTTCAAGCTTGTGTATCTTCTGCCTGTTGGGAGTGCAGATAAAGGGAGTGATCTGGATCGAAGTGGTCCTTGATTCTGGCTGCGTTTCTGAGGCTGGGTGAAATATAGATGGGGCTGATATGAGAGAGGGCTATATCCACAACTCTCTGTAAATCATTTTGTGGTCGACCACACTATGACCACCACCACCACACACACACGTGCACACATGCACGCACATATGCACGCACATGCATACACACACGGACGCACACACGCACACACCCACACACATGCATACATACACGCACGCACGCACACACATCATCCAAACAGAAGGGAAGTTGATGCAGGTTAATGAATGTGTTCCTCACCAGCTAATGGGGCGATGCTAATGGAAGTGTGATTTGCATCTGATCTAGCCCAGGTAATTGCAGATGGATGATGTCTGGTAACTATTGAATATTGAATATTTATTACATGTCATTTGAACCACAGTCAGGCTCAAAGGTGGTGTGCTGTGTTCAACACGAACAGGCTCATTCAAAGATCATACTACTGGCACAACTCAGTTGTTAATGTCACATTTCCATTAAAACGCCAGCATCCCATGTCCAATAGCCATTGGAGTAGATTCCATGTTGCCCCCAGCACTCAGACGCTAGCCCTATCATTACCCCTCAGACACTCCAATCTCACATGGCAATTTACATTCAGACCCAACCTCATGTTGTCACTGACACTCAAATGCATCATCCTCACTCTCCTATTTGTAATCAAACCTTAGCCTCACACACCACAGATACAAGTCTCGCACGTCCAACTACACAGGTGTTTAAACCAGCATATGCAGTTCCTTCATACACATTTCAACTACATTCAGATATCAGCTTCACACACACTACTGATAGACGGAAGCCTTACATTGGCAATTACACTCCGTCAGCAATCTTCACACACTACTGACAGAAGCACGGCTCACACTACCAATTGCACCCAGTCATTAACCTCGGGCACTTCTCATGAAATTGACCCTCACACTTCCATTGACATATAGAAACCATCAAAACCACACTTTCATTTGCAGCAAGTCCATCCTCACATTGACACTGAAGCTCAGACGCTGCAAGCAGATGCTGCCATTGACATTCAGGCATAACCCTCGCACCGGGTGGCACGGTGGCACAGCGGTAGAGTTGCTGCCATATAGCCACAGGGACTCGGGTTCGATTCTGACTAGGGTGCTGTTTGTATGGAGTTTGTATGTTCTGCCTGTGACTGCGTGGGTTTTCTCCTTGTGCTCCCGTTTCCTCCCACATTCCAAAGACGTGCAGGTTTGTAGGTTAATTGGTTTATGTAAAAAAACATCCCTCGTGTGTAGGATAAAACTAGTGTCGGGGTGATTGTTGGTCGGTGCGGTCTCAGTGGGCCGAGGGGCCTGTTTCCGCGTTGTAATTCTAAATTAAACTAAAACCAACCACCGATAGACACTAACCTCACAACAATCATTGGCGCTCAGCCACTCTAACTTCTGCCTGCTTGCCTTTTTTTCTTTTTATCGCCATTCACCCGATAGTCATTCAGTCGCCCTGGAGTTTGTGCTGTGGTTGTCTCCTACCATTCTGTGCTGATAATACGGAATGTCCAATGTAAAGTAACTGTAAACAGAGCCACGGGAACATGACATGTTCATTAACAATCAGACAACAGAGCTTCATTGGGCTTCTAATGCGTGGTACTTTAATCTGCAAATGTTGCATCGTGAAATGTTTTTGTAAAATGAACTTAATGATTGTAGTGCAACAATTTATTTAATTAATGAGGAATATAAAAGCAAGCTGACTAAATTAATCATGTAAAGACTATTGTGCTCTGGTTATAATAATAATGATTAATAATGTATGACTGTTTTCTTGAGAATGAGTCACTTGAACAATGTGTGAAAATAATATTCATTTGTGCACGATGAACTATAAAATTGAAACGGCTCAGGGTTTAAGGGATAGGTGCCTGCTTTGTCTTTTCTGAAAGAAAAATGATGTAAAACTTTAAAATAGGGTCACCTTAACTAATAGCTTGCTTGCTCAATGAAATATCTAAAATGGCAGCTGTAGCCAGTCACAGGGCCGTCCATTCTTCTGGACTCTAGGAACCTTTATTTGTTCATTAGGGGCTAGGGATGCCACTGGTAATGCTCCCATTTATTGTCTACGTTCTCTCAGGTAAGGTAAAATATTTTAAGGTAAATCAGTTTTTGAAACATTATGGGCTATGGTGAATTGGCATAGAAGAGGAGTGGAGTCCTGGGGAAGATCAGCTCTGTCCACATTGTACGGCAGGGCAAGCACAGTGGTGCAGCGGTAGACCTGCTGCCTTACAGTGCCAGAGTCCCAGGTTCGATCCTGACTATGGGTGCTGTCTGTATGGAATTTGTACGTTGTCCCTGTAATTGCGTGGGTTTTATCCGGGTGCTCCGGTTTCCTCACATTTTCCAAAGTGCAGGTCTGTAGGTTAATTGGCTTCTGTAAATTGTCCCTCGTGTGTAGGATAGAACTAGTGTACAGCTGATTGATGGTCAGCATGGACTTGTTAGGCTGAAGGTCCTGTTTCCCCACTGTACCTCAAAACTAAACTAAACTATGCTTGAGGGATCAAGTGGCCTACACCTGTTTCTATTGGGTTCTTGTTGGAGTCAGCTAAGAATCAACTATATTGAAATGCCTGGAGTCATGTACAGTTCAGAATGAGTAAGGATGGCAAACATTGTACCCTGAAGGACATCAGTAAACTATCTGATAAAAATCTGGCCATTTTGTGATCACTGTTACTAAGATTAAACTTCCTTTAAATTCCAGAAATTTTCAATTACAGAATTTACGTTCTTCAAACTGATGCATCTGTAGTGCACATTTTAATCTAGTAACTAAAACTCACATAACTGTACCCTATCAGGGTGGTGTGGATGGGTTTCTCAGAAATAAAAAAAGCCTAATTGCTGGAAACATTCATCAGGTCAGGCAGCACATTTACAAAGAGAGATAGAGTCAATATTGCAGGCCAAATGCCCACCTGCTAGATTTCAGACTACGAGTATCAGAAGTTTTTGATGACTTTCCATCACAGGTTGGGTGTCAATCTCAGCTTGGTGACAGTTCCAAACTCTAACACGGAAGTTGCAATTTCAGCCCCCTCTCCAGAGACTTGAGAAGAAAGAGAGCAGAGGTATTGTCTTTTAGTTGTGACATCAAACTAAGGCCCAACTTGGCGGATGTCTATATCCAGAGGGCAAAGGTGTAAGGTAAGAGGTTCAGAAGAAGAATTTGTTTCATCCAGAGTAAGGTTGATATCTGGAACAGACTGTCCAAGAGAATGGTGAGTATAAGTGCTCCATTAGCATTTTAAATGTATTTTGAAAAAGCATTTGAACAGCCAAGGCATAGTAGGCTACAGTGCAAGACCTGATGCATTGGATTAGTACCAATGGGTACTTGATATTTTGCATTAACAGTGTGCTGAAGGGCTTGATTCTATGCTGTATGACTATGATTGGATGGGACATCGATAAAGAACATGTGATTTTTTTCCAAAATTTCCCAGTCAATATTTCTCCCTCCCCGAACATAACAAAAACATTTTAGTTTACTTTGGAGATACGGCATGGAAATATGCCCTTCGGCCCACCGAGTCCGCACGGACCAGCAATCCCTGCACGCTAACGTGATCCCGCACACACTAAGGGCTATTTACAATTATACCAAGCCAGTTAACCTACAAACTTGAACGTCTTCAGAGTGTGGGAAGAAACGGGAGATCCCGGAGAAAACCCACGCTGGTCAAGGAGAACGTACAAACTCTGTACAGACAGCACCTGTAATCAGGGTCGAACCCGGGTTTCTTGCGCTGTAAGGAAGCAACTCTACCACTGCGCCACCATGCCGCCCCATATGTTGACACATCATTGGGGGTTTGTTCGATCCTTCTGTGCAAAAATCAGGACAATGCTCCTGACACTGTCATAACAACCACTCTTGAAAATTACTTAGTTGGCTGCAAGTATTCTGTGAGGCCTTAAATTTGTGATAGATGTAAACTAAAGTAAGTTCTTTCTTTCTCCCTGTAAGTTGGATCGACTGTTCGATGATCTGTCGGCGCCTGATCTTGAGCCTTGCCCAGAATCACAATGTGGTGAGTCATGAAGTATATTTTTTAAAAAGCAACCCAGATACAGTATATTGTGTATGCTGTTTGTCACATCATCTTCTTCAGCCCTGTGCTCCAGCTCACACATTCTCTAAATACTTCCTGTGTCAGTTACGGCTGCATCTAACACAGAACGTGGAACACAGCCCTTTCAAAGCATGGAGTGTAATCCTCAAAAACTCGGAGCGGAGTGCACACAAAGCTTAGAGAAAGGATGGCACAGTCATTGAACAAGGAAGGTAGCGTTTCTGCAGGGCTGCCTTTAAGCAGCAACCTCCCACAGCTGATTATTAAATGACATTTTCAATATTCCCTCTGTGGTATCAACAAATCTTGCACTAAGGGTTAAGTTTATTATAGGAATGTTTACCGAGGTACAGTGAAAAGCTTTGTTTTGCCTGATATCCAATCCTATTAGATAATACTATATCTTAATGCAATCAAGCCTTACTCATGTACAATAGGTAGAGCAAAGGGAATGCTAAAGTGAAGAATTGTTTAAGAAGGAACTGCAGATGCTGGAAAATCCAAGGTACACAAAAATGCTGGAGAAACTCAGCGGGTGCTGCAGCATCTATGGAGCGAAGGAAATAGGCAACGTTTTGGGCCGAAACCCTTCTTCAGACTGATGCCTTTCAGTTAAAGTGAAGTTACTTCAGCTAAAGTGAAGAATATGGTTATCAGTATTGTAGCCGTTCCAGGGACAAAGTCCAATGTCCGCAATGGGGCAGAGGTTAATTGGGCTGTATCTTAGCTTATGGCAGGACTGTTCAAAAGCCTGAGAGCAGAGGGGAAGAAGTTGTTCATGAGTGGTGGTGCATGCTTATGAGCTTCTGTATCTTCTGCCTGATTAGAGTCGGGAGAAGAAGAAATGACCAGGTCGGGACAAACTGTAGAAACAAGGAACGGCAGATACTGGTTTACACAAAAAGGACACAAACTGCTGGAGCATCAGCAGGTCAGGCAGCAACCGGTGACCCTACAGAAAACCCACCCAGTCACAGGGAGAACGTACAAACTCCATACGGACAGCATCCATGGTCAGGTTAGGATCGAACGCAGTCTGCACGATTGGTAATCTGGTTCATGCAGAGATGGAATTCCTTGTGAAGACAGTCCACACCTGGTGCAAGATCAGATCGACTGGGCTTATATTTAGTGGAATTTAGACGGATGAGATGGGATCTTATAGAAACATATACAATTCTTAAGGGAATGGACAGGCTAGATGCAGGAAGAATGTTCCCCGTGTTGGGGGAGTCCAGAACCAGGAGTCACAGTTTAAAAATAATAGGCCATTTAGAACTGAGATGAGGACAAACCTTTTCAGCCGGAGTGTTGTGAATCAGTGGAATACTCTATCACAGAAGACAGTGGACGCCAATTCACTGGATGTATTCAAGAGTTAGGTATAGGGCTTTAAGGGCTAAGAATCAAGGGATATGGGGAGAAAGCAGGAACAGGGTACTGATTCTGGATAATCAGTCGTGATCATACTGAATGGCGGTGCTGGCCTGAAGGGCAGAATGGCCTAATTCTGCACCTATTTTCTATGTTTCGATGTTTCTCAGTTGAAGGATGTTGGGAAGCATTCTAGCTCGTTCCACTGACATCACTCATCCTGACAGCACAGCAGGGGGTGATGGGAGGTGGAGCGGGCAGAGCTACTTGTCAGATGTGATGAGGTAAGGTTAGGAGTTGCCATAGAGATGGGGCTCCTGATTGAATATTATGCACCAATTTTACTGAAATTATCCTTTAAGTTTGGGGACCAATTATTTCTGGTATTTGAAGTTGCTGAAATGTTTATCCTGACCCATTCTCACTTTAACATATTATTAAGTGTTTTCAGTGAGTCACACACAGTGAACTTTAAAAAAAAAACAAGTAATGAACAACAAATAGCAGATCCTGGAACCCTTTTGCCCTCTTATTAATACGAAAATGTGCATCTGTCTCCACCATCGATCTCCCATCACGAACGGTTTTTAATTTATCCTTTTCAAAGGAATATAGTCATTATTTTATCAATATAAGCTACCGGATTTAGAAACACACAAAATATTACACAGTATATTGAATCCCGGCACTGTTTTTTATATTTATTCCAGTAGACCTCCCTCCGCCCCTTGAATTAAACATAAAATATTTTCAGAAAAGCAAACACTAAATATAACAATTTATGCTTAGGTGTATCACATCAAAATGTTTCTGAAGATCCATATGTGTTAAATTAAATTTAAATTGTTGTGAATTTTTGGGTAAGTGGCTGATCTAACAAGTCATCGTTCCCTGAAAGACCTTCCGACAGCACTGAAGTAAATGAGCCTTTCATCACATTCTTTTGTTAGTGTTTAGCTTTAAAAAAAAAAATTCGATGATTCGACCGCCCTGACATGGGAGTTTTGATCGCCCCGACGCAGGGGTTTCGATTTCCCCGATGAGGGGGCTTCGACCGCTGGCTGCGGGAGCTTCAATCGCCCTGATTGTGGATGGTTCGACTGCCCCGACCGCTGGAGAATAATGAGGAAGGGGATTGGACCATTTTGCCTTCCATCACAGTGGGGAATCCACTGTGGTGGATGTTTATGTGAACTTTTATGTAGTTATGTATCTTGTTGCTTTTTTTTAGCATGGCTGTATAGTAATTTGAATTTCACTGTACCTTAATTGGTATACGTGACAATATATTATCCCTGCGAAAATATTTATAGGCTTTCTTATCTTGGAGAAACTGCTTTTACGACTTGCTGGGTATTAATTGTCAACCATACATGATGTCATTGAGTAATTAAACAGTACGGAAATAGATCATTCAGCCCATCAAGTCTGCACTGACCATCAAAAAACCATTTGCACTGATCCTATCGTAATCCCATTTTAGTTTAGATTTTGTTTAGTTTAGTTTAGAGACACAACACGGAAACAGGCCCTTTGGCCCACCGACTTCGTGCCGACCCGATAGTGCCCTGTACACTAGCACTATCCTACACACTAGGGAAAATTTACAATTCTTACCTGAGCCAATTAACCTACAAACCTGTACACCTTAGAACTGTGGGAGGAAACCGAAGCACCCGGGGAAAACCCATGTGGTCACGGGAGAACGTATAAACAACTTACAGACAGCACGTATATTCAGGATCGAACTCGGGACTCTGATGCTGTAAGGCAGCAGCTGCACCACTACAGTACTGTGGCTGCCCTGCCATTCAATATGCCACCATGCTGCTCTATTTCATGCTCCCCACATTTCCATCTACTCACACTGGTTGCGCTAGCTATGTACAATCCAAGGGCAATTTACAGAGGCCAATGACCCAACCTATGGTGTAAACCAACATCTGCAGTTCCTTTCTCCACTACATATCTTTGGGATGTGGAAAGAAACTGGAGTAATCGATAGAAACATTCACAGTCACAGATACAAGGAGGTCAAGATTGAACCCAGGCTGCTGAAGCTGTCTAACAACAGCGCAAGTCGTTCCACTGTGCTGCCCAAATGTGAATCTGGAATCACCTCAGACAGTAGCAGTCAAAGGTTTTATTCTTGCAGCTCATTGTTGAAATGATTTGGTTTTATGACAATGCATAACTTTCATTTTCCTGGTGCCTGAAACAAAATACAATAAAAAAAGACCAATAATCCAGCACTATTGGGACTTGGTGGTGCCAGACGGACAGATTTTCTAGACTTTTGGACGTTGTTCCTATTAGTACCCAAACACATTTTTATTTCACTTTTTTACATGGAGCTTGGTAGGCATAAATGCTCCATGAACCATTGCCTTTAAAAGGGGTGGGAAATATACAAACACTCCAGATCTGACTGCAAACCATTTTTCTGACCATTGATTAATGAATGAAAGAAAGGCCATGTAACTAGGATTTAGAATTTAGAGATAAAGGGCGGAACAGGTCCTTCAGCCCACTGAGTCCGCGCCGACAAGCGATTACCATGTACACTAACATTATCCTACACACTAGGGAAAATTTACAATTTTACTGAAGCCAATTAACCTACAAACCTGTGTGTCTTTGGAGTGTGGGAGGAATCTGGAACACCCAGCGAAAACCCACATGGTCACAGGGAGAGCGCATAAACTACATGCAGATAGCACCCGTAGTCAGGATCGGGCTCTGGTCTCTGGTGCTGTATGGCAACAGCTCTATCACTACCACGTAAAATCAGCATGATTTCTACATAATCACGTGCCGGAACATCAGAGGTCTTTCTAAAATGAAGTTAATTTAATTTAATTTCACAACATACATTTTGGGACGTGTGTCAATGATGTATGCGATGTTTCCGGACTCACAGGAGATGTTTCCTTATACATCGGAGTTCCAGGAACCATTATTAAGAGAGGAATGTTAACCGAGTGATTGAGAGACCAGCGGCTGGTCTCAAAATAACGCAGTGGAAAGCCAGGCACATCTCAAGAGAATCTGCTTTTATTTTTTTTGGAGTTTCTCTTTAGTCCTTGTTTCCAGGGGCAACTGCAACAATGCTGGGGAAAGGAAGGACGGTTAAGGATAACAGGATAAATTAACGCTTATCTGAGTAGACAAATAAGACTTGACAGTGTCAAGGCAGGAAGACAAAGTTAACTTGGATTTTAGAGAGGGCTGTGGAAAATAATCTAAATCAAAATTAGCACCAGAGGCACAACATGGGAGCTGAATAAATCATTGCAGGTGATATTTCTGGACTGCAATGAGCTGACCACTCCTGCAAATGACAGCTACAAGTGAGATAGACACAAAATGCTGTCTGAAGAAGGGTTTTGACCCGAAACGTCACCTATTCCTTTTCTCCAGAGATGCTGCCTGACCTGCTGAGTTACTCCAACATTTTGTGTCTATCTTCGGTGTAAACCAGCATCTGCAATTCCTTCCTATACAATTTCGACTGCCCATTATCTCACCCCGCCATTGTGTAACTTACTGAAATGGCATCCCTTCAATTGATAGGGCAGGGATTTCTGTATGAGGGCATGTGATTTCTGTATGAGGCCATGTGATTTCTGTATGAGGGCATGTGATTTCTGTATGAGGGCATGTGATTTCTGTATGAGGGCATGTGATTTCTGTATGAGGGCAAGTGATTTCTGTATGAGGGCATGTGATTTCTGTATGAGGGCATGTAATTTCTGTATGAGGGGATGGGATTTCTGTATGAGGGGATGGGATTTCTGTTGACAATGCTGGGATTTGCATTTCCTATTTACCGTGTATTTTTAAAAAGTTATTGTTTCTTGTATGGAACCCAGACCCACAAGAGCAAATAAAGTATCAGCTGTGGAGAAAAGCAATACAGTAAGTGATGTTTTGGGCCGAGACCCTTCATCAAGGTCCATGACTCAGAGCAACCATTTGCAAAACCCATAGCTTTGGTTGAGGAGGAGTGGCAGAATTCTCTGGATGTTTAATCATGATCTGGAGGAATGTCTTCCATTAATAGGATGCCTGAGAAGAGGAAGTTGAAATGTGATAGACTCATAGTCAGAGAGTCAGAGAGTCATATTGCATGTTGACTAGCTATCCAACCCACCATGTCCAAGCCAACCAATGGATACCCATCTGTATTAATCACCAACATATCAGCATGTCTATAATCTTCTATGACTAGATGATTCAACTACTCATCTAGATACTTCTTTGTTTATTATTTATTATTTATTTATTTATCCTAATTTTTATTTTTTATTTTTATTTTTTTCATCTAGATACTTCTTAAATGCTGTCAGCGAGCGTGCTTCCAACCATCGATCTATCCTACACCACCCTCACCTGTATCCACCTATCGCCTGCCAGGGTTTGTTCTGCTCCTCCCCTCTTCCTGCTTTCTTTCCCCCCCCCCCCCCCCCACCACCACCACCACCAGAATCAGTTTTTGAAGAAGTGTCCCAACCCGAAATGTCACCTATTCATTATCTCCAGAAATGATGCCTGACTTGCCGAGTTACTCTCGCACTTCATGTCTTTTTTTGTAACACAGGATCTGCAGTTCCTTTATTTTACTGGGAAACTATAGGAAATAATAGGTTTGGGAAGAGTCATCATAGATTAGTGAGAGGAAGACATGTTCGGCAAATCTGCAGGAATTTTTTGAGATAATGGGGTGTCAATGGATGTTGTACATTTCAATTTCTCAAAGGTCTTTGATTAGATGTCGCAAAAATGGTTGCAAAAATAAACCATTGTTTGTTTGACCTAACCATTGGATGGCACGGTGGCGCAGCGGCAGAGTTGCTGCCTTACAGTGCCATAGACACGAGTTCTATCCTGACTAGAGGTGCTCTCTGTACAGAGTTTGCACGTTCTCCCCGTGACCTGCGTGGGTTTTCTCCGGGTGCTCCAGTTTCCTCCTAGACTTCAAAGACATGCAGGTTTGTAGGTTAATTGGTTTGGTAAAATTGTGAATTGTCCCCAGTGTGTAGGACAGTGTTAATGTGTGGGTATCGCTGGTCGGCGTGGACTCAATGAGCCGAAGTGTCTGTTTCCACTCAGTTTTTCTAAACTAATCTAAACCAAACTAAAAAGCTTGTGTTCTTCAGTGCAATATACACTTCATGCCATGTGTGGTTTGAGGATTAGTTAACAGATAAGAAATGGACTGAAACAGGCCATTTTTGAATTAGGTTGCTGTGATACAAGGGTTGCCAGTGGTAAGGTTCCAGCAGTTAACAAACTGTGTCATTGCTTTGGATGAGGGGCTTGTTTGGGATAGTTACACATGGGCCATCCTACAAGAATTATGTGGATGGCAGGCATTACTACAAAAGATAACTAGACTTCTAAATATGTTTGAGTTTAGTTTGTTGCCACATTTACTGAGGTGTAGTGAAACACTTTTGTCATGTCCTAACCTGCCAGCAGAAAGACAATACATGATTACAATCGAGCCATCCACAGTGTACAAACATATGACAAAGGGATTAATGTAATGGTGCAAGATAAAGTCCAGTAAAATCCGATCAAAGATAGTCCGAGGGTTTCCAACGAGGTAGATAGTAGATCGTGGACTGTTCTCTAGTTTTTGGTATGATGGTTCAGTTTCCATTATAACAGCTGGAAAGAATTATTTTCAGAAAGAACTGCAGATGCTGGAAAAATCGAAGGTAGACAAAAAATGCTGGAGAAACTCAGCGGGTGAGGCAGCATCTGTGGAGAGAAGGAATTGGCGAAATTTCGGGTCGTGGTCCTTCTTCAGCTGGAAAGAAACTGTCCCTGAATCTGGAAGTGTGTATTTTCACACTTCTATACCTGTTGCCCAATGGGAGAGGGCAGGAGAGGGAGTGGCCAGGGTACGGCTCATCCTTGATCATGCTGATGGCCTTGCCGAGGCAGCGTGACGTGTAAATGGAGTCAATGTAAGGGAGGTTGTTTTGTGTGATAGTCTGGGCTGGGTCCACAATTCTCTGCAATTTCTTGCGGTCATGGATGGAGCTGTTCCCAAACCATCCTGATAAATTGTTTTCGACAAATATAAACCACAAGCAGTGATCAAGTTTTGAAATTAAAAAGGACAGCTTTGTAAACAAACAGTGCTGTCTACAGATTACAAGCTTCTGGCCCACGGCAGGAAGCTGGCTGCTCAAGAGATATTGGTTGCAAACTTTCATAACCGTGAGGTATTATCAGACACATCCGCCTAATGTAATACAATGGGATTACATTGACTGGCCCCTACATCAAACCAGGCATCAAACGTCTTCAGTTAAGTTATTTTGCAACATTGAGATTATGGAAATTTCCAGACCGGACCGATTATTTTGTTACTGAATACACAAACATGGTCACAGACATATTTGTCTTCTCTATCAATAGGTAGGATCATTGTGCATCCAGAGAGTCGGCCCTCACAACACTAATTTTGGGTGTCTGTGGTTCTTGGTTTCAAACTTTTCAGACCGTGCATGTGCAATAAATGAGGAAGTGCAGAGGGATGTGAATTTCTGCATTTAACAGATTCGGACAGGTAGGTGGATGGGAAAGGTTTGGAAGGATGTGGGCTCGGATAAGTTGGGCCGAAGTGCCTGTTTCCATGCTGTATAGCTCTATGACTCTATAACTCTATTACCACATAAAGGTGGGCAGGTATGTTGGTTTTATTCAGACTCCATTCCCCATTAATACGCAGTCACTGATACATAAGTTCATACGACCACATAGGAGCAGGATTGGGCCATTCGGCCCATGGAGTCTTACATTCAATCATGGCTGATGTATTTTGTCCCTCTCATCCCCATTGTCCTGCCTTCTCCCCATAATCTTTGACACCCTTATTAACCAAAAACCTATCAAAAGACTCAATGACTTGGCCTCCACAGCCGTCTGTGGCAATGAGTTCCAGAGATTCACCACAATGGGTAAATACATTCCTCCTCATCTCCATTCTAAAGTGAGGTGCTATTACTCTGAGGTTCTGCCATCTGGCCTCCCGCTACTGGAAACATCTTCTCCACATCCACTCTAGCTAGGTCTTTCATTATTCGGGTACACTGTGTTGACAGGCATTTTAAGTGCAATTATAAAGTGCAACAGATTTATAACGCTGAAGAATTTCCTAAATAAATCTGAAGAAGGGTTTCGACCCGAAACGTTGCCTATTTCCTTCGCTCCATAGATGCTGCCTCACCCGCTGAGTTTCTCCAGCATTTTGGTCTACCTATGTATTTCCAGGTTGTGCAAGAAGTACACCACAGCTTGACCCTGTCACCAACTGCTTCTGGTGTCTCTCTACTCCACAACCTTCAGATACTCAAAATGCAACTGGCGCACACAATGTGAACAACAAGCGCATTAACAAAATCCTATGTCAATCTCTGACTTTGCCAATTTAATTCAAATCAGAACTTGCGATGAATAAGTGTTAAGATGGCAGAAAGGAATTTCACACAAATGTGTTGACATATTCCTCATTAATATAGCTCAGCAGATGCTTAAAGCATCATATGATGCTTGCTCACAGTAATGTGCGGCTTGATTAAAGGGGAATTATGCACATGAACA
This sequence comes from Leucoraja erinaceus, assembly GCF_028641065.1. Classification (NCBI taxonomy): domain Eukaryota; kingdom Metazoa; phylum Chordata; class Chondrichthyes; order Rajiformes; family Rajidae; genus Leucoraja; species Leucoraja erinaceus. The sequence goes on from NC_073405.1 coordinate 19,065,927, forward strand.
GTCTATTCTGGTGCAAAACTGAAGCTATCTTTAAAATGATCTGTCCCTTTAAGATTAAAATGACTAATGACTGTAAATAAGCAAATCAACTAATGAGTGTAAATAATTGCTCTAAATAAGTCTTGTAGAGTCTAATTGCTGTTGGTGCAGGAAGATTACAGATTGTATATGTAAATCATTGGCAGCAGTGTGAAAGGATCATCTGCCTCGCTCTATGGTTTTGTATTTTTGACGCCCTCACACGTGATATGATTCCTATGTCTCAGTGTGATGGCCTACTGTGGTTGTGACAGGTGCTTCACAGTATACAGGGCAAAGTGTTTCACACGCCTTCTTCCCAAATCCACTTTGTTTGCTAACACTGAAAATCTGAGATTGCAGATTTTACCAAACCCCAGACCTTGTCACCACGACTGGGATATCACCCGTTAATACGATAGTAGCATTTAACAAGCTTTTGGATAGGCACGTGGAAATGCAGGGAAATAGAGGGATATGGATCATGTGCAGGCAGATGAGATCAGTTCAGCTAGGCATCATGTTTGGCACAAGCACTGTGGACCGAAAGGCACGTTGCTGTACTATACTGTTCTATGTTTCATGTAATGCCAATGCAAACGTCCACTGGCAACCAGCAATGTGAACTCATAAACATATGCACCATCAACACAGGGGAAGTATATTTCTTGAGAAGCTGCTGCCAACTGTAAATGGCATAAATGGCATAACAGCATCACATTAGTTTTCATAGTCCATATTCTGACCAAGTAGAAGAGTCCAGAACAAAGGAGTGTGTCTATTTTGGCACAACAGGCAGGCAATTTCAGACAACTTTCATAGGAGGATTGGGAAGGAGTCTATGTTAGTAGAACTGTAGGGCAGCTCTGTGGCACAGCTCCAGCAACCTGAGTTTGATCCTGACCTCTGTGTTTGTCTATGCAAACTTTGTACATTCTCCCTGTGAATTGTCTCTACTCTGTAGGCAAGTGGCAGTGCCTGACAGAATTGAATATTACAGTAGGGAGATTAAAATGGGACTAATATAGGTGGGAGATTAATGGTCAGGACAAACACAGTGGGCTGAAGGGCGATTACTGTGCTCTGAGGCTCTGACGTTTTTTTTATGGTGTCTAGATCATGTTGAGGAGATTGTTCAGAGGGAAATGGAGAGAAGTCACTTAGCCATCATCACTGAACCAAATTAAACATATCCAGCAGTCGTCTAACTTCCGCCAGTGACTTACATCTCAACAATGAATGGACAATAGGCTTTTCCTGAAATTGGAACTGGAAAATGGGATTGAGGATGCAGGTGGGAGGAATGAGGGGGGAAAGATATGGAACCTATGGAGGGAAGAGGGGATTCGTGGTGATTTGATGCAGTCCAAATTAATTGTCTACAAAGCGGTTGACAATGTATTGCATAGAAGATTAGTTAAAAAAGTGAAAGCTCATGAGATCTAAGGTAGAATGGAAAATTGGATCCAAAATTAGGTCGGTGCCGGGAAGCACTGTCTAGAAATCCAATGCACCCATAGCATGAGATAGAGGCACATCAGAAAACCTCATAAAATGCTTGATATCCAAAGCCTCAGCAGCAACTCGGATGATGTATGGTTCTATAATAGAAACTGATTATTGCACAAGCAGTCCATTCTGCTGCTAAAACTATGCAAAAGATGGTCTGTCCCTTTAAGGTCAAGATACTGAATGATTGTAAATAGGCAAATCAAACTATCAGTGTAAATAATGGTAGAAAACAATCCTCATCATATTATATGTTTTTATTCATTTCAGAATCACATATTTTAATTTCTTGTCAAATTATGTGATTTCAGAGATGAAATTGTACAGCTCTTTTTGTTCTCCTTGTGCTGGATATGGAAGGAGGAATGTAGCCAAGAGTTGGCCTAACAGTTAGAGGGAGGACTTGGGATTGGGGAGGAACTGAGAGGGTCATTGTTTTTCTGAGGTAGAATCATAGACACTTGGTGGGTAAGGGCATCTAAGGTCGGGAGATGTGCTGGGGTGTGGATTGAAGGTCGGAAGTTTTTCTGTGCTTTGGTACAGGAGGCAATGAGCTTATTGTGGAAAAGAAAGGTTTAGTTTAGAGATACAGCGCAGAAACAGGCCCTTTCAACCCACTGGGTCCACGCCAACCAGCGATCCCCGCAAATTAACACTATCCTGTACCCGCTAGGGACACTTTTCTTTTTTACATTTACCAAGCCAATTAACCTACAAACCTGTACATCTTTGGAGTGTGGGAGAAAACCGAAGATCTCGGAGAAAACCCATACAGGTCATGGGGAGAAGGTACAAACTCTGTACAGACAGCACCCGTAGTCTGGATCGAACCCGGGTCTCCGGCGCTGCATTCGCTGTAAAGCAGCAACTCTACCGCTGCGCCACCATGCTGCGATAGAGGCAGGGAGCAGTGGCAATGCTGCAGGGTCAGACAGGTGGCAAAGGTGGGAGAAGAACGGGCCAAGGGGTCAGAGTGCATGCAGATTGGGAGTTCAGGGGTCACTTAGAGATCCGGGGGTAGGAATCAATGGAGTTTTCAACACCATTAAGCAGATGGAAATACAAATATTGGTACTATCAATAAGAAACTGTGGCAATTAAAAATTGTAATGACTGAGATAAGAGTAACGTTGGTCTCATAACCAATGAGACATGAAAGATCATGATGGTGTTGAATGGTGGTTTGGACTCATGGCCTACTCCTGTTTATGTACATTTCTATGCAAGATAATACCTTTGTCATTATATGGCAAATGCAGTAAGAGATTTGTGGCAAATGCATCACTAGTCATTTGACTAATTCATTATCCTCCTACATTTTTGTTTATTACAATTGATAACTGGAAAATGAATTAAGTAAGTCTCTAATGACTGTCCAAGCCTAACTTGGACCGAGTTAAATTTCAGGTCGGTATGTCCTCAACCAATAAAGGTCATTTCATCAGCAAAGTTGTAACATCAGTTTCACGGCACTTTCATCTAGAAATGAAGATTGAACCTCAAAGAATAATATTCTCTGGTTATTGTGTTTCCCATCTGTTGTAAAATCTACACGGCTTCAATATAATTTTATTTGCAGTAAATGAGTTTAGCTGGTTATTTATCCAACGGTCACAGTGACTGTGTGAAAAGAGATTGAAATTTATGTCTGTGATTTTTCAATGCTTTTGCTCTTTGGAGACACTCATAAAAATGTTATTAGTAACGATGAGGCCCTTAAAAAAGACTAATTCCAGCTGCCCAGAAAATGGGAATGTTATTGTTCAGACCAATGAATGAAGGTGAGTAGGAACAGCACCTGTTATATCTATACGGTTTGTATTTTGTATCTATCTTTCATTCTGGAGTCAGATTTTTGACACCACACATATTTAATTGCTTGAAAGTAAATCAACAATTCAGTGCAGAAAACCAGAGTTTAGAGAAACTAATAAAGGAAGAATTGGTGGTTACATATCCCATAATATAATGACTTCACTTTCAAAAACTAATCAATTGCCACTAACATGCCCCTGAGGGTAAGGCACATAAAACTCGTTTTTGATTCAATTCATTCATGGTCAGGAATTGAAGAATCTGAAACCAGTGAGCCAGTTTACTGGAGTCACAATAAACTGCAGATGCTGGAATCTTGAGCAAAAGACAAAGTGCTGGAGAAACTCAACGGGTCAGGTAGCATCTCTGGAAGGGTTAGACAGGTGACATTTTGGATCGGGACCCTTCTTCAGACTGACCTGAAACATCACCTATCCATTGAATCAGTATCTAATGATCCGACCCAAAATGTCAACTATCTATTCCCTCCAGAGATGCTGCCAGACCAGCTGAGGTCCACCAGCATGTTGTTTTGTGCCAGTTTATTGATCACTGCGGGTACAATGGGAGGAGGGTGCCCTTTAATGTGAATGGATGAAACAATCATTAAAGAAAATCAGAATAACAGTCAACTATCCACAAGCAATTTGCAAAATCAGTTAAACATTATTCTATGTACAGCAGACAAATTTATCATGTAATCAGGAATCATTTAACTAACAGACTTTTAAAGTTTTTTTTATTTGCATTAAGTAGGTAGCTGACCAGAAGCATTATCTGCCCTTTTTCCTCCACAAATGCTGCCTGACCTCCTGAGTTCCTCCGGCAGTTCGATTTTTGCTCAGGATTCAGATTCTCCAAACTTTTAAAATTTAAAGTTCATGAAGCAACACAGAGTAGGGGATCTAAAGTTTCCAGTCATCTTTCATCTTTCATCTCTGTGCATCTCAGCTGGAAGACTCCTCTGTCTAGAAGGATATTTAAATGGGAAAGATCTTAGCAGGTTCTATCCTGCAATCTCTCTTAGAGCAAAGGAGGTGCTGAGCACAAAACCATCACTAAAGAAAAAATGTAACTCAGATGGGCTCAGGGTGGTTAACAGGAAGATGGGTATTTGAAATAGCAGGGCAATGTATTCAAAGGTGGGCCACATTATCAAGGTGCTGTGGACTAAATGGTCTATTACAGTAAGTATGTTATGCCTAAAATAGCTCTATTTTTGTGTCTTTTGGAAAATTAATCATCCTTTGTTCAGCAGTTCGTCATACCAGTTCTCATCACTAGAAATGTGTTTTCTCAAAAAACAAAATGCTGGAAAAATTTAGAAGATCATGGAAGGAGAAACAAGTAATGTGAATCAAAGCTGAGAAAGAATTGCTTTGACATTTTATCCTTATCACAAGACATAGGGGTTGAAATAACCATGCCCATATTTAGTTTTAGTTTAGTTTAATGATAGAGCATGGAAACAGGCCCTTCGGTGCACCGTCCGCATGGTCCAGCAATCACCCATACACTCGTTCTATCCTACACAAGGGACAATTTACAGAAGCCAATTAACGTACAAGCCTGCACGTCTATGGGATGTGGGAGGAAACCTGATCACCCAGAAAAAGCCCACGTGGTCACAAGGAGAATGTACAAACTCTGTACAGACAGCACCTATAGTCAGGATCAAACTCAGGTCTCTACTGCTGAGACATTGTGCCACAAGCTTATTGTTTAAACTTGAATGAAGAGAAAACTTGTCTAGTACTTCAGACTACTCAAATCTAGCTTAATAATTGTGATAACTTGGCTTTTGTGCTGTGCGAAAGATCTGAAGGCACGAACTTAGGCTTTGGCAAGACATCAGAAACGAAACATTGCTCAGACATTACTTACCCATCAAAAGAATTTCTGCAATTCATAACAGCATCTACTCCAACTAACTTGAGAGGACATTCTAAATCTATTCAATTGTTTAGTTCACTCCCTGTTGAAATCTTTGTTGTCATCCGGGTCCTTCACTTGGCTGAATTTATTGCACTCAATTTGCTGTAAAACAAAATCATGAGCTTTAATAACCGAGAGGTTATTAATGTTCACATGAACAAAAAGATGTAAAAACAGAGACTTTCACTCCTAATCCAAGCTCAAAGGAATATTGAATATTAAAACAGGACGTACTGTTATAATCATCAATGATGGGATAAACATGTTCTGACATTGAAACAAGATATGTGTCAGTGACATTTTTATATAATCCATTCATTTTCTTCCTCTCTTCAATTTGTTGAAGCTTATAGATCTATTGTCACTTCATGACTCGTCTTCTTCCAGTTTCAAATCCGAAGATTAATTCTTCACGTAAGTCCAGCCATCCAGAGGCAACAAACTATTTTAGTATGAGGAGTGGGGTGGTAGATTGCGATGTCCTTCACGTGGTCCCCCCTGTTTCAACTAATACAATCAACACAACGTGCACAAACAAATAGATCAAATAGAACAAGTTGACCTACAACGTTAGGCTGTGCACGCCATACGCAAGAAGAAGAGGTATAAGGAGTATCAGATGCCAGACCTTGGTGTTAATTAATATTCACATATTTTACTGCAAGGTTATCTGGTCTTTCTGCGATATTGGATTTGTTTTTCTTTCCCAGGGCCTGACCTGCTGAATATATCCAACAGTTCAACATTATGTTTCTTTATATGTTCTCATTTCCAGCTCCCCTTATTTCATAGCTTTTAAGTTCCTTTGTTCAAAGTTCATCTCTAACCCATGAACCAGACTACCTCATTCGGGTCTCGACCCAAAAACCTCACGCATTCCCTGTCTCCAGAGATGCTGCCTGAACCGCTGAGCTACTTCAGCTTTTTGTGAAAATCTTTAGTATGATAGTCAGTCCAGTTGTAGCATGTTATGCAATATTCCTGTGTGTCTGGGTGTGGACTAAAAGGCTCAGTTGTTCCTGCCTTTTTAATGTTATTAATGTTTATTTCTCTCGGTTTTTAAAGCTCCTGCTGTGAACCCAGTTGTGCAGCTGTACCTTGCTAAAATTCACCAGTGCAACCTGTTCTGAAGCAACCAAGTCCACTCTTACGATCAACATTGAAAACGCTACCTTGATCACATTCTGTGTCCGTGCTATTTTCATTACTTCTTCCAAGGCTTTACTACCAATGGATCAGATCACAAGTTTGTAACTGTTGCCACATTCAGGATGAAAGGCAGTGAGTAATTACAGAGCTAACAGGAGGAGGGGACTCCAAGAACTTAGACCTCAAGGGGAAAATACTCCAGTGGTTGGAGTAATACCTTGCATGCAGGAAGATCTTTGACAGAGGATGCATTGCAGTGTTAGTCAGGGCAATGCTTTTTGGCTTTAACATCTTCAACTTCTTCATCGATAATCATTTTGAACAGGAATGGGGATATTAACTCATGATTGAACAAAGTTCAATTGCACTTGTAACTTCTCAGTGAATGAGGCACCCATGCCTGCGTGCAACAAGATGTAAACAATATTCAGGAATGTTAACAACATTCAAGTTTAAAATTCCATTCAAGTACCATTTTGTTCATAAAAAATGCCAGACGATGATTACCCCCATCAGGACAGATTCTGACCACCTTGATGTGTAGAAAAGAACTGCAAATGCTGGTTTAAATTGAAGGTAGACACAAAATGAAAGAAGGAGTGGGTGATGTTTTGGGTCGAGTCTGCAGAAGGGTCTCAACCCCAAACATCACCCATTCCTTCTCTCCAAAGATGCTGCCTGACCCGCTGAGTTACTCCAGCATTTTGTGTCTACCACCTGGCCTTGATGTTTACCAGTAAATCCATCACTGTGTCCTGCACTATCAATATATTGGCAGTCACCATTTGCCAGTATCTTACCTTGACTAGCCACATTAATGCCGTGGCTATAGGAGTAGAGGATCTTGTGGCAAAACGCTCTCCCCCTGGCACCACATACCTCTCCACCATCGACTAGCCACAAATCAGGAACGTGATGGAAAACACTGCACTCTGTTATTCAGTCAGCTCCCAAGATGGTCAACACCATCCAGAGCCTGCTTGACTCCATCCACTACTCTAGATATTCATCCCTTGACAATGGCTATAGTGCATTTTGTTTCAATAGGTGCTGCAGTTTCCCAGCTAGGTTAATCTCACAAACCCACAGCTAGGAAGCCACACCACACATATATGGTTCCCTCCAAATCACCCACAATCTTTCACCACTTCTATATCATTCCCAGAACTCCTATCCAACAAAACAATGGGAGGACATTCATTTGAAGCAGTTCATGGCAAAAGCACACTGCCATCTTAGGGACAGGCAATAAATGTTGAGATCCTGAAAACTAAATGAACAGAAAAACAAAAGTAAATACAGTTTCTTGTTCCTTGTAACTCCTCTCAAGAGAGAGGGCAGGATAAACCTAATGGTTAATTGTCCTCAGTAACTGATTCAGCATGGAATGGAGTTTTGGAACAGCTCACAAGCCTTTTCTCTTACTAGTTTGCTCCTGAGAAAAAAAAAGAAACAGCAATTTGTTTCAGAATAATTATTGAAAGGTTCTCAACTGATGCTAATTGTCCACAGATTAATATATTTGAACTTTATGGCCAAAATCACGTTGTGAATGAAAGGTTAGGTGTTATTCAATGGATAAGCATAATTACGACTTTAGAATAGAGAGAAACTTGTTCGGAAAATTTGCAGTAACTGCTAAGAGGGAAAATGATTCACCCTTCATCAATGGCTATTCTTAATTAAATCAACTTCTGTTGAAGTCATTAAGTGAACTTAATGACTTCAAAGGAATTGTTAAGTTTATGTTTTTGAATAATTTAATTGAGAACGGTGCAGCTGCTAATGAGGAAGTGACTGTTATCTTCAACTCAGTTGTTAGTGGCCATCCAGTGTGCAAGTAGATTCAAATTAATTGTTCCAAAATGACTGCTGTTCTGAATGGTGCAGGGAATTCTTGCATTAATCTGAGAGCCAGTGAGCCAGTGTCTCCAGTACTTAGATGATAAGAATAGGAAAAAAAAGATATAGGCCATTGAGATCTTCTTGCCTGTTCTGTCATTCAATAAGATCATGGTTAGAGGCATGGAGTCATTGAATCATTCAGCACGTAAACATGTTGTTTGGCCCAACTCGTCCACGCCATCCAAACAGGGTACTAAGCTGCCCCATTTACCGATTGCCCCATATGCTACTCAACCTTTTCTCTCCATATACCTGCCCTAATGTATTTTAAATGTTGTTATTGTAACTGCCTCAACTACTTCTTCCTGCAACTTGTTCCATATACCCACCACACTTTGTGTTAAAAAGTTGCACCTCAGATTCTTAATAAATCTTTCCTCTCTCACCGTGATACAATATTGCACTTTCATTCAGTCATAGCAGTGGCAGCCCATGTCTTACTGCACCAGGGACCTGGGTTCAATCCTGACCTTATGTGTTGTCTACATGGAGTTTGCACATTCTCCCTGTGCTGCATGGGATTCCTCAGAGAGCTCCATTTTCCTCCAACATCCCAAAGGCATCGAGGTTGGTACATTGAACGGCCTCTATAAATTCTCAAAGTTTGAGACTGAGCAGTAGAATCTTATGGGAGTCCATTAGAAGGTAACTAGAAAAAGAAAGATTAATATAGGATTGGTGCAGATTAGTTTATTTTTGAGACGCGGCATGCAAACAGGCCATTTGACCCACTAAATCCATGCTGACCACGCTCTAGTGAATGACCCATTCACTCTAGTTCTATATTATCCGACTTTCTCATCCATCTCCTATACACTAAGGGAACTTTCACAGAGGCCAATAAACCTACAAACCCGCACATCTTTGGGATGTGGGAGGAAACCAGAGCACCCGGAGGAAACCCACGTGGTTACAGGGAGAATGTATAACATCAGCCACTGAAAGTATTTTAAGTTTGTTTATTTATGCATTGCAGCTGAAACATAACCATGGAGGGTAAAGTCAGTGGTAAAAGTCCTAATAGCTCATCAAAGTGAATTCAGCTTTCTCTACCTTGTGCCATAATCCAATTTAGTATCCTTGTTCTTGCTCAGGGGCAGACCTACTGCTACCCCAGTGAGCTCTACACAACCGAACTACAAATGCTTAAAGCATGAACACATTAGTGACACATCTGAAAAATGTAGCGACAGAAAATACAATCGGATAATTATTAATCAAGAACTGTAATTTAGACATTGAATTCACCATAGATAATATCAAATGTTCTGGTCACAGATAAGAACTGTTACACTCTCCCTATCTAAGTGATAATCTTTTCAGCTTCTGTAGAATTAATTAGAAATTGTATCTTTGCAGATATACTGATTTAGAGGAGGGTTCTTTATTCTACTCTCTGTGCGGTCGAGCTATATATATATTTGTTCAGCTTACTCACATTTGGAAATAGTCTCCTTATTGTAGCTTTCCTTGGGGAATTGAAGGGGTAAAACTCCATTAAGTGTTTGTTGTGGCTTTTAATTGATGAAGTACAGTTTTCTTACATTAAATAAATGATGAACTAGACCCATGGCGCAGTTTCAAGTGAGATCAAGGGAAAAACATTTTTGTCCTACCAAATATCTATTTTTCAAATAACGCTAGTGAACAAGCACACAGTTATTTATTTGTCACATTTTGCTGTGCACAAATTGAATACTGCACTTCTTACGTTTTATTAGCAACTGCTACATTTCAAAAGTACCACCTTGTCTGTGCAGTAGTTTGAGTAAACAGTTTGAAGGAGCTCGAACAATGCAGTTGATTAAAGGATTTTAGCAAGATGGCAATAAACAGCAGAGACACAAGTCCTGGATAGAGTGGGTGTGGGGAGGATGTAACCACTAGTGTGAGAGTCCAGCACCAGAGGTCATAGCATCTGAATTAAAGGACTTTCTTTTAGGAAAGAGACGAGGAGGAATTTCCATAGTCAGAGGGTGGTGGATCTGTGGAATTTAATGCCGCAGAAGGTTGTGGAGGCCTATGAAGTCAATGGATATTTTTAAGGCAGATATAGATAGATTCTTGATTAGTATGGGTGTATGGTGCTTATGGGGAGAAGGCAGGAGAATGGGGTTAAGGGGGAAAGATAAATCAGCCATGATTGAATGGCATAGTCTTGATGGGCCAAATTCTGCTCCTATCACATGAACTTATGCACACACTGGTTTACAAAATAAGGCACTAAGATAGCATTCTTCTTCAATCCTGACCTGAACCGTCATCTATCCATGTTCTCCAGAGACGATGCCTGACCTGCTGACTACTCCAACACTTTGTGTCTTTTTTAAACAATGAACAATGGCCTGTCATTTGGAAGGGAATCTGGTTTGATGGCTTTCCCTCGCACCAGTAGCCTTCTCCTCTGAGCTGGTAGACATCACAAACACCACATTCAAATACAAGTCTTTTCATGTCATTCTTCGGATGTGCGCATGAAGAAAGCAAAGGCCATTTCACCTCATTTTGAAGGAATATTTGCAGTGATTATCGGAATTAATTCCTTAATTCAGGAAATATTATTTTATCTCCAAATATCTAACTGTTAGTGAAACTCTCATGCATGCCTTTGCTATCTCGTGAATTTGTGGCTGGATTTCCTCATTTCATTCATTGCAACCAAAGACATCAAAATCTATGCTGCCGTTGTCATAACTTGCTCCAAATGCTCTTTGTCATCACACGTATGCTTCCTATCCTGCTCCAGTTTTAAGAAGATGTGCGGGGCAACTTTTTTACACAAAGGGTGGGTGAGTGCCTGAAATGTGATGCCAGGGTTGGAGGGAAATACAATAGTGGCATTTAAGAGGCTTTTGGATAGGCATATGGATATGCCGGGAATGAAGAGATATGGATTAGACATGGTCTTGGCATCATGTTCGGCGCAGACATTGTGGGCCAAAATGACCTGATCTTATGCTGCACTGTTCTATCTTCTATGTTTGCCCCTGTGTATAATCAATTTATTATGAAAATTCTCTCTGGATTCATTGATGTGGTCCATAGATGTGGTCCATAAGGTTTGTGATGATTTAACTGTTTTTATCTTTTTCATATTTGCTTTCTTCTCAAATTGAATAATAGCATTTCACTGGAATACAGGTTAAGCAACCTGGTGGAATAATGAGGACTGTGTTCCGATTAAACATGTTGCAATGTTGTGTAATGAGTCATGAGTGGTAAATTTATATTCCCCAATTAGCCAATGAAGAGCTAATCTCCAGCTCTATTGAGATAAAAAGACAGTAATACTCCAGCATGAAATTAACATTGGTGTGCTTCCCTGTCTCTGACAATAATCAGAAATATTAGCGTTTAATTCAGTTTGGAGATACCGCACAGAAACAGACCCTTTGCCCCATCGAGTCCGCACCGACCAGCTTTCCCTGTACATTAACAATATCCTACACTAGGGACAATTTTTACATTTATACCATGACAATTAACCTACAAACCTGCTCGTCTTTGGAGTGTGGGAGGAAACCAAAGATCTCGGAGAAAATCCACGCAGGTCACGGGGAGAACGTACAAACTTCGTACACACAAGCACCCGTAGCCAGGATTGAACCCGGGTCTCTGGCACTGGAAGCGCTGTAAGGCAGTATCACTGCGCCACTATGCCGTGTCATGGAGGGAGAATATATTTAGGGTCTGTATATGGAAACACTATGCTCAAATGCATTAGAAGTAGAGGGATAATGTACTGAGAGGTTGAAGATGGGTACAAAATGCATAAATATGTCAGAGAAGAAAACATGCTGAAAGATTTGGGTTTGGGAAAATGAATTTGCCTAATTTTCCACTTTTTCCCCCCCGTCACTAACCCATCAATCTTTCTGTCTCTCATCGGGTCTAATTCGTCATCTCTAATCTCTCAATATATATTCTTAACATTTTGTTAATTAATTCTGTGATTTTAATCCTTCAATATATTATCTTCCCACTTCCAAATGTTAAATATTCCTTTCTCTCACTCTTTAATCGGTTTGTTTTTCATCTCTAATTTATTTAATTCGTAGTTTCTCTTCTTCATTTTGATATTCTGCGTCTCTCTTAACCGTCATTATTTTTGGTCCCCGTCTCCTGTATTCATTCATCTGGTTGGATTCCCTCTTTCATGATGCCTGCTCATCAGTCTTAATTCCTTCACTGTGACACATCTTCAGATACAATCCCTCATCATCCCTTTCTTCAATGTTTTCCTCTGCAGTATTTAAAATTATTACGGAGCACATACATAGTTCCAGGCAATGTCTGGTGTAATATTCCATCTAAATGTATTATTGATGTTTGTACATACAAAACATTGGACAACTGGTACATACTGTAACTTCTACTTCACTCTTCCAAAGTGACGAAAACCTTTGAATTTCTCCTGAATTTTCCACAGAAATTTCAGAACAAATATGAAGAAAATCAGGCAATATGTTTTCTCCCTGAAGAAGGGTTCCAACGTTTCTTGATTAGTATGGGTGTCAGAGGTTATGGGGAGAAGGCAGGAGAATGGGGTTAGGAGGGAGAGATAGATCAGCTATGATTGAATGGCGGAGTAGACGATAGGCTGAATGGCCTAATTCTACTCATGTTCTTGTTGACTTTATGACCTGTGACCCAAAACAGTGTCTGTCGATTCCCTCCGCAGATGCCGACTGACCCGCAGAGTTCCTCCTGAACTTTGCATTTTGTTCAAGATTCCAGCATCTGCAGTTTCTTGTGTCTCCAATATGTTTTCAGTGTCCTGATGTTCTGTGTGCAGGCCACAATAATATATTTTCCAGGAAATCCCACAATTTCCTACACACATTTGCAGGTATGGCATCCTTGCAATTAACCCCACCTGACATCTGGGATGGGTGGGAGGTTTTGCTTGCAAATAGGCATGACAAGTTAGGGCACTTTAACTGGAGCTGCATCTCTCTCTTTCCACCCACTCGACAGCGAGCAGTCAGCTGTTGGTCTCAACACAAAACTATTATTTTGCATCTTTCTCCCCTTTTCCCTAAAAAACAAGGATCAAAATAGCCAGTCAACTCATCTGGACCAGTATCCTGATCAATATAATTGGAAATAAAATCCTCAAGGTACTCAGTGGTGCAGCAGTAGAATTGCCGCCTTATGGGCCTGTCCCACTTAGGCGATTTTTTTGGCAACTGCCGGCGACAGTCATAGTCGTAGCAGGTCGCTGAAAAACCGGCGACTGGACCCCACTTCGACAATGTCTACAACAACCTACCTCCTAGTCGACGTCAAGCTACCGACAACTGGTGACCCATTAGGACGTCTACCTACAACGACAAGCTAAGACAAGGTAAGACAATTCAGTCACCGGTACCTGTCGCTGGTTGACGTAAGTAGTCGCCAATGGAATTCACCGAAGTCAGCACCGATGACAACCTACGTCATCCTGGCGACAACCTAGGTCATTCTGGTGACAGCACCTACGTCAGGCTACGATCGTTGGCGTCCAGCCCACGGGCGCCGACTGTCGACAAAAAGTTTTGAACATTTCAAAATCCATCAGTTTATGCACCCACTGGTTTACAAAATAAGGCAACTGAAGAGACCTTACAGGCGACACCCCGGCAACCATGTGGCGACAGCCTAGTCGCCTGTAGTCGCCTAAAAAAAACGCTTAAGTGGGACAGGGGGATTACAACAACAGAGACACGGGTTTGATTCTGACTATGGGTGCTGTCTGTGTGGAGTTTGTATGTTTCCCCTCTTACTGCATGGGATTTCTCCCGGTGCTCCGATTTCCTCCTACATTCCAAAAACGTGCAGGTTTGTAGGTTAATTGGCTTCTGTAAATTGTCCCTCGTGTGTACGATAACACTAATGTATGGGTGACCATTGGTCGGCGTAGACTTGGTAGCTGAAGGACCTGTTTCCATGCTGTATCTGTAAAACCAAAAACTAAAAGACACATTAAATGGACAATATATAGAGGGACGTCAAGTGTTTATTTGAGCATCCACCACTTCAAGCTTCTATTACACATGAGATCCAATACAAAGAAAAGGTCTTCCAAGCTTTATGTACGCATTGGATATCCCTTCATGCAAAGACCTGGTGCAGAAGAAGACAGAGGTCTGGTTTGCTGACTGTAGTAGAGGCGTTACATATCCATTGAAGGGGTGCCTCATAGTTGCGATGCAGAATTGGGAGTTGCTGCAATAAGACATTGGTTGACCTTGTCATTAGGTCACAGTGGTGGGAGAGTATGAAGCCAATATTAGGGGCACATTCTAAGATAGAGTGATTTAAACACAATTTCAGGCATGTTCCCTTTAACTAATGACATGGTACAAATACCTGCTTGCACAAGAATGCCTCACACGGTCTCAGAGCTATGCATGCACTAATGGAAATCATAAAAATGTCACACCTACCATGAAAAACACTGAACACTGTAGACTTTGCAGACTATATGTTGTCCTGGGTTTCCATTTTTTCCACTGAAGTTCAGTCATCTACACACATAATTGTCATGTTGCGCAATAGAATTACACTTTTTTAATTAGAATGAATATGTGGAACTGGCTTGAAGCAACTACTGCTTTGACCATTAACTCCTTTAATATATTGGGTATCTACATATCTATAATCCAAAATGTATTACGAATCCACAGTCGTGTGATTATCACAGGAAAAGTGCATGGATTATAAAATATGTAAGACATTGTAGAAATGTATTATGTAGCTTATAATAGATAAAATATGTTAATAGCCTAACGTGTGTGTACCATATCTGCAAGAATCAGACTTTACTTCCTGCCACATTTCACACAATGCACTTTACACATCATACTTATCATGTTGTCCAATTCACAGTGAATAATGACTTGGGCCGTCTGATGCAATATATACCTACATTCTTTCTTGTAGTACTTGCTTTTATAATTTTGTTGCAAGATTTTGTGGATTATTTCTTGTGATAATGATATGTCTTCCCAACTATCAACAAGAATAAGGTCAGGAAATGCCTGAATGGACTAGATGCATCAAGGAAGAAGGGACACATTATCGGTCCTAATGATCTGGTCACGAGAGTTGGTTGTGTCTTCGGCCAGGCTGTTCCAGTGCAATTATATACTGTTTATCGGCGGCACAATAATAAAAACACACTCATGGTGAAATCCAACTTTATTCCATCAAATACACTGGAGCATTTCAACAGCCAGCTGCTTGCGCCTGGCTTACTAACTAGTGTGCCCGAACGTGAGAGAGAGAGTCTTTGTGTAGTACCGTAATACCATGTAAAGGGTGGCATGCATATATGTGTGGTGAAGGTTATAAATGGCATGAATTAATAAGGGTTAATCTACATTCATTGGCATATACTGGCATTCACTTACAAATGCGTTAAATTATACACATCTAATCTGTCTAATTACAGTTCCACCAACATGGGTGCTGTCTGTATGCAGCTTGTATGTTCTCCCTGTGACCTGCGTGAGTTTTCGTCGGGTGCTCCAATTTCCTGCCACACTTAGAAGATGTACAGGTTTGCAGGTTAATTAGCTTTGGTAAATTTGTAAATTGTCCCTACTATGTGTAGCATTATGTTAGTGTATGGGGATCACTGGTTGGTGCGGACTCAGTGGGCCAAAGGGCCTGTTTCCACTCTGTATCCCTAAACTAAACTAAAATATATTCTCAATCTTCATCATGATGGAAGTTGTTACTGATAGGGTTAGCTCGTGACACTTAGTAGGTATGTTGCAAAATCTACCTGAATCGTCGCTGAGAATCTGTCCTAGCCCGTCTGCGCGATTTTGGCGCTGTTTAGAGGGGGCGGGTTTAAAACGCGATTTTTACTAGGCTGTTCCAATCGAAGATGTTCAGCCTAGTAAATCATTAACGAAAAAGTGCTGAAAGACCCCGTCGCAAAAGGTATTATTAGTTTTATAGGCCTCGAATAATAGTTATAATAGTTTTAAAATCACTCTCTCAACCCGCGACCTCTCACAGCCCCAGGGTTTTATAAAGCAAACAATTAAAGGTATGTACCTTATTTTTACATTAAAAAGGGCTTCTTAAGACCCCTTTATACAAAGTTTACTATAGCGATAGTTCATTTTTGGCCCATTATATCCCGCAGTATTTTTCTGGGCATTTGAGGGCACAAATCTAGTGCAATGTGAACGTTCTAAACCAGCGCGTTCACAGGATCCCACTAGAAAGCTGATTTAAAATGGACATTAATTTACAGCAATTGAACACTAAATTCCTTCCATTTGGCCTATAAATTGATGTAAATGAGATTTAAAAATCATGTTTTATTGTGAATTATTTGTGAATATTAGTTGGACACTTAGGCTATTTAATAATGTTAATCATTTATTAAGAAATGGATAGATGTTTAGATCTAGTAATTGAAGTTTGAAATTAGCTACAATTGGGTAACTAACTAATTATATGCTTTAATTTCAGGTCATCCAAGTAAGATTATTTTATATTTGTTTCAGAATGGTTCAATCTATGATAACTGAAAATTTCATTCAGTTCTATTAATTTTTAAGAAGGTTATGGGCTTTTGGCTGTCCATGATCACAGCTTTTTTGTTATGTCCATAGAAAATCAATAGGGAACAAGGTGCTAATTTCCGAGTATGAAAATGGCCATAACTTTTTTATTACTTGAGATATGGAAGTGAATTAGGTGTCAAATTAAACTTCTTTTTATGCTTTATCTGTGGGATAAATTGCAGACTTGATTTTTTAAATCTCAAAATTTTGTAACATTGCTACACTTAGTCACCTGTAACCCGCTCACTGAAACACATTTAGGCTTTCACCATAACTACTCATCTCCAGACCTCTCTACAACCTTGGTCTAAAAATAAGCTTCAAAGGCAAGGCAACCTTTCCACGTGAAGAATCAATGATACAGTAACATTTAAAACAATGGGAAATGAAGAGGAAATTGTTCTCTGTCTAAACTTATTTCTTACACAATGGAAGATGAATGTGGCTGTCAGATGTTAATCATTCCAGACCCAATAATCATTGTAGGAGTTCGAGTCATGGAGTCATACACCATGGAAACATTTTTCAGCCCAATGTGTCCATGCTGCACCTTTCCGCCTCTTCTGAATGCTTGTTTCCTACCACCGAGTCCCGTATTTCCTTATCATCACCCCACTTACTCTATCCTTGACTGTATCCACCTATCACTTGCCATGCTTTTCCCCATCTATACATCTCTTTTCTAGCTATCTGTCCCTGCCTCCCACCCCATCAGTCTGTAGAAAAGTCCTGACACAAAATGTTGTTGTCCTTCCACAGATCCTGTCTGACACTGGATTTTCTCATTTTTCTTGCCTCACTGCCTTTTGTTTCTTTTTTTGCTCATGATTCCAACATCTCCACTTTCTTTTCACGCTGCAAACAGCTTACAGTGGCCTGTTTCCTTTATCATCATTCCTTTTTTCACATATCTTTCATTCAATATTCTTTATCTCTCCACATCACCATCTATATCTCCTATTTCCCTTATCCTTAACAGGTCTGAAAAGGTCTTGACCCGAAACGTCACCCATTCCTTCTCTCCAAAGATGCTGCCTGTCCCGGTGAGTTACTTCAGCTTTTTGTGACCACAATTTACAAGTTCTGTTCTACACTGTGGAAACAAGGAGCCACAGATGCTAGTTAATACATACTGTAAAAGGACTCAATGTGCTGGAAAATCTCAGTAGATTTCGGGTTGAGACCCTTCTTCAGACTGAGGAAGAGTCTCGACCCGAAACGTCACCTTTCTATGTTCTCCAGATATGCTGCCTGACATTCTGAGTTACTCCAGCTCAGTGTCTCCTTTTCTGTTCTACACTCTACTGATGTACAGATACATCTCCGTCCCGCCATTGACTTTGGATCCTGAAATCCTGAAACATTCTTCTCAATAGCCCTTTGAAGTACCTTCACTAGAGTGACTGCATCAGTTCAACAAGCTGGCTTTTCCATTAAATTTCTGAAGAGTGTTAGCAGGACAAAGGGAAATTAAAGTTAGAACAAGTGATTTGTTTGTTCAGAATTCATACAAGAGAATTAATACTCAAAATGTTTGGAATTGCGGAATATAAATCAATGAGCTCGGAAAAGGCACAGAATGTTCAAGTATTGCATGCAGTGTTCCCAAAATGCAACGTCTATGGAAAGTGAACTTTGATAAGTCTGCAGGGATTTCATTTAAAACATTTTTTTTACTTAGCTTATTCCGTTACATTGCCCAAAGTTTGTAGGTTTAATTTGCAATGGGAAATGAGTAGTATAATGAAATGTGTCATTAGACTGCCAGTTAATTATATATCTGGTTTGATTTGATTAATTGGAGTCAGCTGACAGAAGTCAGCGGATCAGGGAATATGTCTTGACAAATCCAAGGGCTAGAATAATTGAGAACCGCAAGCGATATTTGCAGACTTTTTGGCAAATGTGGATACTGGTGAGGAAAGAGAAAAGGTAAAGGTGCAGATTTCTGTCTCTCAACATTACTTAACTAAATTAATTAAGTTAAGAAAATCAAATTTCACTAATAGTGTAGAGGCAAATTCATGGAGTATATCAGAGGTGGTTTTCCAGATCAGTTTGTTGATGAACTAACGTGGGAACAGATTTAGATATAATATCAAGGAATTATAAGTATATCCAAGTCTCTCTGAACCACCAACACCTTTTAGTCTTTTCACATGAACTCCCTTATCCTATTAATTTATTGAACATGCCTTTTTCATAATTGTTCTTCATTTCTTATTCAATTTTGTAAGAATATTTGTACTTTTTAATACATCTATTTGTGGAAACAAAATTTGTGCATTTTGTATTTGTTTTACATCATTTGTTTTACACCATTAGAGTTCTGTCTGCTTAAGCCTAGTTTTGAGGATTAAAGACAAACGCAAATAACTGGCGTAACACAGCAGGTCAGGCAGCATCTCCGGAGAGAAGGAATAGGTGATGTTTCAGGTCGAGACCCTTCATCAGACCTCAGATTTGAGGATCAATGTTCTGTAACATTGTGGTGCAAAACCACTTCTAGGAATAAATGGATTGGCACCTGATGTAGGATTTGGACTCGTTCTACACTACTCATGATTATATGAAGGTAGACAAAAGTGCTGGAGAAATTCAGCGGGTGAGGCAGCATCTATGGAGCGAAGGAAATAGGCAACGTTTCGGGTCGAAACCCTTCTTCAGACATGAACTACCATGATCATGATTATATGATCTGGATCCAATAATTGGCAGTCATCAAAAAGAAAAATAATCTCTTTAAGTTAAGGTGACATTGGGTGTAACCAGGGTTCTTATCTCCCTTAAACATCATTCTTGTCAACAAATGTTAGTTGTGTTAAAACTCCCACTCTACATAGAATGGTACAGCACAAGAACAGGCCTTTTGGCCCATAAAGTCTGGGATGAACATAATGCTAAGACTATCACTTATCCACCTGCACATAACCTATATCCCTCCATTCCCTGCGTATCTAGATGCATATCTAAAAATATTTTAAATGCCACTGACGTACTTGCTTAAACCAGCATTCCTGGCAGTGCATTCCAGGCATTCACCACAGTGTGTGTGAAATGAAAAAGGCCAGAGACATCTCCTGTAAACTTTGCCCCTCTCACCGTAAAGCTATGAGTACTGGTATTTGATGTTTCCATCCTGGGAAAATCATCTTGACTGTCTACCCTATCTGTGCCTCTACTTGGTGTTTCCTAATGACTGCTGCAGTCACGAGGCAATGTTTCAGTTTGGTTAGTTTTCCTTGGCATTGCAAATGTTGCCAATGTTTTAGTGCTGTATTTTTGTTCCAATATGCCCCATGGACATAAGTCAAAGGAGCTCTGGGTCTGGTCTTTTGGCTGCAGGGCTTGATAGTTCTGGCAAAAAATTAATTTCTAATCCTTAATCATTTTCTGCTCACAATAAATAAATCTGTCCTTTCTTATTTTTTTAGCTAGGCAGTTGTGAATCACTTGCCTAATAATGGCTTGTGAATATTTATTTGTCATACATTAATCTTCTGAGATCTACCTCCTTAAATCTCTCTTAAAAATAATAACCTAATTTTTGGAAGCTGCTTTTGAATTCTGAAACTAAAATTTGCTGCAACTTGCTGCCAATCCCTTTTCCAGTCCATGTGGGAATTTTAATCCTATGCTTTTGAACATCTTTTTTTGTGATTACATCGTCCATAGTTTCTTAATTCAATAGATCCAGAATTCCGAACCATAACCTAACCGCTAGTAAGCTTTGTCCTTTGTTTTAAAACTATGAATAATGTCATCATCTTTACAGAATATTACCTTGCCGCTTAATCATGAATAAGGAGCTAATTCCTCGTGCGTTACGTTTGACAAAATGTCTGTCATATTTAAGCTATCGCACTGGCGAGTATTGAGACACACTTCAAAGACAATTTTTTACTGCAATATTATACTAACCTCTGACCTGAGGATTTATATGAGAGTCGTACTGTTAAACATAGATCTGGAGAATTACAAGTGGCATTTGTTTTATATCCACAGGATGTAAATTCATAGGGAGCATTTTTAGAGCAGAATAAATGATCAGGCATCATGTGGTATTTTGACCTTAACCTTACAAAACCGTATACCCATGACTTATTATGAATAATGACATGAGAAATCTTCTACTTCTAAAAATATTTGTGCAATCAACTGCCTACAAAGGGTCCTTCACTTAAGCTCAGGGAGATGGATGGACAAATGTTTCCAGCTCTGGGTACCACAGCTCAGGGAGAATGTGTAGCTTGGGTGGGTAGGGTCCAGATTCATAAGTGGTACAGAGCTTCAGATGGTTGAAGATAGACACAAAATCTCTGGAAAGACAGGCAACATCTCTGGAGAGGACTGGGTGACATTTTGGGTAAAAACCCTTCTTCAGAATGAAAAAAGGGTCTCGACCCGAAACGTCACCCGTTGTTCTCCAGAGATGTTGCCTGTCCCGCTGACTTACTCCAGCATTTTGTGTCTATCTTCAATTTAAACCAGCATCTGCAGTTCCTTCCTACACATTCAGATGGTTGAATCTTCCAGTCTGTTAAGTAATCAAAATAAAAAGTTTCAGACTTGATAAAGAAAATATATTTTTTTAATCTGGCAGTGTATGAATAACTTAAATCAAGAGATGCCCATTTAGGGAGGGTTTTAATTTTATCAAGTCTCTGTAGAAATGTACAATTCTCCAGCAAAAAAATATTGTGGATGAAACTTGCTGAGACTAGTAGTTTTAATTGGGGCAAGGTTATCAAAAGATATAGTGTAGGGACATGTAAATAATGTTGATGTTTTGATCAGCCATGAACTAAATCAAAGATAGATTGACGAGATAGTAAGATATGCCTGTGTTCATGGATAATCAAACATTTGCCAATGAACAAAACAACTGAGAAAGGCATGAATGAAGGTTAGTCAACAACATTTTCAGGATAATGATATCCTGGAGATTTGCTTTTGAACATGTTGTTGTGATGCCATTTGAAGGTCCAGTAACTTAAATATAGCTTAATTATTTATTTTGGGGAAAATATTGTATGACCTCAGTGTGTGAATTTGACAAGCATCACTAAGAAAATTAGGTACAGGGTTTGGGATGTTTGGCATTTTCCTCTCTCAAGACTTTTGTGCCCAGAATCTAGACTGTCTCTTCAGTGCAGTACTGGTGGGATTCTGCACTGTTCAATGAGCTATCTTTCCAATGAGATGTTAAATCAAGACATTGACAGCTCTATTAAAGACACTATGACACAGTTTTGAAGAAGACCAGTGCAGTAAACACAAAAGTCTGAGCCAATACCTGTCACTTATGCAACAAATCTACAAGAGATAATATGGTCAGTACTTGCATTGCTGTTTGAAGGGACCTAAAATATGAAACTGTGTGCAATGTGTCCAAGATGCAGTACAGAATGCTACAGGAAACCCTGTTTCTCTGTGGCTATCAAACTGTACAACTCCTCCCCCTTCTGTCATTGGGTAGACTGCCCCCCCCCCCCCCCCCCCCCCCCACCCCCCACCCCCACCCCCACCGCAATCTTTGCACATTCCCAATCCTTTCCACTCGTCACTTTAATTTCATGTTTCATGGATTTTGTGTTTTATGACTGTTGGCAGATCAATTTCCCTCCTGGGATAAATAAAGCTCTATCGTATCATATCGTATCGTATCGTATGCGAATGCTGCATTTCCTGCATTACAACAATAACTCCATTTCAAAAGTGCTTCATTGGCTATGAACTGCTTTGAAACATCGAGTCTTGAGAAGCTTTATATAAATCGAAGTCTGTTTTTTTTCATTCTTATTCTATGTTTCAAGACTCATCAGTGAAAAGCAATTCCAGTGCAATGGAAATGTCTGCTTTGACTAACATGTGGTTTATAGAAGTAGACAGAGCTGATTTCAAGCAGGATATTTAATGGCTCTCCTTACTTCTGGGGAGAGAACTAAGGATATGTGAAAGAGATGTAATGCGCATTATAAAACATTCAATTATAACCATGTTTTGTGTGCTGTCTTGTGATCCTGACAACCTTTCAATGAAAGAGAATTCGGGCTGATTTTTTTCCAGGAGTATTGAAGTGCATTTCAGTATACCTTAACAATGCCCGAGCCACATTTGAGTGATTAAGGACAAAATTCGTATTGATGTTGTGCATTTTCTGGTCAGAATGGTTCCAATATATAATGGCCCACATATTTTATCAGCTGGAGCCTTAAGCACCGTTTTCAACTTTTACTTGATATTGTGACCCATTTTCATGCCAATTCTGATCCCAACGAGGAAGGAGTTCAGTTGTGTAAACAGGCTAGAGAACACCATTTATACAAGTAGAAATAGATTTGCTTTTACCCTTACAGAAGGCTCGGAAGACATTTAATGGGGAACTGTTCAAAATCTTGGATTATGTAAAGTAAATGGAGGGAAATATTCTCACTGTGAAAATGCTTCCGTGGTTTGATTTCTCAAAATGCAACATCTTGCTCTTATCCAAATTAAACTCCATTAGCCATTCCTTGGCCCACCTGCCGAACTGATCAAGATCCTGCTAACCATCTTTACTGTCTACAAAACCACCTGTTTTAGTGTCATCTGCAACTTACTATTCATGCTTTAGCCATTCTCATCCAAATCATTGATATAGATGACAAATGATGGCTATGGGCCCAGCATTGATTTGTGAAGTACACCATTGGTCAGGGACCTCCAGTCTGATGCAATAATCTTCCTATAATGAAGGCAATCCTGTATCCAGTTAGCTAACTCTCCCCAGATCCCTTGCAATCTAACCTTCCAGAGCAGCCTACCTTGCAGAACCTTATCAAAGACCATGCTGAAGTCCATGTAAACTACGTCAATGGCCCTGCCTTTGTCAATATTAGTTACTTCTTCAAAAAACAATTAAATTTGTTAGAAATGATCTGCTGCACACAAAACCACTCACTATCCCCATTCAACCCCCATCTTTCAAAATGCATCTATATCTATTATCTGATTCTACAGTAACCTTCCTGCCACAGATGTTGGGTTAATTGGCCTATAATTTCCAGGATTTTCTTTGCAGCCTTCTTATATAAAGGCACAACATTAGCATCCTTCCAGTCATCCTGTATCATACTCCATCGATCCAATATTTCAGCCGGGACTCCTGCAATTTCTTACCCAGCTTTCCACAGTGTCCTTGGATATTGATTATAATATTTTCTCAAGACATTGTCATTAACTTTTCCAAGTTGACTCTTTTCTCAGCTTCCCCGAAAATGGCAACCCCGGAATGGCCGCCCCACTAGTATCTGTCTTCCTTTTATAAGCCATTAGCAGTACCCAATCCTGGACACCAATGGTGTTTTAAATCTCCTGCAATTAAATGCTTTAATTGCCCTTCCTCTCAGCTACTCGCTCGCTGTTGACATTCAAATCTGATGACAGAAGTACATAGATGAATTTATTTATATATGTAGAAAAGTCCCATAAACAAGCCATTTGCCCAAAACAAAATCTGCTCCTGCTGTATTGTTTATAGACCTAGGATAAGATTGTTTAGTCACCTGGTAAATTGAAGTGGTAGCAAGTCCACTCAAACCCAAGCGGCTGCCCAAGAGGAGGGAGTGGAAACAGATTTGATCAGGGCTTTCTGAAAGAAATTGTGTACACAATTGAAGAAAAGAGATGCAGAGGCATGGTGGTGCAATGGTACATCTACTGCCTTAGAGCGCCAGAGAGCCGGGTTCGATCCTGACTATGGGTGCTTGTCTGTACATTCTCCCCGTGACCTGCGTGGGTTTTCTCTGAGATCAGTTTCCTCCCACACTCCAAAGACGTACAGGGTTGTAGGTTAATTGGCTTGGTATAGAAGTAAGTTGTCCCTAGTGTGTGTAGGGTAGTGTTAGTGTGCGAGGATCGCTGGTGGTGAGGACTCAGTGGGCCAAAGGGCCTGTTTCCATGCTGTATCTCTAAATTAAAGTAAACTAAACTAAAGGTGTGGGGAAGGTTCCTTCAAATGGCATTAACTGGATTGCTCTTCTGTTTTGGATTTACCAAAGTAGGTTTATAAATATTGTTTGTGCTTGACAATGACTAACTGATGAGAAGATCACAATTCCCTTTGAGGATAAAACATGTGGTGCAAGGCAATCACTGCATCCCACAGAAGAGTTATGACAAGGCCAATCTTGCGTTCACCTTTACCAAGAACACATTGTACATTCTGGATGGAGAAAGCCATTAATCTGCATCCAGGATTTAACGCATTGCGGAACACTAGTGGGGTCGGGTGGATGAGTAATACAGTAAGGAAATTATTGTTAATTAAATCATGAGGTAGGGTCAAAAAGTCACATCCAGAAATGAATGACACAGCAGATATCAGTAGCGACTGCACTACTTAGTCAATAATGGCATGCTAGGAGTTTTTTGGCACCATTTTCATTCATAAAATGGACAATGTCTAGCCGTATTAAAATTCTGATTAAATGAGGTAAGCATGCATAGCCAGGCTGCTTAGTAATGTGAAGCAATAAATATAAAAGCCTTTTAACTGATTAAGTTGATGTTCTTGAATCATGTCCTGGGGTTTGGGAAAACAATATTACTTTATCCTTGGTCAAATTGCAAGAGCTTGTAGCTTGGCACTGACACATTCAATATTAATAATGTGATTGCATAAAAAATATTAAACTGCCACTAAGAATGATCTCATATGTTCTTAGAAGAGATTTCTTTTTATAGGGGTGACTCTGAACTCAGAATGTCCTTTAATGCATTCTACTTAATATACCTGGATTTACCTAAACTTGCTGTGACAGTGACCAGGCAGAGGCCTCTATGCCAGGCCAAGGATTTGTTTAATGATTCCACCGTTCTCAATTTGTTTTTTTATTTTATTAAATGTAATAATAATTTTACTATTGGAAGGGTCTCGACCCCAAAACATCACCCATTCCTCTATCCAGAGGTGCTGCCTGTCCCGCTGAGTTACTCCAGCATGTTGTGTCTATCTTCGGCGTAAACCAGCATCTGCAGTTCCTTCTTACACATCGCAATTTTACTAATTGCCAAACAATTTAAATATATGTTTTTGAAAACAGGTAGAGTTGAGCAGCATAGACCCAGTTCCTTTGGTTCACCGTATCTATGCTGAGCCATTCTATACTGAATCTATATTAATCTACCATTTACCAACATGCCAGGGGTAATATACAGGGATCCACATATCTTTGGGAAGGAAATTAGGGAGCTCCCAGAGGAAACCTATAAGTTGTTTAAAACAGAAACTGCTAGAGTAACTTAGCAGGTTATGCAGCATCTTTGGAGGACATACGTAAATTGGGGCCATTTTGGTACAGGGCACATCTTTAGATTGATTGTAGTAAGTTGCTGGGGAGAAAATGTGCAAACTCCACAAAGAGTGTGCTCAGGATTGAACCCAGGTCTCTAGCACGGTAAATCAACAGTTCCACTAGCTCCCCATGCACCAAGGCATCCAATGGCTAGATCAGAAACCAATATCCAGGTTGCTGAACACAGAGGAAAAACTAAAGACCACATGCTAAAAGAAAACAAGGCAATAGTTCTTGTGCTGATATTTTTCCTCCGAGCACACAATTCATTCTTCTCATTGTTATTTGCAAGGTCTTGCTGTGTGCAGAATGGGAACTGTTGTGCACATAATAGCTGCCACAATGCATCGAGCTATTTCAGTGTGTATGAAGTTGGTTGGAATAATTCAAAGGAATGTGATCCGGTGCTATGAAACATAAGTCGTTCTGTCTTGTGCTCCCTGTTCCACATGTTTATTCAACAGGAGCAATTCAAACCTTTGAACAAATCACCATTCATCAATAAACATTGCATACAAAACACAAAAATGAATTATAAAAACTTGAAAAGAGTAAAGATTGTAAGAACGTGCTACGGAATTTTGAAAACTGCATTGGAATAGTCTAATTCTTTCCAACCAGAAATTTGAGATTAAAAGAATGTGATTGAGCATGAAATGCAGCTAATTGTGCACGAGCAACAGAGTCTATTCAATCATGATCCACGCTGCACATAATCATTTATGTTATCTTCCCCAAATGCTTAAAATATTTTCAACTGTTAGATCTGCTTCCAATGCCCTTTCCTTGAAAGAACAGAGAGATGCAGAGTCTTGTGAATGACCCAATTGACTGAAGTCACCATGAATGAACTGCACATAAATCAATGAGAAAATGACTGCTGCCAGTAGGATCACTGGTGGGAACCTGGTCAAAGATAAAGTTAATTGGACTGTTGGAATCCGTCGCAGTGACTTCTGCTATTCAAAAGTACATCACATCGTGCTCTAACTAACAGGCCTAACTCTATTAGGTAAATAGAAAAAGGATAATATGCAATATCTCACATATGTAGCTGAGAGGTCTGTCATGAGAATAGCAATGTTTTATACTCAGTCAGGGTTATTGAAATGTTACTGATAGGGAATGCTCCATGCTATATGGAGAAATATGGCTTGTGTGCAGTTAATTAAGTGATGATCTTAGCATCGTGTTCATTGTGGGCCGAAGGGCCTGTTATTGTGCTATATTGCTCTATCTTCTATACTAAATATATAACAAAACTGTTCCTGTGAATATGTTGAATTATTTATTTTAAAATATATAATGTGTGGAACACATCCCTTTTGTTCGAGGAGTCAGGCTGGTTGATAACAGGAAAAAAAGTTGTCTCAGAGAATGGGGTGAAGGAGGAATCAGCTGGGTGGGGGAATTGGAGATTGATTGAGTTAGGACAGTGGTCAGGTGATGGAATGGGCATTCGGTTGTTGGGGCTGAAATTGGTGGGGTAAAGGAGGTGGAAAAGTGAGGGCACTTAGCTTTATCTTTCGAGCTAAAGGTGAGACCTGGGTGTCATGGTACACGACTCATTGAAAGTAGGCATGCAGGTGCAGTGAAGAAAGCGAATGGTATGTTAGCATTCATAGCAAAAGGATTTGAGTATAGGAGCAGGGAGGTTCTACTGCAGTTGTACAGGGCCTTGGTGAGACCACACCTGTGTACAGTTTTGGTCTCCTAATCTGAGGAAAGACATTCGTTCCATAGAGGGAGTACAGATAAGGTTCACCAGACTGATTCCTGGGATGGCAGGACTGTCATATGAAGAAAGACTAGATAGACTCGGCTTGTACTCGCTGGAATTTAGAAGATTGAGGGGGGATCTTATAGAAACTTACAAAATTCTTAAGGGGTTGGAAAGGCTAGATGCAGGAAAATTGTTCCCGATGTTGGGGAAGTCCAGAACAAGCGGTCACAGTTTAAGGATAAGGGGGGAATCTTTTAGGACCAAGTTGAGAGAAACATTTTTCACACAGAGAGTGGTGAATCTGTGGAATTCTCTGCCAGAGAAGGTAGTTGAGGCCAGTTCATTGGCTTTATTTAAGAGGGAGTTAGATGTGGCCCTTGTGGCTAATGGGATCAGGGGGTATTGAGAGAAGGCAGGTACAGGATACTGAGTTGGATGATCAGCCATGATCATATTGAATGGCGGTACAGGCTCGAAGGGGCGAATGGCCTACTCCTGCACCTTTTTTCTATGTTTCTATGAGCATGTTTTAGGATAGCTGGATAAATATGTATTTTAAATAGATCCTTCCTAAGTGAGGTTCCCAACAGCAGCTGACCCCTTTGGATGATGGGGGAGATATCAAAAGCACTGATGGAGTATTTCAGAATTAATAAATGTTAACTGTTTCTCTTTCCACAGATGCTGCCTGACTTGCTTAGTTTTCTCAGAATTTTCTGTTTTTGGTGCGGATTTATTTTTGACTGTCATCAGTAAAAAACTTGGGCACTGGCACCCAGAATTAGGTTTCATGCCATTGGACACCACTGTGCATGTGCCTTGTCCTCCCTGGTATGTTCCTATTTGTCAAATGATTTAATATTTCATGAAAGTAGGATCACATCACAGACAAAAACAAAGCACGAGTCAATAAAATTTCCATTCACTCAACAACGTTATTGCAGAAAAGTGCACTTACGTAACGATCATTAAGAGTCCTAATGGGCAAGCAATTGTTTTAATGGCTCCAGCATTAACATAGACATCAATGGAACATTTGATGGAACCAAATGTTAGGAGATGGGTACAACTAGCAGCCAATACACTTTAGCTTGCTTAGCGCAAGCAATTAAAGAATAATTTCTTCTCCAGAATCTTTGATACATGTTTGCATCCAATATCAGGTAGCGTGGCTTTCCTTATATAGAAATTAGGATAAGGAAACGGGTGTTCATTGTAGAATGATGCAGCATTGCATTCCACAACATAGTTTAGTTGGCTTAGTTTATTATTGCACATGTACCGAGATACAGTGTAAAGACTACACATGATTACAATCCACAGGGTACAGATACAGGACAAAGGGTGTAACATTTAGTGCAAGGCAAAGTCCAATTAAAGGTGATTCAAAGATCTCTAATGAGGTGGATGGGAGGTCAGGACCGCTCTCTAGGTCGTGAGATGATGGTTCAGTTGCCTGATAGCAGATGGGAAGAAACTGTCCCTGATTCTGGAAGCATTGCGTTTATACAAGCAGGTTATTTTACTGCTATTGCCACAAATCATTTGATTCAGTACACTGAAGTGCAGTGTGTAATTAATAATGATTGACTACAACTGAACACATTGGTGGACAACAAAGAATTATTAAACAAAGACAGCAATAACTGACATCCGTCATTACAATTGCCAATATTCAATACCATCTTTAATTACTAATTAAAGATAAATATCAGCTGCTGGAGCAGAACTATGAGCTCTTAAACTGGCAGGCTAAATATGTTTTAGTTATAAAAGACATTACTGATGGACCCCAATTTGAATAAAAACTATATTGCATTAAAAATTCAAAAAAGAAATGCAATAATTATTGTACGAGATTATTATTTCTATGTTATTAGAATGAACACTTGACACATTGCTAAATGTCCTCACTGACATTTTCAATCTGTCACTGGCCCAGGGTGTCGTCTCCACTTGCCTCAAGACCTCAACCATTGTGCCAGTGCCCAAACAATCAGCTTCAGGGAGTCTCAACGACTTCCGTCCAGTGGCACTCACCCCTGTCATCGCAAAGTGCTTTGAGCGGCTGATCTTGGCTCACCTCAAAGCCAGCCTCCCCCCCACACTGGACCCCCATCAGTTTGCCCACCAGCCCAACAGGTCTACAGAGGACGCCATATTGGCGGCCCTACACTCAGCCCTGGCCCACCTGGACAGCAATAACACCTACATCAGGTTGCTGTTCATTGATTTCAGCTCCGCCTTTAACAATGTCATCCCCGCTAGCTTGATCACCAAACTCAGCGGACTTGGCATCTCCACCTCCCTCTGCAACTGGACACTGGACTTCCTCACCAACAGACCACAGTCTGTTAGGGTCAACAACCTCACCTCCTCCACTATAACACTGAACACCGGCGTGCCACAGGGCTGTGTGTTCAGCCCTCTCCTCTACTCCCTCTTCACCCATGACTGCATCCCTAAGTATGGCTCCACGCCATCATTAAATTTGCCGACGACACCATGGTGGTAGGGCTGATCAGTGACAACGACGAGTCAGCCTACAGGGAGGAGGTCCAGCACCTGGCAGCCTGGTGTGCCAACAATAACCTCGTCCTCAACTCCAAGAAGCCGAAGGAAATTATTGTTGACTTCAGGAAGAACAGAGGGGGCAGACATACCCCCATCCATATAAACGGGACTGAGGTGGAGCGCGTCTCCAACTACAAATTCCTCGGAGTACACATCTCGGAGGATCTGTCCTGGTCCCTCAATACCACCAAACTGATCAAAAAGGCGCAGCAGCGCCCTTAATTCCTGAGGAGGCTCAAGAAAGCTCACCTGTCCCCCCAGATCCTGACCAACTTTTACCGCTGTACCATCAAAAGCATCCTGACCACCTGCTTCATGGTATGGTACAGCAGTTGCACTGCAGTGGATAGGAAGGCACTACAACGGGTGGTGAAAACCGCTCAGCACATCATCGGTGCCCCGCTTCCTGCCATGGATGCCCTCCAACGAAATCGGTGTCTGAGACGGGCCGGGAAGATCATCAAGGACCCCTCTCACCCTAACCATGGACTGTTTGCCCTCCTCCCATCAGGGACGCGGTACAGGAGCATAGGGTCTCAAACTAGCAGGATGAGGAACAGCTTTTTCAACAACACAATTACATTGCTGAACTCGGAGTCCCGTCGCTAGATATCTTTGGTCTCTCCATCCACATTGTTAACCAGTACTCTTCTTACTCTAATGTATGCTTGTTCTGTATTTTTTTTAAATTCCTATCTTGCACTATGACTATGACCAGACGCTAAACTGCATTTCGTTGTACCTATACTTGTATCTGTGCAATGACAATAAAGTTGAATTGAATTGAATTGAACATCAGAAGAAAAAAAAAATCACTGCCACAGTTTATTCTTCCCTCCATTATTATTCTTGTTTCAGTTTGCTTTCACCTGATGCTACTTGTAACAAAAATAAACTAAATATTTGCATTTCATCCTGGTGACATTACTCTCTCAACTTGCTAATAGCTTTTAGGTGTGAAATCCCAGGAGCTTACTCATTCAACTATCCTACAACCTGCTCACCTTTAGTTCGAAAGATAAAGCTAAGTGCCCGCAGTTTTCCCATCTCCTCCACCCCAACCACCATTTCCTTAATGCCGTTCCATCATTGATCATAGTCTTGACTCAATCACCCTCAATCCCCCAAACCAGCTCATCCCACCTTCAGCCCCCCGATTCCAGAAATATTTTTTTCCTGTTGTCAACCAGCCTGATTACTTGAACAAAAGGAATGATCCAGGTGTTACGTCCGAGCAGCCGTGACAAAAAAACTCACAATTTGCGCTATTAGGTTTTGAATGAGAGAATAAATTGAGACATCATCATCCTGGACTGATCCAGGATGGGGAGGAATCTGCCTACAGACAGGAAGTGTCACAGCTGGCATCCTGGTGCCATCGTAACAACCTAGATCTCAATGCTCTTAAGACAGTGGAACTGATTGTAGACTTTAGGAGAGCGCCACCCTCCCCTCACCTCACTCACCATCAACAACACCACAGTCACATCTGTGGAATCTTTTAAGTTCCTGGGAACCATCATCTCCAAGGACCTTAAGTGGGGGGGCTACCATCGACTCTGCAGTCAAAAAGGCACAACATAGGATGTAAATCCTGCAGCAGCTGAGGAAGCACAATCTGTCACAGGTAATGATGGTCCAATTCTACACGGCCATCGTAGCGTCAGTTCTCACCTTCTTCATCATGGTCTGGTTTGGCTCAGCCACCAAGCACGACACCTGGAGGCTGCAGCGAATCGTCCGATCAGCAGAGAAGATTATTGGCTGCAACCTTCCCTCCATTGATGAACTGTGTACTGCAAGGGCCAGGAAGCGAGCGGGCAGGATCATCTCTGACCCCTCTCACCCTGGCCACAAACTCTTTGAATCACTTCCCTCTGGAAGGCGACTCCGGACTGGCAAAGCTGCCACACACAGCGATAAAATCAGTTTTTATCCTCGAGTAGTTGCTCTACTCAACAGCCAAAAATCTGTAGCCTCCCTTTGATCTGGTATTTTGTTGGTTCACATGCTTGATCAATGGTGTTTTACATTAAAATTATACAGTTTTTTTTGAGTCATTCGTAACTGTCACGTATGTCATGTTGTGCTTGTGGGTGGAGCACCAAGGCAAATTCCTTGTATGTGAATACTTAATAGTATTCCTAGCAGAACAACTATGATGTTGATGTGAACCACTCAAAAATTGGTTCTCATATCCTTAAGTCTCTGTGCAGATCCAGCCTTTCAAAGACTTTCTCGGAATGCCCTTTAATTCTGAGGCTATGACCGCTGGTCGTAGACTCTCCCACTAGTGGAAACATCCTCTCATATCCACTCTATCCAGGCCTTTCACTATTCGGTAAGTATTCGGTATCTCTCAGATGGAGTCCTCAATGTGTCAGGCAACATCTCTTGAGAAAAGGAATAGGTGAAGTTTCAGGTTGAGACCCTTCTTCAGACTGAAAGACTTCAGACTGACCCATCTTTCAACCCGAAATGTCACCTATTCCTTTTCTACATAGATGCTGCTTGACGTGTTTATTTACTCCATCTTTTTGTAACAATCTGCTAGTATTGGTTAACTGAAAAAAAAAGAAAATGTTGAAAATACTTACCTGGTCAGGCAGCATCTATGGTGAGAGGAACAGATTTAACATTTTAAGTTAAGAAGTCTTTCTTCCACAGAGGGAGTGCAGCGTAAGTTCACCAGGTTAATTCCCGGGATGGTGGGGCTGACATATAATGAAAGAATGTCTCACTGAAATTTAGGATGAGAGGGAACTTTATAGAATCATATAATATTCTAAATGGATTGGACTGGCTAGATGCAGGAAAAATGTTCTTCATGTTGGGGGAGTCCAGAACCAGAGGTCACAGTTTGAGAATAAAGGGAAGGCCATTTAGGACTGAGATGAGAAAAAAATGTTTTCACCTAGTGAGTTATGAATCTGTGGAATTCTCTGCCACAGAAGGCAGTGGAGGCCAATTCACCGGATGTTTTCAAGAGAGAGTTAGATATAGATCTTAGGGTAAATGGAATCAAGGGATATGGGGAGAAAGCAGGAACGGGGTACTGATTTTGGATGATCACCCATGATCATATTGAATGGCGGTGCAGGCTCGAAGGGCCGAATGACCTACTCCTTCACATATTTACTATGTTTCTATATTGACAGAATATTATTTAATGTGCCTCAGACCCCGACGTATGTTCCCACAGAAGAAATGATTCAATGCTCCCCAGAGTGCTTGTGCAGTTAGTCAGTCAGTCAGTCCCCTGCCTTTATTGTCCTCTCAGTAGTTCTGACTTCTCTCTCAGCACCATTATTATCTCTAACAAGCCGAGTCATTGAGCAGTCGATATTTGGAAAGACAGAAAAAGCAGAGGTGGTCCTTGACCTGTCGGACTATCAGCACCATTTTGTTTTAAGTGTCACGCTACAAAATGTGAATTCCCCACTGCACCGTTTTCCCCACTCTGTTTCATTAATGCCTCGTTTAATGCTTTACGGTTCATTGAATTTTTAAGAGTAACGCTGACAAGAACAGAATGTTTCAAACACTGAAAACAATGGCTGTGATGTGAATCACCTCCGTGTGAAAGGAACAACACTGAATATTCATCATACTGACTGTGTTCTGAGGAAATTAGAAACTGGCTTAACACTGCCTATTACACAGCATGTGTAGGAAGTCACAATTTGTTTGCTCCACTGCAAAATCTCGTCAAGGTATGCTTACTCCGAAGAAGTTCTCCTCCTCCCTCCGACGAGAGTTCTGCAACACCCTCTCTCACTGATCCCACCCTGTAATTCCTCCTGCAGCTCTACGACCACATTTTAACCCAGACTCGCATAACTTTAATTCATTAGTCCTATGCACCTTTTCATATATCTAATTTCCCTCTAACATTACCTATTCCTTTTCTCCAGAGATGCTGCCTGACCCGCTGAGTCCAGACACAAGAAGATGAAGAGCATATTATATGGCTGTTTGAGTTCTCTTTACACAGGCACCCATTAAGGCCCACTTTAACAGCATGTTGATGGCCCGTCCCACTTGGCCGTCATTTGCTCATAATTTACGCGGCATCTTTTACGCGTCAAGAAGCATGACGCGTGTGTTGCGACACGCACGTGATGCGTGCATGGTACGCATTACGCGTGCATGGTGCGCATTATGCATGCATGGTTTGTGATGACATAGGCAGTGATGCGCAGTTGCACGCGGCGTCCCAGGATTTTGTGATGTACAAAATCTTTGCACACCATCTGCATGACGCGCAAATGACGGCCAAGTGGGACAGGCCCTTTAGTTTGAAGAACTTGACCTTCATCTTCAAATCTCTGCACCACCCTATCTCATTGATCTCTGCTTTTCTCAATAATAGGGCTTTCATTTAAGCCAGTCAGTCAGTCCCTGAATTTTTACTTGAGACCATTCTTCAGACCCTAACTGAAGAAGGGTCTTGACCTGAAACGTCACCTATTCCTTTTCTCCAGAGATGCTTTCTGACCCGCTGTGTTACTCCAGCTTTTTGATACTATCTTCAGTTTAAACCAGCATCTGCAGTTCCTTCCTACATCTGAGTTTTTACTCCTGTATATCCTTCAGCAATATCCAAACATCTATTTGTTTCGCCCGTACATTTGGTGTTGCCTCTGCCTTGGTAAACAAGGCTGAGACATCTTTGGCACATCTTTGAAACATGGAGGTACAAGTTCCTTGCCTTCCACAGCCCAATACAACAACTGTACAGTAAGTGCTGGTGTTCCTGTGTTTAGTTTAGTTTAGAGATACAGTGTGGAAACAGGCCTTTCGGCCAACCACGTCCATGCCGACCATCATTGGAACACTTGTAAGTGTTTTATAATCATAACAAACAATTTGCGCGTAATGCGCACCATGCACGCATCACATGCGTCGTGATGCGTAAATGATGTCTCACGTAAATTATGCGCCAATGAAGGCCAAGTGGGACAGGCCATTAACATGTTGTTAAAGTGGGCCTTAATGGGTGATCTGCGTGGGTTTTTCTCGGGGATCTCCAGTTTCCTCCCACACTCCAAAGACATACATGTTTGTAGGTTACTTGGCTTGGTATAATTGTAAATTGTACCTAGTGTGTGTAGGATGGTGTAAGTGTGCAGGGATCGCTGGTCGGCATGGGCTCAGTGGGCCGATGGGCCTGTTTCTGCGCCATATTTCTAAACTAAATTAAACTAAAGTGTCGCCACGTTTCTGGCGCTGACAAAGTTACAAAAGTTCATCGAATGGTCCAAGATGAAAGGGCACTGAAATCTACCTGAGATGAAGCTCTTGATAACTGCAGGGTGATGGACCCTGGTCCTTTAGGAGCTGATAAGAATGTGAAGGAGTCCGGCATGAGGGGCCTTCCCTTCCCCAGAAGGTTGTGTCATTCCCAGCCCCTCACTTTGAATCGGAAGGTGATAACCAGAGGAACCGAGATCAGGTTATTGTTGAAGGCGGCGTATCACGACAATGGTGTGGTCAGAGCAGAAATGATTGAGAAATTTCCTGTCAATCACGATTCACAACCTTTCACATTCTTTCTCAGCTGCCATCACCATCACTTGTGCCAGTTAATCTTTACTGGCCTCCTCTATCCAAAACATTTCCTTGTTCTCTCCACCCATTCTCCTTTTAAGTAATTTAAATCTGATTGCTAACCTTTCCTAATTGTATCCAAAGTCATCAATCGGCAGCAACCCTGCCTGACATCTCCAGTTTTTATTGGAGATTTTTGACATCCACATTTTCTTTTTGCATTGCAAAGTCGATAACTGAATGATTTCATGGACCTTTTCCTGGAAGAAATCAGTGCTTTCCTTCACTGATTGCATTTTTCTGAAGAAATTGCCCTGATTTTACTGAAAGTTGCTGCTGTGCCTGTTTCTTTCACTATTTAAATGAACTCTTCCACGTAATTTTATTTTCTATACAATAGACGGCATTATTTTAATAAACATGCCTGCAGAATAGAGAGTATGATTGGCCAATATTCCAGATCACCTAGATCAATCATACATCATCAAACAGAAAATCATTTGTCATTGATTTTGTTCCTGTGGGGGGATGTCACATTGTCCTGAATGTTTGCTACATCTCAAGTCAAGTCAAGTCAAGTCAAGTTTATTTGTCACATACACATACGAGATGTGCAGTGAAATGAAAGTGGCAATGCTCGCGGAACAACAAAACAACCAAACAAATTATAAACACAATCATAACACACATATTATTTTACATAATAAATACTAGAAGGAAAAACGTTCTGTACAGTTAGTCCCTGGTGAGAAAGGCGTTTACAGTCCGAATTGCCTCTGGGAAGAAACTCCTTCTCAACCTCTCCGTTCTCACTGCATGGCAACGGAGGCGTTTGCCTGACCGTAGCGGCTGGAACAGTCTGTTGCAGGGGTGGAAGAGGTCTCTCATGATTTTGTTTGCTCTGGAGTTGCACCTCCTGTTGTATAGTTCCTGCAGGGGGGTGAGTGAAGTTCCCATAGTGCGTTCGGCCGAACACACTACTCTCTGCAGAGCCTTCTTGTCCTTGGCAGAGCAATTCCCAAACCAGATGGTAATGTTCCCGGACAAGATGCTTTCCACCGCCGCTGCGTAGAAGCACTGGAGGATCCTCGGAGACACTCTGAATTTCCTCAATTGCCTGAGGTGGTAAAGGCGCTGCCTTGCCTTACTCACCAGTGCTGAGGCGTGTGATGACCATGTCATATCCTCAGAGATGTGGACTCCCAGATATTTAAAACAGTTCACCCTATCCACAGGATCCCCATTTATACTCAATGGAGTGTACGTCTTCGGATGATGTGCCCTCCTAAAGTCCATGATCAGCTCCTTCGTTTTTGTCTGCATGACAGCTCCTTCGCATCTGTCTGCATGACTAATGGATGGAACAGAATTGAGGTGAGTATTAACAGACAGCATAATGGCGCAACTAATAGAGCCATTGCATCACAGCTCCAAAGACCCAGATTCAATCTGTTGTTGAGTTGAAGTTGAAGTTCAACTTCAGTTGTGGAGTTGTGTATGTCGAGTCTGCATAGTCTCTGTGTTTCCGTTCCTTCCAACATCTCAAGTACCTGCCAGCTGGCAGTTTCAGTAGCTGCTCTAAAGCAACCCTAATATCGGTGGTAGGTGTAGATTTGTCACACGAGAATGGGTTGGAGGCAGATAAGAGGGTGTGATTGATAGTATGGTGCTGAGACCGGCATGGGATCAATGGGACAAATAGCCTCCTATATCATGTGAATAGCTATCATTGGGAATATGGGAAATATGAGGAATCGTAATGCGTTCATAACTACATTTGCTTCTATCCTGTCAGGAATTCATTCCACTAAAATGGGGTACATTTTCAGCACAATGTGTCAGAGCAGGTTAACAGAGTTCTGTACAGTTTCTCATTTCATTCAGTGAAGTTGGAATCAGGAGGATCAAGAGTCAAGAATGTTCAATTGTCATATGAATTGCTAAATGGACAATTAAATTATTACTTGCAGCAGTATATCAAACCAGTAAAACACAATATACATATACAATATATAGTTAATAAATTAATTACCGCAGTACAATTGCAAAACAAAACAGAGTCCTTTGTGATGCTAGGTGAAAGGGCGTGCTGCAGTGGGATAGCAAATGACAAGACACTGCTTTGATCTGATGCATCATCGCTTAATGATACAGTTGAAATTCCCACCTTGCATGCCACAAATTCTAATGTTGACTGAAACACCATGGTGTTCTGTCTTCAGATAGGACAGCAGGTAACCAAATGTGGCAATGAAGTCGTTAAGCCCCTGTCCCACTTACGTGTCCTTGGAACGCTAATTACCCACCTCGTGGTCATGTTGAGGCGCGACGGTCCCGTGAAGGTTGCGCGCGTCTTCATGCGTCCGCACAGTCGTCTGCAGCGTGTGACGTCATTTGAAGATGGGTGTAGAGGTGGGGGAGGATCCGGACCGCAACGGCCGTGAGCCCCAGGCCGAGCTCTGCGATCGTTTGCCTGCTTCTGCTGCTATTGGAGGGGAGACGTTGCGTCGCGCCAGGGTCTTGGGCCTGTCCCACTTTGGCCATCAGTTACTCGACAGGCTGGTGGTGCGCGATGATTTAGTTCGCTACAAAATTTCGGAGAGCTGTGCGATACCGCGCACAACTCCGCTCTTCTCAGTGGGACCGGCCCCGCGTGGCCACACGATGCCCATGCTCCTCAACGTGACGACGAGGTCGCGTAATTTGCATGTCAAAGACACGTAAGTGGGACAGGCCTTTAGGATGCTGGCTAATCACAAGTATAATGGAGTCAGGCTATGATGGGATAATCCTGTGGAACAATTCTTCCAATCTAAAGCTGAAAAAGGCAACCCAAAACATCACCTATCCATTTGCTCCACACTTGCTCCAAAGCTTTGTGTTTTGCTCAAGATTCCAGCATTTGCTGTTCCTTGCGTCTCCCAATCTAAATACCAGACTCATGTTAGTGACAAGACTTTGCAGTGTCATGATGCAATGCTCATCATGTCAATACGAAGCACACTCATGAAATTTTGCGTTTCTTTGCTGGTGATCTGAATTATTTGATTCTGGGTAGGGTGGGCAGCAATCTCACATTCAACGTTCTTGCTATTGAGGGAGTGCAGTGTTGGCTCACCTATGCTGCATATGGCGGGACTGTCATATGTTGATAGAATGGAGCTGCTGGGCTTATATATTCTGGAATTTAGAAGGATGAGAGAGGATCTTATTGAAACATATATGATTATTAAGGGTTTGGACACGCTAGAGGCACGAAACATGTTCCCGATGTTGGGGGAACCAAGGTAGCAATGTCCAGAACATAACAAGGGCACAAATTCACTTTCATATCTCAGTTTAAAAAAGTTATGAATAACTCGGGCATCTTGTTCCCTATTGAGCTATTTAGAAATGCCCATTTCTTAGATAACATTTTTAAATAGAGTCCAAAAGAAAAAAATAATTCGTTTTTATCTAATTTACAGAGAGGAATTGTGAGTCTGTGGAATTCTCTGCTTTCTCAGAGGGCAGTGGAGGCCCTGGTTCCTGCTGGCCCATGCTTCGCTATAAGAGAGAGTAAAATAGACAAAGTTTGCTCTTAAAACCCTGGGGCTGCGAGATAATGTTTTAAAACTCATTATCGGGATATGGGGAGAAGCGATTTTTCGTTAATGATTTACTAGCGCCAAAATCGCGGCCAATGGGGTACTGATTGTGGATGATCAAAAACGTTTTCCATGATCACATTGAAGGCTGGCAGTGCTAGGCTCAATGCCGAATGACCCATACTTGAATGCACCTCATTGTCTATTCTGTCTATTGTCTAAAAGGTAAAACCTCATTCTAAAGGTACATTCCCTCCCAACTCATGGACAAGTTACCACAATTCTCGAAAGCCCACACTGGTCATGGGGAGAACATGCAATCTACATACAGACAGCACCTGTCGTCAGGATTGAACCTGGGTCTCTGTTGCTGTAAGGCAGCAACTCTACCACTGTGCCACCATGCCTGGTTGTGGAAGCAGATAAAATAATGGTGTTTAAGAGGCTTTTAGTTCAGCAGATGTATATGCAGGGGAAGGAAGGATACAGATCACCTGCAGGCAGAGGCGAATTATTAAACTTGGCATCATATTCGGCAAAGTAATTTTGCGCTGAAAACACTGTTCCTATGCTGCAATGTTCGATGTTCTATGATCCTGCATTAGTCTCATGTATCATATTTCCAAGGTGCAATGATAAAGGTCTCTCTAAAGGGAACCTTGGCCATCACTCGGTCTGCCAGTCACCTGCTCCTTCAGCATGTCAGGTGGAGTTGGGAAAATTCCCTCACATTTAGTTCTGCAGCTTTCCGTGTGTTAATTCTTGCATACCGCCAATGGTCCCAACTTTTGCAGCTACCTATGAAAATCATTCATTAAGCAGTAAGATAGATTTCAAGGTTGTTCTAGCCATTTCAATAGCTTTCTCATAAATCTATACTGCTACATTTCTGCAATAAAGGCTATAAAGGCATCCTTCCAAAATGGATTAGCGATTATTCAAACATTATCCGGCTTCTATTCCTGAGCAGGCATTTCAATTACATTGTTTCCTCTCTAGCAGGTTCCCTGCAGTGACCCTGACAACTGGTACAATCTGCTGCCAGTAGATTTAAAGGATTCTGCCTCATCTCAGAATGCCCTGATTTTAACTTTTCACCTTAACAGTGGTGACCATCAGAAAACAACAATTTTACTTCGGAGTCACGTGAGTGACTACGTGAAGATCCCCGCCAGGACGCATGCGTGTCATATCGCTTTCACGTTTGCGAAACGACAGGCGGGGTGGAGCGTTCCCCCGCAGCGGTAAGTTTGAAACCGCGACCTGCAGGTAAGTGATTTACTCTGCGGTAGTTTTTTGTCCCCGCCCTGTTTTTACACGAAGGTCCGGTACACCAAACATGTGTCTTTCTTAGGCCATGGCCCAGGCCGGCCTTCTTGAAAGATACGCAAACCTCCAACATCAACCAAAGCACAAACCCAGACACCGATGCCTCAACATCAATGAAGGATTTACAAAAAGAAGTAAACCTGCCACTGGTAACTATGGAGGTAGGTGGGTCTGGTTCCCTACACATTGCAGGGAGCATGGATGTTGGGGGGGGGGGGGAGATTACACTCCTTTCTGGATGCATGGAGTATGTTAACTACCGATACTTATATTTAAGCAGTATCCAGGGATATACAATAGAATTATACACAAGTACAGCCCTCCAGTTCAACATATACCGAACCGAATGTTCGTACTTTCTGGTAAAGAAAAATCAGAAGCGCAGGCTGAACTGGAGCGGCTTTACGCATAAGGGGTAATTGAAAAATCCCAACACGAACCGCTAGAATTCGTGTCCAATATCTTTACCAAAATCAAAAAAGATGGTGGTTGTCGCATCATCATAGATCTGACCAAATTGAATACATTTGTACAATATATTCATTTTTAAATGGAAACCTTTGTTACCGCTAAACAATTGATTTCCAAAGGTTACTTCATGGCTAGCATCGATTAAAAAATGCTTACTATTCAGTGCCTATACGAGGTGACCACAGATGTTACTTAAAATTCATCTGGATGGGACAGCGTTGGCAATATAGAGCGCTGACAAATGAGTTAACATCAGCCCCCAAGCTGTTCACAAAAATTTTGAAACCAGCCCTAGCGTTTCTACGGAAACGAAAACACATGGTCATGGCATATCCAGATGACATACTTATTGTGGGCAAAACTTTGGAATTGGCCAAACAAACTGTAACAGTCACAAAACAGTTATTTGAAAAACTGGGGTTTATTGTCCATCCAGTTAAATCTAAATTAACGCCTTCCACTACAATGGACTATTTGGGGTTCACCATTGACTCAGTTCACATGTCGGTGACTTTGCCAAAGGGAAAGGCTATAGACTTAATAGAGGCTTGCAATAACCTCATTGACATCAGTAACCGTCCATCAGATTGGTAGCAAAAGTAATTGGCAAAATGGTGGCTGCTTTTCCAGCCACACAATTTGGACCTTTACATCACCAAAATTTACAGAGACCAAAAATACAAGCAACCAAAATCAATACTGGTCATTTTGACAGACCAATGAAGCTACCAATCAAAGCTATAATGGAACTTAAATGGTGGATAGATAACATTTGGCTTTGTTTCAATCCAATCATTATCAGCAACCCTTCTATGGTGCTACAACCTGATGCCGGTGCACTTGGTTGGGGTGCCACCATTTCCATCTCCAGCTGTGGAGGTAGATGGACTGGTCAGGAGGCATCATTATTACTAACACTGGGCATAAACTACCTGGAAATTTTGGGTGCATTCTATGGCCTAAAGTCATATTGTACTGGGTCATATCACCAGCTTGTTAGACTACAGATATACCACCGAGGTAGCAACTTATGGTGGATACCACATGGGTGGAAACCAATCATCGACATCATGTGATAATCTGGCCCAATACAATTTGGTAGTGGTGTATCCAGAGAGAAGTATTTGGATATCAGCTACTTACCTACCAGGTAAACTAAATTTAGTGTTGTGACACCAGGTCAACGCAAATTTAATGAATGTTTACAGAATGGATGTTCATGATAATGTATTTTTTTTCTGATTATTACAGCACGAAACTGGAACAATGATTCGATCTATTCGCATCCTCTGGGTTAAATACTCAGGAAATGACAATAAAAATACAATAATTATGTTTCATGGCAACCAGACCCTGGGGCAGCTGATGCAGATGCACTTGGTTGCCACCAATTGTTTCCTCTGGGTATGGGAAATTGTTTATTTATGCATTCCCTCCTTTCTGCCTCATCAGTCGGGCATTTAGGAAAATACAGCAGGACTCTGCGTCTGGTATTTTGGTACTACCCGATTGGCCTACTCAACCATGGTTCCCAGTGATAATGAACATGGTATTAGAACCATGTATCACCATCCCGAATAGACCAGACTTGTTGGTTCATCCCGTAACAAGGGATAGCCACCTATGCCATAACTATTTGAATATTAATTTTTAGAGTTTAAAAATACCTCTACTACAGCTGGGACTGACGGACCGAACAGTGAATATGATTTTGGCGGCCCAAAGACAGTCCACCAAAAAACAGTATCTGGTCTATATCAGGAAGTGGGAGATGTATTGTCACAAAAACAGCATCACCTACAGAGATATGAACATCCCGTCTGTTCTGGAATACCTGGCAGGCCTCCATTACGATGAGGGGTTCAGTTATAGTGCCATCAACTGCGCCAGAAGTGCCTTATCGACTTATCTATGGCAAGGAACAGAGCGTCACTCTGCTGGGACTCACCCACTGGTAACAAAACTTATGAGGGGAATTTTTAATACCAATCCCCCAAGAACCAGGTACTCCCAAATATGGGATGTGAGTATTGTCCTGAAGATGCTCAGGAATTGGTCCCCAGCAACAGCTCTGTCCCTACATAGACTGACATTAAAAACAGTCATGCTAATGGCATTGGTCACGGCACAAAGGGTACAGTCATTACATAAATTAAGACTGGACAACATGACCTCTACATCTGAAAATATTACGTTTCATATTTTTGAATTAGTAAAGCAGAACAGACAGGGATCAGCAGGCCTCAATATAGAATTTAGGTCATATCCAACAGATGATCGTCTCTGTATAGTAAGACATTTGTCGTTATATATGGAGAAAACGAAAATCATCAGAGGCAATGAGAAGGCACTTTTAGTCAGCCATAAGCAACCACACAAAAGAGTGACGGTCCAGCCCATCTCAAGATGGCTGAAACAGGTGCTAACACAGGCTGGGGTGGATACTAATATTTTTAAATCTCATTCCACCAGGGCTGCAGCTACATTGGCAGCTATGCAGTTGGATGTACCAATAGACCAAATCCTCAAGGCAGCAGGATGGTCAGGGAAAAAACATTC
The DNA here is from genome assembly GCF_028641065.1 of Leucoraja erinaceus. NCBI lineage: Eukaryota > Metazoa > Chordata > Chondrichthyes > Rajiformes > Rajidae > Leucoraja > Leucoraja erinaceus. The sequence continues at coordinate 19,109,956 of NC_073405.1, forward strand.
CAACTATTTTATCATAAACCAGTCATGAAACCTGGAACGTTTGCAGAAACAATTTTAAGTTCTGTAATTTAATTTACCCCATAAATAGGGGTTATAATTTTGTGTTAATAAATTTTATGAATTTCAATGTCGAATTCATGTCTAAATTATGTTGACACAATTCCTCCTACAGTCATCAAGGCAGATGTGATGCATGGACTCGTTTCCATGGCATGAAATCACAGAGCTTTAAAATCTTCACATAGTCACTCACGTGACTCCGAAGTAAAATAGTAAGATTAAACGAGAACTTACCAGTTTGAAGTTTGATCGTTATTTTTATGAGGAGTAACGTTGAGGGATTACGTGCCCTCCGCTCCCACCCTTGATCATATACTCAATTGGTATCTCTTCTCTAATCTTGCTATGTTTAATCATTACAGTTATTTGTGATTTCACACCGCTGCTTTGAAGAATGACACACATGCGTCCTGGCGGGGTTCTTCACGTAATCCCTCAACGTTATTCCTCATAAAGTAATGATCAAACTTCAAACTGGTAAGTTCTCGTTTAATCTTACTATTCAATGGTATTTTATTGGCACGGACACACTGCAGAGTGAAATTATTTTTGCATAGCTTACACATGCAGAAGTCGCCGTAGTTTAGCATCATTTACGCAAAGAAAAATTCCAAAGTCCAAGGTCCACATGCTGGATCTACTGGAGCGCCCCCGATCCAGGTAAGCCCAGGTAAGCCCCAGGATGTTGAATCTGGGTCAAGGGAAGGAAATCTATATACTGGAACTTGTATCAATCAACATGCTTGACTCTTATGGACCCTCTGAAATAGTTTACTATTTATTGGAAATATAAGCAAGACACCCTTCCTCATTGATACTCAAGGACCCTTCCCTATGGAGTTCCCCTCTCTGCTCTTTTCCACTTTTTCACCTCTTTTGGTTTGTTACCCTGTTCCTCTTTTGTTATTGATGTCTTCATGTCCTGCCTTCACCGTTTGTACCTACACAGCTATTGCTCTTATTAACTCTCTCATTTCCCCTCTGTGAATCTCTTTCAGTCTTCCTGGATGCTTTTTTATGTCTCCCTGCCAATCTGCTCATTTGATGCTTTCATTTTGGGGTTAGTTTGGAGATCAATTATGTCCTTTTGTGAGCTCACTCCATTTACATTGTTGAAATTATTATGATTTGTTCGAATGAAAATTATAATGACAATTAATTTGTACAGCACAAAATGTAAAGACAACTTCAATCTATCTGAGGAGGAAGGGTCTGAAGAGGGGTCTTACCCGAAACCCATTCCTTCTCTCCAGAGATGCTGCCTGTGCCACTGAGGTACTCCAGCATTTTGTGTCTATCAATCTATCTCATTTAGCTTTCTCTCTTAATGTTCTTTTCTCCCTGCAAAATCTAATAGGACCAGAATGAGTGCTTCCACCATAACATAATGTGCTGAGCAAATAACTGAAGAAACTGTGTGGGCTGCAGGTTTAACAGCACCCCCAATAATTTCTCCAATGGGGAATTAATCCATCTGATCCAGTTAGTTTACTAATGGGTGAGATGGTCTAAAATCCCAAACCCTCTCTTGCAGATATTTGTTGGGCTCATCGGAAGAGCACTTGCCCCTGACAAAAATCCTCAAACTAGTGCCTTGGTCTATAATTACTGGAAATTATCCAGATAGACTCTGCAGTGAGGTACTGAGGGAAAGAAGCCAAGTCTTAGCCATTAAATTAAATTCTTGACTGCAAACGTCGCTGATATAAGAGCTTCCAGGGCACCTTTTAAGATCTAGTTAATAACCCTGAACAAGAGCACAATAAACAGATTCATTGCTGGATCGTGATGAGGATGATAACTACATGAACAGAATACGAAACAGATAACATGATATTTGTTTCAGAAGGTTAAGATGGGACTTGATAGAGGTCTTTAAAATGATGAGAGGGATAGACAGAGTTGACGTGGATAAGCTTTTCCCATTGAGAGCAGGGAAGATTCAAACAATAGGACATGACTTGAGAATTAAGGGACAGAAGTTTAGGGGTAACATGAGGGGGAACTTCTTTACACAGAGAGTGGTGGCTGTGTGGAATGAGCTTCCAGTGGAAGTGGTGGAGGCAGGTTCGATTTTATCATTTAAAAATAAATTGGATAGGTATATGGACGGGAAAGGAATGGAGGGTTATGGTCTGAGTGCAGGTAGATGGGACTAGGTGGAAAGTAAGTGTTTGGCACAGACTTGAAGGGCTGAGATGGCCTGTTTCCGTGCTGTAATCGTTATATGGTTATATGGTTATGGATATGATTAAGCTTATTGCAGTGATTTTATTTTAAGAACACATCTTCATTAATAGAAAAATTTAGTTTCGACCTGTCCTCGCGGCCTACCAGCGGGCCTGGAACGGCATTTCCTGTTGGGTTTCGGCTCAGAACCTCGGCTTCGGCGGCGGCACAGCGCTGGAGCGCTATCGTGGAGCGGGCGATGCCTTGCCTGGGTTGCCGCGCTGGAGCTCCGGTGAGCTGAGACTGCCGGGAACAACATTGCGTAGCTGCGGGACTGTGGAGCGGCCAGCTGCGGGCGGCGGCGCCGAACTTTACACCGGGAGCCTGGGATCTCGTGACGAGATCACCAGTTGTGGAGCTCCATCCGGCGCGGCCTTGTTGGCTTCGGAAGCCGTGGCCTCCAGAACGGAGGCGGCTGTTCCAGGGTTCCCATGCTGCTGTGAGGACTCTCCCGACGCCGGAGCACCACCACCCGGCGAGAACGGCCAGGAACATCGGGCCTCCATAGAGGCAACTGTGGAGACCTCAATAGGCCCGACTATGGGTGAACTGGGGTTGGGGACTGGACTTTGTGCCTTCCCTCATGGTGGGAGCCATTGTGGGGGGATGTTCTTTGTGTTTAAGACTCTCATTGGTGTTATGTCTGTATTCTTTTGTGTGCTGCAAAATGGCAAAAAGCATTTCACTTCATTACACCTCGGTGTATGTGAATGTGACTCATAAAAACCTTTGAACCTTTGAACCTTTGAAACCTACTGTATGACTCTAAATATAGGCAGCAACTCAGAAATGATTGTGGCAATGTGCATACAGAACATTGCTAAAAAAGATTGAATATTGGACTGCGTATGCGCAATGCGGTAAGTGCAGATACTGTAGGTCTTTGAAATGATGAAAAACTCTAGATGCTGGATGTTGTGCTAAAACCAGAAAATGTAGGAAACACCCAGCAGGCCAAAGAGAAACAGTGTCAATATTATAGGTCTGTGACCGTTCATCAGAGTTTGGAAAGAGATAAACACAAGTAACTGGGAGGGATGGATATAGAACAAAGCATTACCTCTGATAGAGTGACATCAATTGAATAGTTTGGAGTTATGTTGGTTGAGTGTAATACTTCTGATCTTTGGTTAGCATTTTTTAATCTTACATAAATGCAATTCTTTTTTTTTTTAATATTTTAGATATAGAATATATATTAATAGATTTTCATGTCCATGACTAAAGCACTTCAACACAGGTGAAAGCTTCCAACAGCAGAAAGATATCAAAAGCTGTCAAGGCATTTTGGTCTGAAGAAGGGTCCTGACCTTAAACATCACCTATCCATGTTCTCCAGCAATGCTGCCTGACCTACTGAGTTACTCCAATACTTTGTGTCGTGCTTGGTAAACCAGCAGTTCCTTGTATACAAAGGCATTTTGGGGAGTGGGAACTAGGTGGTATGCTACCTGGGAACTGTGCACCTCTTGAATGCGTGCTCTGTCCAGTGTGATATGTCCTTACTGTGAAATATAGTGTAGGTAGGTACCTGGACAGGACGTCGAAGGACGAGAAGCCGAAGCCAAGGAGTGGAAGTCAAGTTACCAAACGGACACAAAACCTGTTCCTGGAGACGTCATGTCTGTTCGGCGGCGTTTCGACATCATGTCCGCTCTGCATCTTGTCCTTTCGGCGTGATGTTCGTTTGGCATCTTGGCTTCCACTTCTTGGCTTCGGCTTCTCGTCCTTCAACGTCCTGTCTGCTCGTACTTCGATGTCCTGTCCGCACATGGTATAGGTATGCAGGGTGCCTTTAACACCCAATTTGTTTTACATAGTATGACTCTTATGACATGGTCGCAACCAGACTTTGCAGTTTAATTGTAAGTTCCTGCTTTCAATGACGGATGTTTTGCTTATTGCTCCACCAATATATCTGTCTATCTGCTTTCTGCTTATGGAAGCAGCAATACAAAGAAACACCCTACAGTTATTACCCAAAGATTCAGCTTGCTTGGCCCTCTGCAAGGAATGGAAGCAAAAGTCTCATTGTTAAAACGGCCAATTGAACCAATTATACAGAGTGTTCCTGCCACACCTTTAAGGTCTGCAGTTCATTCTAACTCTGCCCTCCATATTCAGAAAAGGTACACTGCTGGGGCAAGTCAATGCTATGGATCAAATACAGCACAATCCCATTCAATGATACAAAATGTGGATTCTAAGTAAAGTTCCACAGAAGCAAAATCATTGAAAAGGAGCAGAGACTGAACAGTTATGGGGATTAGGCAAGAACAAAGGTGAATCCCTGATACTGATTGGTCGGGCATGCTTGAAGTGGCCTACAACTCATTCCTGCTCTTCATACAATTCTTAAGGTTTATTGGGAGCAACTAGACCTGTGCCTCAAAACAGTAGTTTGCGCAACATTCCAGTGCATCGCAGGCCACAGAGTCAATGGGGCTTCCCAACATGTTAATGGTGTACTGAAGGTAATCATCAACTTGTCTATTGATTTTCAAAGAGGTTAAATATCATAACTGTCTGGGTGCAGAAACACTCATTCAACTGTTGCTAGGAGACAATAGATGCTGCACTAAAAGCTGAAGTTAGGGTTCTTCAAGTAACATTGTATTTCCCATATAGATGGATCAAGACTGCACGCAGCATTGGGTTTCTACTTAAAAGATGGATGTTACTGGAATGGAAGCAGTTCAAAGAAGTCTTCCCGGACATACTCATTTGACTAATGAAGAAAGGTACATAAATCAGGCTGGACTGCAGAATTGAGAAATGCTGGGCAACTTGATTGAAACGTACTAGATCTTTGACATGGCATATATGGACAGGACTTTCTTGGCAGAAAGTTCTCTAGAACAAGGGGCCATTGTTTAAAAATTAAAGGCATAAGTGAAGCAAAGTTAGTTCTCTCAGAGGACTGTGAGCCTTTGGAATTCTCTTCCACAAAGAGTAGTGATCAGAGTGGGTGAATATTTTTAAGGTAGAAGCAGTCATACAGCCATGCAACACAGAAACAGGCCATTTGGCCAAACTCAAGTGGCGTACAAAATCATGAGAGGAACAGATTGTGTAAATGCACAATTTGGGTAAATGCAGATTAGTAAATCCCTATGTGTCTTTTTGCCAGAGTAGGGAGAATCTAGAACCAGAGAACATAGGGCTATGGGAGGGGGGAAAGGTTTAATAGGAACTTTTTTATGCAAAGTGTGGTGGGTGAATGGAACAAGCTGCTGGAGGAGATAGTTGAGGCAGGTACTCTTGCAAAGTTTAAGAAACATTTCGACAGGATAGGTTTAGAGGGATATGAGCCAAACACTGGCAGGTGGGACTAGTGTAATTGGGACATGTTGGTCGTCGTGGGCAAGTTGGCCCGAAGGACCTGCTTCTGCACTGTATGACTCTATGACTCATCCATGCCAACCAAGGTTCGCATCTATGCCAGTCCTATTTGCATGTATGGATAGAATTTTGACAGGAAAGTGAGGTGTATAATTATCGAATGTGGAAGGGAATGCAGAGTTGAGGTCACAAACAGATCAGCTGTGATGTTATTAGAGGAAGGAATAGGCTTGAGGAGCTGAGTGGCTTGTTTTCATATTAGATACAAAATCTATGCCCAGTATAACACTGAGATACTGGATGGACATAATAAGAAATGCTATCTATTTCTGCATTCAATGGGTAGAAGTAATAGGAAATTATGGCTCTCAACTAGATACAGATAGTTTAAAAATGATTATGAATGTACATTGGGGTTGCTATACTTATTGGTGAAAGTGGAACAATCTATCATTTAGAAAAATATCATACTGAAAATTCTCCCTTTCATTGCTCTTGCAAAAATAAGTCCAAAGCATAATATGGATAATGAACATAATTCTGGTCAAAATATTACCATGACATTGCTCAAGTATCCTATGGTTTCTGAAGATTGAATTTAAAGGGCCTTTTGCCTGTGAAGCTTCATGACCATAGTTGAAGGGTTTAAGGTTGAGCGCTTTCTTTTGAAGGATGCATGGAGGTTTTCAGGAGGAATGGAGGTAATGGAACATCACTTACAATGTTGTGCCATCAATCCTACACCGAAGATAGACACAAAATGCTGGAGTAGCTCAGCGGGACGGGCAGCATCTCTGGAGAGAAGGAATTGGTGACATTTCGGGTCGAGACCCTTCTTTGGACTGAGAGTCAGGGGCACACAAACAGGATAATTAATCAGAAGGACAGTGAAACTAGTGGGAGAACTAGGATGGGGGAGGGACAGAGAGAGAGGGAAAGCAAGTGTTACTTGAAGTTAGGGAAATCAATATTCATACCACATGGGTTGTAAGCTGCCCAAGCCTCTAGAATTTGTTTCTTCATACCCTCTTCCATTCTCTCTCTCTAGTGCTCTCTCTCTCTCTTCTTCTTCCTCTCTCCCTCTCTCTCTCACACACACACTCTCTCTCTCTCTCTCTCTCTCTCTCTCTCTCTCTCTCTCTCTCTCTCTCTCTCTCTCCTCTCACCCCCCCCCCCCCCCCCCCCCCCCCCCCCCCCCCTCCCCCCCCCCCCCCCCCCCCACTCACTCACACTCTCTCTCTCTCTCTGCCTTGCCCTTTCTCTCTCTCTTCAATCACTGGATTTTTGGTTGTCCATACTAATCTTCGATGCCAATTTTCAACTGGCCCCTGTCCCACTTAGGAAACCTGAACGGAAACCTCTGGAGACTTTGCGCCCCACCCAAGGTTCCCGAAGGTTTTTGCCAGTCTCCCTACCTGCTTCCACTACCTGCAACCTCCGGGAACCTCACAGAAACCTTGGGCGGGGTGCAAAGTCTCCAGAAGTTTCTGTTCAGGTTTCCTAAGTGGGACAGGGGGCATAACCCTCATGCAAAGTTGCCTTGGGATGTTTTGCCATGTTAACAAAAATGAATAAATAAATTGGGAATTAAGATGAGTTGAAGTGGGAAACCATGTGTACCCCCCTCTAGAGGCGTGTTTGGGCACAACTGTTAAAGGGACAGCAGCGATCCTGAGCCACATTGAAATCCTTCAAGACTCTGATTCTTTAAGTTATCCAGCACCGAATCGATGTGTTGAACAAATATTAACTCGAAGTAAACTGAAAAAAAAAAGGTGACAGATGGTATGAAAATCCTGATGTCTTCACGGGCCCATGCAGATGCAATGAAAGCACGGTTCGTCCCAAAGCTAATTATGTCCTCAGTATGATCCTCATATCCACAACAAACAGGTTTTCCACAGGCAGGCCTCAAAACCACAACAGATTGTTCAGGAAAGGGAACAAAGGGCAATAATTAAAAATATAATCCAATGGTGTAGAAGAGCAGGAGGCCTGCTCAACTCTAAGCCTCATTCTGTGTCTTTTCCAAGCTAAAGCCGTCTCTCATCTTTATACCCATAAGAAATTCACGATGGCACTTAGAAAATCAGCAACCATCAAGAACACCTCATATTTCGCTTGGGCAGTTTACAGCCCAGCAGTAGGATTTTTTATTTCTCTAATTTCATGTAACCTTTGCATTCCCTCTCTCTCTCACCGTCCCTCCTCCACCCTAGTCGACCTGCTAGTTTCACTGTTCGGATCCCTTTGTTATCACCTCGTCCACAGCCAACAATGGACCATTGTGGTCTCCTTAGCCGTTGGTGCCGATTCTCATTTGTTCTGTGCCTTTTCATACCTCTAGATTCCCCTCTCCACTGACTTTCAGTCTGAAGAAGGGTCTCGACCCGAAAGACCACCTATTCCTTTGCTGCCTGACTCGTTGAGTTGTTCCAGCATGTGTCTATCTTCAGAAAATGCAGAACGGTAATAATTAAACAAAGCTCTAGTCCTTTGCTGGATATTATGGTTTTGTAATATGTAATCCAAAAGTTGCAAACCTCAGGCAAAGATCTCTGATCTCTATGTAAAGCACTCACACATTTATGTTTTGATATTTTGCCCCTTTTCTAATTAAAACCAGCTACTTGCCACGGTAAAAAATCAGTCTCAGTTTTGACCGGTCCAGTCAGTAGTTAATAACACCCATGAAAAAATGGGTTTAAAATGCTGATCAGTCATTTTATGTGAAAGGTTGTGCTGATGCAGCGGGAATGCTGTGTGACTGCTCTCAAAAGGACTGCTTCAATGCAAAATTAGCTTGCAAGGTTGATGGATGATATGCATCCAACGATCATATCTCCTGCACCTTCCGTGCATCTGTCACAAATTCTGACTCGGAGGCATTACCGCTGATAACTGACAATGATTACATCACTCAAAAAGGAAATTTTGCATTTATCTAGCACCTTTCCAACTACAAAAAGGCACTCACTTCTGTAATGTACAGACCACGGTTGCCATATTAGACACAGCAAGATTAGATGGCTCAGTGACACAGCTAATAGAGCTGTTCCCTTTACAACATCGGTGCCCTGAGATCAATCCTGATCAATGCTGCTGCTTGCATTGAACTTTCGTGTTCTCCCTGTTACTATATGGGCATCTTCCAGCTGCTCTGGTTTCCAGCCACATCTCAAAGGTGTGGAGGTCAATTAGTGAATTGGTCACTAAACTGCCTCTAAAGGGCTGGCATAGTGGCACCGTGTTCTACCAGCAGCTGGTAGAGCTGCTGCCTCACATTGCCAGAGATCCAGGTTCGATCCTGCTCCTGGGTGCTGTCTGTTAGCACGTAACCTCGTGGGTTTCCTCTGGATGCTCCAGTTTCCTTCCACATCCTAAAGACATGCATGTGTGTAGCTTAATTAGCTTGTGTAAATTGCCCCTAGTGTGTAGGGAGTGGATGAGAAAGTGGGATAACATCAAACATGTGAATGGGTGACCAATGTTCAGCATGGACACAGTGGGATGGACTTGTTTCAATGCTTTCAATCAGTCAACGGTAATAGAATCTGGGGAGATTAAGTTACAGGGAATGTTTGTGGGCTTTTTCTGAGAGTCAGCATGGACTTGATGGGCTGAATATAAGAAAATTTATAAATATTCCACACACAGCAGGAAACAGTGCAGGGGGAATTTATTTCCGGTTGCATGTGAGAGTATCAGCCATGTGTTGCATTCACTTTTAGTTCCATTAATGTCTGAAGGCAGTAGATGGAAATACTTAAGATGGTGATTGACAGGGTCCAAGAGATTCAAGTCCACGAAAATAAAAGAATAAATTAGCCAGTAATATCATAACATGAACTTGAGATTGAAACTAAAGAGAAAGCTGGGTCTAGAAAGACAGCTTAGCAGGAAGAGAATATGAAAACATAAGTGAAATTATCTTATCCTATCAGACGACTTTATGTGTGTAAGTGTTCATGATAAAGGCATGTCCAATAGCCTGAGTCATCTCCTTATTAAGACGAGGTAAGTTGCTGACAAATCCTCCCTCTGAGTGTTAATGGTACCATAATCTTAACAGTAGCAACTTAGGTTTCCTCTGTTCAAATATTTATGATAATACTTTCAAACAGCCGAATTGCCTTTCAAGTAGAAATATTAGGCCTTTAAAAAGTCCAAAGACAAATCTTTGAAAAATGCACTCAACAAACACTCAAAATGCATAATGAAGATCTTGTCAGGATATGGTGCATAAAATATTCACCATGAAGTCCCAACAACAGGCAATAAATGACTCGGATAATAGAGAGTCATTTACATCTGTCCACTTGAGTTAAATTGCTTTGCTCCTTCTTCTGCGCTCCAAGGTTGAGAGACAGACGATGCAAAGAGAACAGCTGTCGGGATTACAAGATAGATATGGATGAAGAAGACGGTTTGGCCCATCGTAGCTCCACCCGCCAGAAAGAACCTGCAGACCCGTTCTCCACCAGCATTGTAAAATCCCTCTGGTTTTCAAAATGCTCCTGGGATCCCCATGCAACCAAGGCTACAAAGAAAGGGGAGTGGTTACAATTGCGTGACCCACACAATGGCATGAGGTCTCGATTCAGACAAGAGTCAGGCGTGAGAAGGGGTAATAAGATCTGGCATTGGATTTGAAGTGGCAGCATCCAAAGATGGACAACATCAATATTGCCACACAGGGCGGCATGGTGGCGTAGCAATAGATTTGCTGCCTTACAGCGCCAGAGACAAAGTTTCGATCCTGACTGTGGGTTCTGTCAGTATGGAGTTTGTACGTTCTCCCTGCGACCGTGTGGATTTTCCCCTGGTGCTCTGGTTTCCTCCCACACTCCAAGGATGTGTAGGTTTGTAGGTTAATGGGCTTCAGTAAAAATGGAAATTGTCACCTTGTGTGTAGGACAGTACTGGGTGATCGCTGGTCGGTCCAGACTTGGTGGGCCAAAGGGCCTGTTTCCATGCTGCATCTCTGAGGTCTAAAGTCTAAATCAGTAACTAAAATCCACTCTGCCTCAAAAGAGAGAGATCTGCCGCTGCCATCCAACAGAGACTTCTCCCTCAACACATATGCAAGGATGTGGCCCACTGTTTGAGAGTTCGTACAAAGGTTAAGGGGAGAATTCAGGAGAATGGGATTGAGAGGGAAAAATAGATCAGAAATGGTGAAACAGACTCATTGAGCTGAATCGCCTCAATCCGCTCCTCTGTCTTATGATCTTGTGAACACTTCAATGTAAGAACGGCACGGTGGCACAGCGGTGGAGTTACTGCTTTACCGCGCCAGAGACCCGGGTTCGAATCTGACTAAGGGTGTTGGTTGTACGGAGTTTGTACGTTTTGCCCCTGACTACGTGGGTTTTCCCCGGGTGCTCCAGTTTCCTCCCACTCTCCAAAGACGTGCAGGCTTGTAGGTTAATTGCAGTTTGGTAAAGATTGTAAATTGTCCTTGGTGTGTAGTATAGTGCTAGTGCATGGGGATTGCTGATCAGCATGGACTCGCTGGGCTGAAGGGCCTGTTTCCGTGCTGTATTATTTAAACTAAAATTAAAAACTAAATACAATGTAGGGATACCAAACCAAATCACTGACAAGAGCCTCATGTAAGCAAATGTCATTCCTGCTCCGAGTCATGTTGATCAGTCTTCATGTTTTATTAAATTATTCGTACCAGTTCTAAATTAGTTCCCTGGCTCATTTGAAATTGTCCCTCTATGCTTATTTGAAGTGGAAACTCTAGATTTCTCTTGTCACATCCTATTTACCTCTACTCAGTTAATCTTTAGTTAGACTACTTTGAGATTGGGCTCACGGACTCTCCACTCCGCTCTGGATCACTTGGACAACAAAAACTCATATGTCAGGCTGTTATCCATTGACTACAGCTTGGCATTTAATACCATCATCCCCCCTCCAAGCTGGTTAGCAAACTCTCAGATCTGGGTCTCTGCGCATCCCTCTGCAATTGGATCCTCGACTTCCTCAATCACAGACCACAGTTTGTCCGTATTGGTGAAATTGTGTCATCCTCGATAACAATCAGCACGGGGGCACCTCAAGGCTGCGTGCTCAGCCCCTGTTGTACTCACTCTATACTCATGACTGCGTAGCCGGACATAGTGCGAACTCCATCATCAAGTTCGCCGATGACACCACTGTTGTGGGACGTATCACTGATGGGGACGAGTCAGACTATAGAAGTGAGATCGACCGATTGACCAAATGGTGCCAGCACAATGACCTGGCTCTCAACACCAGAAAAACCAAGGAACTGATTGTGGACTTCGGAAGGGGTAGGATGGGAACCCACAGTCCTGTTTATATCAACAGGTCGATGGTGGAAAGGGTCAAGAACTTCAAATTCCTGGGCGTGCATATTTCCAAAGATCTCTCCTGGTCCCAGAACACTGATGCAATCATAAAGAAAGCACATCAGCGCCTCTACTTCCTGAGAAGATTACGGAGAGTCGGCATGTCAAGGAGGACTCTCTCGAACCTCTACAGGTGCACAGTAGAGAGCATGCTGACCGGCTGCATCGTGGCTTGGTACAGCAACCTGAGCGTCCTGGAGCGGAAAAAGCTGCAAAAAGTTGTAAACACTGCCCAGTTCATCATCGACTCTGACCTCCCTACCATCGAGGGGATCTATTGCAGTCGCTACCTCAAAAAGGCTGGCATCATCATCAAGGACCCACAGCATCTTGGCCACAAACTCATCTCTCCGCTGCCATCAGGTAGAAGGTACAGGAGCCTGAAATGTGCAACATCCAGGTTCAGGAACAGCTACTTCCCCACAGCCATCAGACTATTAAACTTAACTTCAAACAAACTTTGAACTATAACAGCCTATTGCACTTTATCTGTTTATTTATGTGTGTATATATATATATATATTCTATGGTATATGGACACACTGATCTGATCTGTATTTATGCCTACAATATTCTGTTGTGCTGCAGCAAGCAAGAATTTCATTGTCCTATCTGGGACACATGCCAATAAACTCTCTTGACTTGCACCCGCTGAGTAAACTCTCTTGACTTGCTTGACTTATCCCAAAACCCAGCTCCCTGAAAGAGCAGCTTCTTATATTTCAAATCCCACCCCTGCCTCATCATTCCCTGGCTCTCGAAATGTCTCTGATCCTACAACTCTTCAAGATCTTCACGTTCCTTCAACTCTGGCCCCTTGCATCTTCTTAATTATTTTGACATTCCCTGCCATGCCGTCAGCTGTTAAGGGGACTGAGAACACTGCTGAGTAATGCAATCCCACATCTATCTCTCCATTTTAGCATGGGTTAGCTGTCTGCAAGATAGTTACTGATGTGATCCTTTGAAGCTTTTATGTTTGTATTTGATATGGCTATGTTTTGTATTTGATATGTGATGTGGATGGAATAATTACCTCAGGCCAAAGTGGGGGGGTATTTAATATAAAATACAATGAGAGAGAGGGGGTGTCAACTGGTTGTGTTCAGGAGACTCCAATTGCATAAGCCTGAGGGATCAAAGGGATACTCCATAGCTCAGTTCCAAGGGTGCAAACACTGGGAGTGTAGGTTCAATTTAGAATAACACTGGAGCAAAAAAAAAAAAACTGCTGTGAGGGAAAGGAATAGTCGGTATTTCAGGTCCAGAATGTGCATCAGGACTGAGAGTAGTAAGGCTTTACATTATGATGGAGAGTCGTCACTTGAGTTAAATTGAGTTAACTGCCAAAAAGAACCTGAAAATAACCGCTATTATACAGGGAGTATAGTGAGGGTGTATCGCATTGAGAATTATATTGTAGATGATGTTTTGACGCCTATCCTTATTGACAGTGGTCTATGAATTGGAAAGCCCAGGATCCAGTGGCATGTGAGGTGCTGATTACTAGATCCAGCAGTTTTGTTCAAGACAAAGCTAGCATCAATATTTTGGACGTAGGTGGCCTTGTTGTCTGGATGTTCCAGATATGTCTGTACGACCAGGGAGATGGCTGTGCCTCACCTGGATGCATAGAATAATGAACATAGAACATAGAACAGTACAGGACAAGAACAGACCCTTCGGCCCAAACATGATGCCAAGACTATCACTTAAACACATGCGCACAACCCATATCCCCTCATTTCCTGCACATTCATATTCAAAAATCTCTTAAATGGCACTACCAAATCTGCTTCAACCACAGCCCCCTGTAGCGCATTCCAGGCACTCAACACCATCCCTTGGATAATGTAACAGCTTATAATTGTTCTATGTAATGTTACTTACTGTCTACCCTATCTATGCCTCTCCTCATTTTATATACTTCAATCAGGTCTTCTCGCAGCCTCCGGCAGTTCCAGAGAAAACAATCCATGCATCTACCCTGTAGCTAATACCCCCGAATCCAGCCGTCATTCTGGTAAATTTTCTCTGAACCCTTTCTAAAGCCTTCACATCCTTCCTGTAATGGGGAGACTGAACCAGAACTGCACACTATAATCCAAATGCGGCTTAACTAAAGTCCTACAAAGCTTCGTCATGGCTTCCTGACTCTGATACTCAATGCCCCAACCAGTGAGAGCAAGCATACCACATACCTTCTTTACAACTCCATATACTCGTGTTCCACTTTCAGAGAGTTATGAACCTGGACCCCAGATTCCTCTGTACATTAATGCTATTAAGGGTCATTCCATTAATTGCATATTTTCCGCTTGCATTTGATCTCTCAAAGTGTAACAAACACTTACTTGCCTGAATTAAACTCCTTCTGGCATTCCACTGCTCCCGCATCCATTACACACCCATTTCTACAATCTCATCCCCTTTCCCCCTCCATCCATCCCTTACACTTAAATCACTTCCTCTGGCTTCACATTTCATGCCTCTTCTCTCCTTGTCTCCTTTCCCATCTCTGTTATACTCTGAGGTGGTGAGGCTAGAAACTGAGATGAGAGATGTGATCAATCTGTCTTCAGTTTGTGGAATGCCACGTGCAAAGTGGCTGCAGTATTCACAGTAACTAGAAGTGATAATAATGGAGATGAAAGCAATTCATGCCATTGAGCACTGTAACCATGACGCAGTGAAGATATTATCTTCCCTTGGACTCAAATGGGCAAAAATGGAGGAAAGATAGGTTGCCAGACCCACCCTGTAATGCCGCCAGGGCAGCAGGCCTTCTTGGCCAGGTTAAGACCTCTGATTTTATAACAACCGGGACTTGAAAATGGCACCAAAACCTGGTGACTTTTGTATATTGTCTCAGTGTACTATTCCTGTACTGAATCTAAGATGTGCTTATCTGTACGCAAAAATAAAAATTCACTGTACCACGTACATGTGACCATAAAAATGTACCATTGACCATATTGAGTTTGAGAGATGAAATCAAATCAGCAGTCACCATAGAGCCATAGAACTACACAGCAAGGAAATAGGCTCTTTGGCCCAACTCATCCATACCCAAGTCACAACCAAGCTGGGCCCACTTACCTGTACCCAGCCCATATCCCTCCAAAACGTACCTATCCTTTATACCTATTTAAATTGCAAATGCACTACTATTTGGAAACATTTTAATAAGGCCATGACAGCAGATAATCCTTTTGAATAACGTAGCAGCAAAATGTTAACTACATCTATGTTTTATCACTGAGGCTTTGGGAAATTTGTCAAGCAATGACTTTTAAATGTCTATTCATTTGAAAATGTGTGTTAGTGTTTAGTGCACCAGAGATAGGGTGGTCTTACGTACTCTATCCAGTTAGGGATGGTTCTTTCTTCTTTTGGCTTCGTGTTGGGAGGAATTAGAAACATCTGGTTCATGAATTCTGCCATAAGAGTTTGCTGGCAGACCCACCACTAATGTGCCTTGCTGGTTACCATCTGAACCTACTTCAGCAGGCTCCACTCTGCACAGGTGTAGATGCAAATGAATACTGTGCTCCTCACACAACCCACTGTGCTATATTGGAAGATATACTGCTATATGCAGGCTTTATGCCTTGCCTGCAGGATGAGAAGCAGACAGGGACTATTAGAGTTCCATTAGTCAACAGTCCAGTGTTATGGTGGCGCAGCGGTAGAGCTGCTGCCTTACCGCGCTAGAGTCCCGGGTTCAATCCTGACTACAGGTGCTGTCTGAACGGAGTTTGTACGTTCTTCCCATGGTCTGCGAGGGTTTTCTCCGGGAAGCTCAGGTTTCCTCCCACACTCCAAAGACGTACAGGTTCGTCGGCTAAGTGTCTTGGTATGAATGTAAATTGTCCCTAGCATGTGTAGGATAGTGTTAGTGTGCGTGGATCGCTGGTCAGCTTGGACTCGGTGGGCCGAAGGGCCTGTTTCTGCACTGTATCTGTAAACCAAACTAAACTAAAAGTCAAGAGCGCTTAATTGTCACATACACCAGAAACGGAACAATGAAATTCCCATTTGCTGTGACTTTACAGGCAAATTAACACACCAACAAAATGAATATACAATAATAATAATATAATAAATGATCAGTTATACTAAGTAACCGGCCCATAATAGAGTAGAGTAACTGAAAACACTCTATAGCAGTTGTGATTAAGGTTGTGCTTATCTCTTGAATCTGGAGGTAAAGGCTCCTGTAACTTCTTCCCAAGATGCTTCGCAAAAGCAATTCAAAAAACTATTCATAACTTGCATCTTTGATCTAGCTTTCGGGTCAAAAGAACGCAAGCTACCAGAAAAACAGGAGCTGGAGGAGGCCACAACCACTCGAGTCTCCACTGTTATTCAATATGATCATGGCCGATCTGCCCAGGCTTCAACCCATCTTCCACCTCAACTCCACATCATCTTCAATACCCCGACCTTTCATATCAGCATTAACCCAGTTTGTCCACAAAAATGCAATATGTGTCAATAAAATTCCACTTCATTCTTAGATACAAAATGCTGGAGTAACTCGACGGGGTAAGCAGCATCTCTGGAGAGAAGGAATGGGTGACATTTCGGGTTGAGACCCTTCTTCAATCTGGCCCTTCGCTCCGGAGAGGCTGCCTGTCCTGCTGAGTTACTCCAGCATTTTGTGTCTATCTTCGATTTAAACCAGCATCTGCAGTTTTTTCCTGCACCTCATTCTTAGCTCCAACAGAACTATTTTGTTAGCAGTCTATGCGATTTAAATAATTAGAACAAGTCATACTCATCTGAGTAATTAGCCCAAGAATCTCTTCTGGAGCATCTTTTATGCTAATATATCTTTTCTTAACAAGGGGACAAAATTGTACATGGTACTCCAAGTGCAGCGTCATCAAAATAAACAAATCTTGGATAGACACAAATGTTGGAATCACTCAATGGATACGGCAGCATGCCTGTAGAACATGGATCGAAGATATTTTGTGTTGGAATCCTTCCTCAGACTGAAGGATTCTGACTGAAGAAGGGTTCCAAATCAAAACATCATCTATCTGTGTTCCCCAGGGACATTCAGTTCAGTTTAGTTTATTTTCACGTGTACCGAGGTACAGTGAAAAGCTTTTGTTGTGTGCTAACCAGTCAGCGGACATTGCCTAACCCGCTGAGTTACTCCAGCATTTTGTATCTATCTTTAATATAAACTAGCATCTGCAATTCATTGTTATGACAATGAAACAATGCGTGCCTATTTGTAAACTCCAACATCTTTGCAGCAAAGAAGGCAAAATGAGAAGAGATCTCATTTACAAGGAGGGAACGTGGTTTCAATAGTTGCATCTTCTTTTCATTATTGTTTGCTCTATTGGAAACATTAGCATTTGAACAGCAATGGGACTGTGCTACACAAGTGCTCATGTTCAAACCCCACCCACCAACTCCCAGTTGAACATCTTGTACAATGTTCTCTCTGAGCAAATCTTCACAAATAAATGAATTCATAGTTCATGATCTTTGGGTGCCCAGGCTGTCTGCAGTTTCTGAACACCACAGCACACTTACCCTTGTCACCAAACCCACCACTCAAAACACCCATCTGGTTCATTGGAGTAACTCAGCAGATTAGGCATCATCTCTGGAGATAAGGAATAGGTGACGTTTTGGGACAAGACTGTTCTTCAGTCTCGATCCAAAACATCACCCATTCCATTTCTGCAGAGATGATGCCTGACCCGCTGAGTTACTCTGGCATTTTGTGTTTCTCTTCGGTGTAAACCAGTATCGTCAATTGCTTACTACACATTTGGTTAATTGGACTGGTTGAAGTTGAATGAATTCCAAGTCGGAGGCGTGGGTTACTGATAGTATGAGAATTCCTGACCCTGGCTCCTAAACGTTACTGTGGGCAGAGGAGAGCACCCTCAAACCTACCATCCACCCTAAATTGGCATGACAGGATAAGGCTCAGGGAACATCACAACTAGATGTTCTTTTTCATAGTTTGTTATACAGTACGTAAAAGTGCTACATACTTATTACAAACCAAACACTCCAAAACAAACACTGCAGTTGTTATCTAAAAGGCCACAGGTACAAAACAAACATTACAAATATCATCCAAAAGACGATAAATTACAAAGTGAAATTATGGAACACTACAAATGTTACACTCACAAAGTCATTATTAACTTTAAATATGTATATAATTCTCTGCTAACTCCAGTCATTTGGACCACCCAACCCAGTGAATATTTAGGGAGATTTTCAGAACCACAGATAATCAGTCCTACCTGCAAATCCAGTGAAAGTTGCAAAAGTTAATGCAAAAGCACCATTAATAATGAAACAAAAATCATACCCTCGAAAATTTCATTGATTCAGACCCTCCCTTTCGAGTGTCATCAATGTCTGTTTTATTCCTTAAGCGTTCATGAATTAGTACTCACCGACGATTTTCATAGGAAAGTTGTTTCTGAATGGGAAGACCTCGGAACTTAACAAATCTTGAAAAAAATTGTACTTAAATGTTGACTTGAAAATTCTGTGGACTGTTGTACCACAGGAAGTCAGTAGATAAAACTAATTGTTTTCTTCAACTGGTCACAGTTGTGCTTCTGTGGAAACAGCTCCTTTTACGGATTCCTTAGCTCACAGTCAATTTTAAACTTTGCTTTTAAATGTAAGGTTGCTTAGTTTCACATGATGAAATTAGACAGAAAGCTTGGTCAGTTTTCTGTGTCAAATCCACAACTGTGCTCACGTGTTCATGTCACGGTCTTGGGTAGCTACTCTTCCCACCTTTCAAAGCCAAGTGCAAAATCCCAATTCCATTGTGGTAGCCCCAGTCTTTTCCCCAATATATTCCCTCTGATATTAATAGGATGGAATGGAATATGTTATTGACTAATGTGACTAGGCACAGTGAGATTCTTTGCTTGCGTGCCCAATGTATACAATTAACAGCCACCTACGGTGCTGACAAATTTACAAAGCACGCCGGATCCCGCTTTTGTTCTCCCCCTCCCCCCACTCCCTTCCGGCGATTCCCCCATGTTCTCATTGACCGTCGACCTTAGGACGACCTGCGAGGCTTCACCACTACCGAGGCCTCACCACTGTCGATGCCTCACTTCACGCCTCCGTGGCGTCGACCCAGGCTCCGTCCGCGGGCTCCATCGTCCGCTTCGCCGACCCAGACTCTGACCCTCGAGGCCCGGCTCCTCGGTCCAACCCGCGAGGCCCCGGCCTGAGCTGGCCTAACCTGGCCTTCCACGCGGTGATCCATGAGGCATCGAGACTGCAGCGCATCGGTAAAAGCCTCTGGCAGAATTCCCAGTCCACAGCCGAGGCCCGTCGGGAAGCCTCCAGGATAACATGAGACCAGCCAAGAATTCCCCCAAGTCAGCCAAATCGTCAAGAGATTTACAGCTACAAATAAAGCGATGGAGGGAGAGTAAACGATTTAACAAACAGTCGGATATAATAAAGCACGAAGAATGCCAGTGAAATATTGTTATCTGCTTTATTCATGATACATATCAGCATTACAAGTGATATAGCTGAATCGCCAAAGGGCAAAGGAGATGGAATGCAGAGCAGACTGTATGACTGCTGGGCATATTTTAATGCCAACATCTATAATCATATATTACAGGGATCAATGGGCACACCTGTCACGAGCCTGAGTTAGGCTCTTGGAATGGATAAAAGTGATAGGCACAGGCATTGTTCATTCTGATTGAACCACGGAGGACACGAACAAATCAAGAGTGATCAGAACCTCAAACTGCTTAGAAATCAGTTGAAGACAGCTACAGTGTGCATTCGCTCGGAACAAGAGGGTAATAAAAAAAAATGATTATTGATAAGCAAGCACAATTCAAATACATCTCGTGGTGATGGTCAGACTGTTAAAAGAGCATATGCAATTCTAAAAACGTGTCATGGAACATAATTATAATAATATTCTTAAATTTGCATAATTATTCCCTCTCTGTTAAGACATGAGGCATGGTAAAATTGAGTCTAAAATGTTACTTTGAGATTAAATTGGCCGTGTGTTTGGGGGAAGTTGGTCAAGAAGCATAAACGAGATTTGGCATTCTTCTAAGTGACACACACATGTAGGATAAGTGTCTCCCTGTCCACCTATTTTTACAGTGGATTGGGATTAAACCGACTGGCTGTGCTGGAGTCTGACTTAATAAATGACGTCAGATTAGAATTTCTTATTCCGTGGTGGTCTACCTTTTTGAAAATGTGAACGATTATAATAATGCCTGACATTACAATGTCTTTTCTACTCACCCTAATTTAAAGGTTATTGCCGTACACTCAAGGCCTGTATGCTCCAATTACATTTGCCAACTATTAAATGAGGTAAGACCTCTGGGAACTTAGCAGTTCTTCCGTAGCTCCCTATGTGATGTCTACACACACTTAGTCTGAGCTCCATGTGCATATGCTTACCCACAAAATTTGCACGTGCACTGCATGTGTGTGTGTTTGTTTGCAATGTAACTTCGACATGTGTGTTTACACAAACGCATGTGGACTCTGTGTATGTTTATTCCCTCACCATGCCTTTTATATGTATGTAGTAGCACAGTCAGTATATGCTCACAACCAGTGAGTCTACGCATATTTACACATACTCATTGTTGGGTTCTCCATGTATGAGCTCAGCACATTCATTGTCAGTTCTATTTATACTTCTTTACAGAATAATTCAGTGTGAACTCCAAACATGAGTTCACACCCAAACCCTATGCGAGTTTTATTCTTGACCACTATGTTTGATTATTTTGAACCATTCATTTCCCAGCAGTCTTAATGCAAGTAGCTGAATGATTCTGGGGCTACTTACAATTTCCTAAGTGTTCAAGGAAACAGCAATAATTTATTGCCATGTGTCACCACTGCCACTTTATTAGAATTGTTGTTGGCAAAACCTTTTTGGCCTGCTTGCAAGTCATGTTTTGTTGGGCTTTGGGCCTCTTGCAGGGCTATAAGCCTAAAGTTGTCTCTCTCGGTCTATTGGAGAGACCTGGCATAACAACCATCATTCCAAATGGCCAACACTCCCCTATATCCTAACATGGTTCGATAAGTTGAAAGGTTATTTCACAACAGACCAAGAAGGACATAGCACAATAGGGTGATGCAGTTCTGCAGCCTGGATCCAATCTTGACCTCCAATACCACGGGTGCTGTTTGTACATTTTCCCCGTAACCCTGTGGTTTCACAAGATTTCCTTCCACATCCCAAAGACGTGAGGGTCGATAGGTTAATTGGCCACAGTTAATTGAGGGGAAACCTCCAGGAAGGAGTTGCTGAGAATGTGGGAAAAATAATATGAGATTAGCCTAAATGAGTGTTATAGAGGCTTAAGAGTCATAGAAACACACAGCATGGAAACAGGCCCTGTGGTCTAACATGTCCCACCTGCCTGTGTTTGGCCCATATCTCTAAACCTGTCCTATCCATGTACTTGTCTAATTGTTTCTTAAATGTTGCAATAGTACATGCAGCATACTTGATGGTCAGCATAGACTCAGGGTGCCGAGGGGCCTGTTTCTTTGCTGTATGTTAATGAAACAATGGGATATTTTCATAGACTAAACTAATGAAAATTCATCTAAGGAACAAAAAGATGAGGTAAACATGTGGCCCAATTGAATTTTAGCTGGCCATGCTACTGATGTGGGAAGGATCTACCACTCTATAGTGAAGGGTAATAAAGCCTACAACTGAAATAGAGATGTCTGTAAGGAGCAACAAGGAATAGACCTTA
Source organism: Leucoraja erinaceus (assembly GCF_028641065.1). Taxonomy (NCBI): domain Eukaryota; kingdom Metazoa; phylum Chordata; class Chondrichthyes; order Rajiformes; family Rajidae; genus Leucoraja; species Leucoraja erinaceus. Next base: position 19,131,758 of record NC_073405.1, read on the forward strand.
TGATTATCAATGATTCGCATCCTCACTTGACCTTTGTTATGCAGTTTCCCTGGTGCTTTGCCTTTTTGCAGGTCCCAGCTGTTAAATATGTCCTTGTGCTCTTGGAACATCTTTCATCTATTTACACCCCTTTGCCTGACTGCGACGTGCGCCGAACAATCTTCAGTCTATCTCTCGAGCAGATTGCAGGTTGCTTGCTCCGTTAATTCTCTGCTCAAAGATTATCTCCCTCCCTTCTCACTGTTTCTTTTAATCCAATTGCGGTAAAACACTTTTGGTTCCAGTTTGAAGACGGTGACCAGGCTATTCTGAGCCTCAAAGATTTTGTGTCACTCTTTAGATTTCAAATGCTTGCTGCTTTCTCTTTGATCTACATGAGAAGATGTCTGGTGTGGCTGGCATACTTTGTGCCTTTTGGTTGTCCTTGGTTGCAGGGCATTAGGCAAAGGCTGTTGTCAACTCTACACCGCCCTTCAAAATCTGGGTAATGACTTTAGTTTAGTTTAGAGATATAGTGTGGAAACAGATCCTTCGGCCTACAAAGTCCACGCTAACCAGCAATCCCTGCACACTAACACTATCCTAAGGACACAAGGGACAATTTCTGCAATTATACCAAGCCCATTAACCTGTACGTCTTTGGAGTATAGGAGGAAACCGGAGCACCCGGAAAAAAGCCCCACGCTGGTCACGGGGAGAGCGTACAAACTCCATGCAGACAGCACCCGTAGTCAGGATCGAACCCGGGTCACTGGCGCCGTAAGGCAAAAACTCTACCGCTGTGCAAGACTATCCCCTTCATGAAAACAATTAATTAACACTTGGCCAAATTACCTGCCATCTCCCTGCATGGGAGTGGTGGTGTTGTGTATAAAATATCGGGCTGCTTGCTCTGAAATCATGCCTGCACTAATGCTGAACCATCCCTGAACTTCTCCATGGAAGCCCTTGTTTCTGGCTTTGACTTGGGTCTAAGGTGGTTGTGGAACCATCCACCTTGCTTCCTGTTTTCTGCACTAGAATCCAGTCTATAGGCTTCCCAGACTGGTAAATCTGTTTGTTGAGTCTGAGCTGGTTTAAAACAGGAGCTGATACAATAGCCCGTTCAAAAGCTTTGGAAAAATCAACTGCCTGAGGAAAGATAAGAGAAGCTATTTTTACATAATTAAGTTAATTTAAATGCCATTAATTGTTTTTAAGTGTGTGTTTGTTTTATTAGTGCTTTGATCTGAACAAAGCACTTCTATTGCTTTTACCCTTGAAAGTGTTACTTTTAAAAGCACTATCTTCTTAAACATTTACAAACATTCGTTAATAGCAGCAGCTCCGACAGTCAATGAGGGAGGTATCTTGCAAGCAGCCAAAGCCGTTCTGTGAATGTAGCCAATTGTCGACTCTGAGACAACTCCTGCAGTGCACCATCAATGGTTCAATGTATTTTTTTAATTGTCACGTGTACCAGATACAGTGAAATACATTTTTTAGATCCACAAGACTATCCCCGAACATAAACACAATCCTTCCAATTAGTGCAGTATGCAGTCCCACCCTGAAGTACTGAGTGTTGGGCTCTTAATGAAAGACTCTTCCAGGGCCATGCTGGAAGGGACTGCAAGCCCAAGGGGCAGGTTGACCCCAGACAATCTGGCCCATTGCTCAAAAATAAAATACATAGACTATATTTATCTTGGTCATATTCCAAATCCATTTACAGTCTTCTACAAAGCTTTGTTATGGTTCTGAAATACAGATAACCTCTTGAACCAACTCAGGTAATGTGAATTGACTACTCATGCATTTTCCAGTGAGATGAAAGATTTTCCTACAATTGTTGTTTCATGAAACATATAACATTGTTAAGGGTTTGGAGATGCTAGAGGCAGGAAACATGTTCCCGATGTTGGGGGAGTCCAGAACCTGGGGCCACAGTTTAAGAATAAGGAGTAAGCCATTTAGAATGGAGACAAGGAAACACTTTTTCTCACAGAGAGTTGTGAGTCTGTGAAATTCTCTGCCTCAGAGGGTGGTGGAGGCTGGTTCTCTGGATACATTCAAGGGAGAGCTAGATAGGGCTCTTAAAGATAGCAGAGTCAGGGGATATGGGGAGAAGGCAGGAACGGGGTACTAATTGGGGATGATCAGCCATGATCACATTGAATGGCGGTGCTGGCTCGAAGGGCTGAATGGCCTACTCCTGCACCTATTGTCTATTGTTGTAAAGATTGACTAGTTTGAGCTAGTTTTTACTGAAGTGTGGAAGAACTGTTCTCTTAGGGTACCTCTGTAACTGGTCTGAAGAAGGGTCTCGGTCCAAAATGTCACCCATTCCTTCTCTCCAGAGATGCTACCTGTCTCACTGAGTTACTCCAGCTTTTTGTGTCTATCTTTCGGTTTAAACCAGCATCTGCATTTCCTTCCTACACACTGGCCTAACCTGCCCTGCGTCACCCTGGCCCACGCACTCCATCCCACCCTATCCCATCTTACTCAATCCCAGTCAACCTGCCCCATCTTGCTCTGTCTCCCTCACCCCCACCCACCCCACCACATCCTGCCCTCTGTCCTGTACCACTTTGCAATTCCTGCCACTCAGGGACAAATATGGTGTAGAGTTGCACAATTTGATAGATCACAGCTTTAAGAATTCATCGACAATAAAGTCTGTGTGTGATTTTACTATTGTATGTTTTGCATAGTTAACACCAAGGGCCCACCTTTCCTGATACTATCATTCCATTTGTGCATCCAACTGAGATGTGATCACGTCGACTGCGACATTAACATAGTCACAAATGGTCTCCAACTTTCTTTCGGCCCTTTATTGCTGCTGTGTGTTATTCTATCTGTTAATTGATTATGTTGTTGGTGGTATCCTTACACATTTTATAATTGTTCTCAATGAACTTAGGAGGGCAGGGATCTCATCTGAACTGTTGTGGTTGTAGTTAGAAGTGTGTGTGTGTGTGTGTGTGTGTGTGTGTGTGTGTGTGTGTGTGTGTGTGTGTGTGTGTGTGTGTGTGTGTGTGTGTGTGTGTGTGTGTGTGTGTGTGTGTGTGTGTGTGTGTGTGTGTGTACATGTGTGTGTGTGCACATGTGTGTGTGCGTGCACGTGTGTATAGCGTGCATAAATGCGTGCATGTGTAAGTATATGGAGGGAGGAGAAAGAGGAGGTGATGATTGGGAATGTCAAGACATTTGAGCATGAGTTCACTATAGGTGATATCAAACTCCATGAGATTCAAACTGAGCTGCTGACTTGCTACCATCCATTTGTGCTCTGACCTTGATGGATTTCATCTACAATGCATCACAAACAGCGAGAGAAAGACACAAGTATTAGTTTATTGGCAATTCGGTCCGCTTATATGACAGGGGCTACAATTCTTCTTTGTGGAGTTAGACCAGGACCAGAGCTGCTGGGATTTTCTGCAATTTCATCAAATGTAAAAGTAATATCTCTTTAAAGCAACAGTATAGTTGTATTATAAATGCACGCATGTAAACAAAACATAAATACAATGAAACCTGGTCACTATCATTTAGAGTTTGAAAGAACACTTAACAAATCCAAAAGATAGACACAAAGTGCTGGAGTAACTCAATGGGCTACTTGAGAAAGAGGATGAGTGACGTTTGGGTTGGAATCCTAATACACATTTGTTACACTGTTCAATGTAAGAATTCCTTTATAAATATGTGGCACAGTGGCACAACTGGTAGAGCTGTTGTCTCATAGTGCCAGAGACTTTGGTTCAATCCCGACCTCGGGTGCTGTCTGTGTGCAATTTGCACAATCTCCCTGTGATTACTATGCATAGCATGTAATGTAACACAAGCAAACTACAACAATAGCTTTTACTTTTGTACAGATGAGTTGCAATATCATAATTATAAAATCTTGTTAATTTACTGGAATATTTACTGCTCAAACCTATTAGTTGACAGTCACCTACAGTTGAGATGTTTCATTAGTTAGGCTTTATGGGGCGAAAGCAGGAGAATGGGATTGAGAGGGATAGACAGATCAGCCATAATTCAAGGACGGAGCCGAATGGCCTTATCCTGCTCCTAGAACATCTGAACTTCTGAACTAATGAACAAACAATTGGAGAGATTTGCGCCACCTATTTGCACGTGGTGTTAATTTGTGATTGCAATGGTCCTTAAAGAATTAGGCTTTAATATTAGCTGGTGTCAGACTGACCCAGTGATGCTCCGAGGCATGGAGCAAAGTGAAAGACACATGTTTGATCGAATAAGCCATCAATGGTTTTATTTTCACTTGCCTGCCCTAATGAGCAACAGATTTGGTCTCCTCGGTGTCCACTTCTTGTATATTAGTAACTGTCAGTTTTCAAGATGGTTTTACACTAAAATTCTCCCACAGAAGCAGGAACGCTTGCCAACCTCAGCTCAGTTGTGCAACACTTTTGCTCTGAGTTAATAGGATATGGCTTCACATTTCATTCCAAATGACGAGCACACTTTATCACGTTGTCTCTACAGATACTTCGGAGCGGGATTGTGGAAATACTGCCGTTAAGACGATGGACCCATCTGCACTGTCACTTGGCCAGTTCCCAAGGCACCGTTTCAAGTAAGAATGGGCAATTTCTCTCTTAGCCAATGTTTACCCTTCTACCGGTATCAAGATGGATTCTCTGGTCATTATCCCATTATCGTTTGGGGACTTCCCTATGCACTGAGTGGCTGTTGTGTGTTCTGCCCTATTATCATCACTGCATTTCAAAAATATTACTTTGACATTGGGTAGTGGGTATATGGACAAGCAAGCTGCTAGATGAGATAGTTGAGGCAGATTGATATAATAGAACTTAAAATACACTTGGACAGGTACATAGATAGGAAAGGTTAAGAGGGATATGGACCAAACAGAGGTAAATGCAACTAGCTCAAATGGGGCACCATGGTTGGTATGGACGAGTTGGGTTACAGGGGACTGTTTCCATGGTATATGACTCTACGACTATAAAAAACACATAGAGATGTTCTAAAATCAAGAAAAGCACGTTACAAATGTAAATCTCTTACTTCTTTCTGTGACATGCAGCGACAGTGCCATTCATCAATACAAAGGAGACTAAGACATTGCACCTGAGATATAATTGTACCTAAAAACATTTTCCTCTATCTTCGTGCTATGGGTTGTTTATGTAGAGGTGAGACTGATTTCAAATTCAAATCCCTCTAATTTCACATTCAAATCCCTCTAATTTCACAAATCTAATCATTTTTACGCTGGGAAAAACAGTGGCCTTGAAAGATTTTCATCTGTCGTTCAGAGAAGGAAGCCCATTCTCAATTGTCCATCTTACAAGGGGATTGAATCTCATACCAAGTGATAACATTACGAGTACTGTCAGAAGTGCTCTTTCAAGTCACTCAATCATAACAACAAGCTATACTTCATCTTCTTGGAACAATTAAGCATGATTAAAATATATATTGTTCAGCATTTTCCAGATAAAGAAATTAATGTGATAATCAGTTTCCCTATTGGCATTTATGCCAATGAGCAGAGAGTACAGGGTTAAGAAGCTCTTCATCTACTGGACTGTGATTACCCAGATGGTGTCTTCTCAAATAAATGATCTTCCATTTGTGATCAGATGGTGGAGAAATATTATCACCAAACCAATGGATTTCTTTGTCTATGTTTATCTAGTTATTAACTATAGGTTTGATTTGCCTTTAGACGAGCAATGATCAAGTAGTACAGCAGGATGTGTGCCTTTCCATTTACTTCAAAGAATCAGTGCCATTAAATTTCTAGGGGAACCTACTAGGTCCCCATTATATTTATGGTAAGAAACCATTGTCCGATCTGAAGAGTGATTACGGATTCTTGACCTGCTTTCTCTCTTTGGTAGGAAGGAACTGCAGATGCAGATTTAAACCGAAGATAGAGACAAAAAGCAGCTGGACAGGCAGCATCTTTGGAGAGAAGGAATGGGTGACGTTTCGGGTCAAGTCCCTTCTCCAGACAGGTCTGAACCCGAAACATCATCCATTCCTTCTCTCCAGAGATGCTGCCTGTCCCGCTGAGTTACTCCAGCTTTTTGTGTCTATCTTCTCTCTTTAGTAGCTGTACATCTGCTGCCAAAATTATACCAGACAAGTGAATGGTTCCCTGAAGAAATTCAACTCAATAATTTTCACCCACAGTTCAAACTATTTTCATCCACAGTTCAAATTATTATTTTTTTTAATATTAAACTGTAATTGTAAAATTTGTATTTAACAAACATAGTGTTTTATTTCAATGATTTTTCAATAGATAGTTTCCATTCTCCTTTCAGATCTTTTCCCTTTCCTTTTATACTTCTCCATAATTTTAATTTAACCTAGAAGACCTCCATGAATGTTAATTATGGGATGTTAAAATGTAACTAAATTACATGCAATTTCAAATGACTCATTATCGAGCATCGAGCCATGTCTGTTGGCATGGTGATATATTGGCCTTATTTACATAGCAGTGCCAGATAATGTGGGGTTTTTTTTCCAGAGGCTCCGTTATTGTAATGTTGTCGCATTTTGTTGAGTAAGTTTGTGCATTTTCATAATGCAAAGGCAATAAGGTACTGCAGTTCATCGTAAATCAGGCAATGGGATTATCCAAGTAATTTGAGTTGACGTTTCAGGGGGCAACTTTGTTCCAACAGAAGGCAATCCAATCAATGTTTAAAAAAATGTTCACACGCATTTGCATGTAGTTTTATAATGAAGTGGAGCTTGTTGGTATTCCTCATCATCAATACAGGACTAATGAGATTAGTTAGTTTGATAGATGATTTTCCCTCTGCTCTAGCTTCCAGCCTCTCTAATATCACAGCCATTTTTGTCTCCATTTTACCAGCCACTACAATGCTCACTGGTTGTCTGAACTTTGCTCGACATGCAGGGCCGGATTAAGACCCATAGAGGCCCTAAGCACTTAAAAGATTTTGGTGCCCCCATATATATGTAATTCAAAATATAAACAATAATAAACCATAAAATAAATTTTTATTTTTCAAAATGAAACAAAACTAACAGTAAGATGGAAAATAATGTTTATTTTTGTATACTTCCACTTTATTTATATTTGAAAAGTTTTCTCCTACTTTTTTTTATTGCAAAGTCTTTGATCAGATCCTCAAAATTAATCTTACTATGACACCATGAACACTTCGAAATTATATTTCCGATCATATAAACCACTTCGAATATTATTTTAGCAAGTTTAAAGTGATTTCTATTGTGCCGTAAACCATTTACCATTTCTGTGGTGCCCCCCCCTTCCCTTGATGCCCTAAGCACGTGCTTATTTTGCTTAATGGTTAATCCAGCCCTGTCGACGTGTAACTTGCAAACGCAACCTCTCTCTTTCCAGTGCGTGAACATCAAAACAAAAAAATGCAGATGCTGGAAATCTGAAACAAAAAACAGAATATGCTTGGAAAATTGGGTGGGTCAGGCAGCATCTGTGGAAGGAGAAGCGATCGGCGTTTCAGGTCAGAACCGAGATAGAGAAAGCAAGATATTCAATATGTCAGAGAGGGTGGGGGGAGACAATAGGCAGAATAAAAAGAATGCCAGTAACAGGGTGAAATGATATCACTGTTTGTGACACTTCACAGTGCAGTGACAGTCATAAAATCAAGATTGCGAGGAGGCGAGGAGGCAAGAAACATCTCGAGTGGAATGGTTGCAGGGTGATGATAGCCATTTGGATGAGGGTCAAGCCAGACAAAGGTCAGAGGTCGCAGCTCACTCCAGCCAGAGGTTCATATTAGTTGACGTAGATCCATACAAGCAATTGCCTTACCCGAAGCAAGTCTTCAGTGCTGACTTGAGATGCACGTGGACAGGTGCCTGTCAATGCAGAAACAAGAGTGACTAGCATTGTAAAAGACGACTTATGCGGGAGTGTCTCAGGTTGCAAGTTAGCAATCAGGGAAGTGGTGTCCAGGTATGCATTGTGGTCAGAACCGAGATAGAGAAAGCAAGATATTCAATATGTCAGAGAGGGTGGGGGGAGACAATAGGCAGAATAAAAAGAATGCCAGTAACAGGGTGAAATGATATCACTGTTTGTGACACTTCACAGTGCAGTGACAGTCATAAAATCAAGATTCATTGCCCTGCCTCTCGAACTCAATACTAAAAATGGTCAGCATAGGATTTTCAATGTGAATTTAAGCCACATGAAGAGATAGCACTTTGGCAGGATTGTGTGTTGTGAATTCACTAACGCTGATGAAGGGACTGGAAATGTGTTCATCAATTCTGGCATAGCCAACAATCATTTCTTCGGTATCTAAGCCACAAAGATGAGGTGCTTGGTAACTGCAAATAATGCCAAATGCAATTCCCTATGTGGGGGGAGGCTGCAGTCGGAGATGGTGGGCTCTGGGTGGGAAGAAACCCCGGTTTCTCACATGCTGCACATCAGGTGGCGAGGAGGCAAGAAACATCTCGAGTGGAATGGTTGCAGGGTGATGATAGCCATTTGGATGAGGGTCAAGCCAGACAAAGGTCAGAGGTCGCAGCTCACTCCAGCCAGAGGTTCATATTAGTTGACGTAGATCCATACAAGCAATTGCCTTACCCGAAGCAAGTCTTCAGTGCTGACTTGAGATGCACGTGGACAGGTGCCTGTCAATGCAGAAACAAGAGTGACTAGCATTGTAAAAGACGACTTATGCGGGAGTGTCTCAGGTTGCAAGTTAGCAATCAGGGAAGTGGTGTCCAGGTATGCATTGTGGATTCCTGGAAGCTCCTGTACATGTTCAAATCCTCTGCAAAATACAGTCGGTTGTGCAGAAGCCCCAGAATGAAAATTAAAGACTGCAACAAGCATGATTTTAGATATTATTCAATTTTCATTGAAATTGTGCTGCAGCCTAATTTGAGACAGGTTACTTTCTATCAATTCTACATGATCATCTGGTCCATTCGCCATAGGTTGGGTGCAAACCTATTGGCATAACATTAAAAGTAGAAGCAGGAGAAGGCTTTTAGACCGTCGCAGCTGCTCCAACATTCAATAATTCATGTCTGATCTTTTACTCAGCATAACTTGCCAACACTAATCCCACACATTCCTTTCTTAGATTAATTTTTAGTTTAACAGTTTAGAGATACAGCGTAGAAACAGGCCCGTTGGCCCACCGAGTCCACGTTGACCAGCAATCACCTGTACTCTAGTTCTATCCTCCAAACTCTCCGGAAGTGGCGGCGCTGGTGAACGGCAGCGGCTCGCCTGCAGTCCGTTTGTCTTTACTTTTTTGTGTTGTTTTTTTTTCGTTTTGTCTAGTTAAGTTTTTGTTTTTTAGGTTGTGTTTATGTGGGGGGGGGGGGGGGGGGGGGGGGGTTGAAACGGGGCTTGCTGTCTCTCTCTTCGGGGGAATGCAACTTTTTTGTCGTATCCCCCTTCTCTGCCTCCATCTGCGCTGAGGCCTAATGGCGGAGCTGGCGACCTCGAGACTCCAGAGGCAGTCAGTCAGGACTCGCCCTGGGCTCGCTCCCGGAGCGGCCCAGCTCGAGTGAGGAACGGCACTCACGTGAGGGCGATCCAGCTCGGGGCTGGAACGGTGCTCCGGTGGCTGGGACAGCGTTCTGGCGGCTATGACCTGAGTCCAGGGTTCAGCTGCGGGCCAGCGGCTGCTTCGACCACCCCGGGCCGCGGTGTTTGAGCCGGCCCGTTTGCGGGGTTCGGTGAGCCGCGGGACTGTTTGTGCCATCGCCCGGTGGGGAATCGCCTCAGCGCAGAGGGAGAAGAGGAGGGAAGAGACTGCAGCCCTAAGATTTTTGCCTCCACCACAGTGAGGAGGTGCTTGGAGGATACACTGTGGTGGATGTTAATTTGTGTTTAGTGTTGTTTATTATTGTATGATTGTATGTATGACTGCAGGCACGAAATTTCGTTCAGACCGTAAGGTCTGAATGACAATAAAGGAATTCAATCAATCAATCAAACTAGGGACTATTTTACAGAGACTAATTCACCTACAAACCTGCATATCTTTGGAGAGTGGAAAGAGCCGGAGCACCGGGAGAATTCTCATGCAGTCACAGGGAGAAAGTACAAACTCCGTACAGGCAGCACCCCATAGTCAGAATCGAACCCGGGTCTCTGGCGTTCTAAAGCAGCAACTCTCTCACTGCGTCACTGTGCTGCCCATAAATAACTGAAGACATTCTGACTTGAATACACTCAGTGGGTGAGCCCCAGTGTCCTGTTCAATAGAGAATTTCAAAGATTCACCAGCCTCCAGTAAAAATATGTTCCTCACTTTGGTCCTCAGTGACTGGCTTCTTCTTTGAGAATGCAACTGCTGATTCTAAACATCCCCATCCAGGGGAAACATCATTCCTGCACCTCCCTTCTAAGGCATGTAAGAATCTTACATGTTTCTATGAGACCACTTTTCTAATGTCTAAACTTCCAAGAATATTATCCCGATCCATTTGTTCCCTTCTCTTGGGATCCGAGGGAATCAGAATGCTCAAATGCACAAGCAGGCAGTGGATTTTCTGCAATATAACACTGACTCCTGAAGATGGACACAAAATGCTGGAGTAACTCAACGGTTCAGGCAGCATCTCTGTAGAAAAAGGGATAAGTGATGTTGGGGGTCGGAATCCCTCTTCAGACTGAAAGATAGAGACTGCGAAGGGGGAGACTGGAAGCATGAAAAGGCCAGAACATAACAGGGCCGGCAACAGATGACATCAGGAAGGGTGGGTTCATAAAAGGCATGAAAGGCTCCATATAAATGCAGATTATTTATTTTGGACGTTCCTTTAGGAAGGAGATTTCTTTAGTCAGAGGGTGGTGAATCTGTGGAATTGATTGAATTGTTTGACTGAAGACTGTGGAGGCCAAGTCAATGGATATTTTTAAGGGAGGGATAGATAGATAGATAGATAGATAGATAGATAGATAGATAGATAGATAGATAGATAGATAGATAGATAGATAGATAGATAGATAGATAGATAGAGTCAGGGGATATAGGGAGAGGGCAGGAGAATGTGGTTAGGAGGGAAAGATAGATCAGCGATGATTAAATGGCAGAGTAGACTTGATGGACAGAATAGCCCACTTCTGATCCCATTGAACTTATGAACAAGGATGGCTAAAAGGGAGCAGCATTTCTGAACCTACCAGCAGCTAAGAGGCGTTAATAGTGAAATCTGCTCTTTAAAACAAATAATAATTCTTTGCAGTTGTTTGATCTGTGCTGACAGCTATCCTCCCAGTTCAAAAGAATAAAATGTTAAATTTCCAGTCCGCAAGTTTTAATATTCTATGTAACATGTCCAGGCACCCAGAGCATTGAGTTTCTAATTACTTTGGCTTTTTGGCAATCAGAACGCATTGAACATAAGTGGCATCGGAACAGAATGAGGAACTGTGTGAGAATGCAGCTGAGCATGTGGTTGCGAGTTTGAATTCTGCTTGAGCTTACTATATATCGATGTTCACAAAAAAAATACCAATCGCGCAAAGAGCTGTCATCTTTATAATCATTAAAGGTGCTGATCAGAACTGGAATTTGCATTTATATTTTTGTTACCAATCCCATTGGGGTAACTGTTCAAAGACATACTTGCTAAGTGCTTGGGAGGTGTTCTCCACTGCACATTTAAGCTGCCGTGTTAGAGAGTGTAAGGATGGAGGTTACCATATAGTGTTATACCAGGCTGCCCGGTACACAGCACAAGTTGACTTGCATTCCACTTTACTTAAAAAACTCACAAATTTGTTACTCATCTTTTAAATTTAATCTGACTTCATAGTCTCGCCTCAATCAATGCCAAATCTTGCCTCCACAGTTAAAAATATCCTTCTAAGAAAGTGGTTATTACTAGTAAGGCCAACATTTATTGCCATTCCTTAGCTGCCCTTGTAAAGATAGTGGCAGATCATTCTCTTGAACAGTTAGCTCAGAGGTTCCACAAACGAACAACAAAACTGATACGAAATTCAAGCTTAATTAATAATATATACTATATTGCTGTATCATTGTTTGTACTGTGTTTCTGAAATTCATTTCATTGACATCAGATGGGAAATAAAATAACACAGTATTGATGCAACGTAAAATGTTTCATGGTACCTACCAGGTATATCCAAGTCTGAGTGTTGTGTGATTTTGGGGAACATAGGAGTGGATGTTCCCTTACAGTTAATAAACACAAAATGCTGGAGTGACTCAGCAGGTCAGGCGGCATCTCTGGAAAAAAAGGATGGGTGATGTTTCGGGTCGGGACCCTTCTTCGGACCTCAGACTTCTTACATTTGCTGACCTTGTCCTTGCAGATAACAGCGACTGGAGTGAATTAGGAGTTGATGTCAATGAAAACTATGGCGTGTTGCTGCAGAGGTTCCTGTGGGTAGAACAATCTGCTTGACACTTACCCGTCTGCAGGCCTTGTCCGTCACACCTTGCCTTTCCCCCATCCCCTGACCTTCCTATGAGAATCATAGAGTCATGGAGTCATACAGCATGGAAACAGGCTCTTCGATCCAACTTGCCCACATTGACCAACATGTCCCATCTACACTAGTCTCACCTGCCTGCATTTGGCCCATATCCCTCCAAACCTGTCCTATCCATGTACCTGTCTAATTGTTTCTTAAACACTAGGATAGTATCTGCCACAACTATTTCCTCCTGCAGCTCATTCCATACATCCACTACCCTTTATGTGAAAAGGTTACCCATCTTTCCTCCTTCAACTTAACCCTATACCCTCATAAACCTATGTCTCAATTCCGCCACTCTGGGCAAGTGACTCTGTGCATCTACAAGATCACCTTTCATCCTCCTGTGCTCCAAGGCATAGGGCCTGAGCCTCCTCAATGTCAATAGTTCAATAGTGCTTTATTTGTCACATATACAACTGCACAGTAAATTCCTTTTGCATTTATGACACATGTGGGCACCATGATTTTTGGTGGCAGTATTCAAAGTCTAAAGTCCGGTTTGCCCGGGCGGGCATTGTACAGGAGCAGTTCCCGTGAACTGACATCCCTCTCCTTTCCTCTCCTTGTCCGGCCAATTTTATTTCCTGGGGGTGCCTCCTGCAGCCTACCTTTAAGGCCCTGGAGGCATCACTCCAATTCCCCCTCCTACCGGCTAACACTCCTCGCATCCTATGGCTCAGGTCCTCCGGTCCTGGCAACTTTCTCGTAAATCTTCCCTGATGAATATGCCAGCTTCTGCAGGCTGTTCAGATCCTCTCCTGGGTTTTTCAACCAGGCACCCTACTTCACCCTCATTTGTTGTGGCACAATTCACCCTTGGATGCCACCGCCCACCTTGAATCTTCAAGGGCCTGTCCCACTGCGGGGACCTAATTTGCGAGTTTAGATGCGTTTAGGAGAGTTTAAAAAAGTGGCATGGTCATGTTGTATCACCGAAGTAGACCACCTCCCACGACCTCCTTCGACTATGTAGAGAACCCCCTTCGAATACGTAGAAGACCTCCTTCGATTTTCTTCGACCTCCTTCAATCTCCTTCAACCTTCTTCGACTATGTTGAAGACTAGCTTTGGGAAAATTTGACACCGAATGGTGGAGAATGAAGACGACCACCTTCGACTGTACTAACACTATCTATGACTACCTTTGACTTCCTTCTATTACCTTCATCTACCTTTGATTGCCTTCTATTACCTACGAATAACATGCCGACCTACTACGACCTACTTTGACTAAACCTACAAGTAAAAAAAAATATCAATTTTTTTTGTCAATGCCGACCTTTTTTTACTCGCGGACAATTTTCAGCATGCCAAAAAAAAACGCCTCGACCAAACTGAGGCCTCGGGTATGCAGTGACTACTCTCGAGCATGAAGGAGAGTTACATAGACCTCCTGGGACCACGTGTCGACCATGCTGCGAGTGTGAGTTGAGGGCAAACTCTTCGAAACTCGCAAATTAGGTCGCCGCAGTGGGACAGGGCCTTTAGGATTCCCTTTCACCCAAAGTAGAGATTGTCATTGGAATGGCAACTTTGTCTGATTTTCTTCAGCCACCACGCCAACCCCCTTCCTATTCTTTAGACCCTCACCCTTGTGTTTGCTAATGCAGTGCAACGCCTCATGGGCAAATGAACTGCCTGAGCTATCAAAGAAAATTCATTCAGCTGTTAAGAAAAATATCTGATAGGAGCCGATTCTTTGTTACAAATGAAACTGGAAACAGCAAAGGCTTGACAAACACAGCTAAATACAAGCCTGAATGATGAGAGGTCTTAACCCAAATCATTGAACTATTTTTTTATATTGAGAGATCTGCAGTCTCTTTATATTTTGAGAGCCCTCTATTTCTATTTCAGATATTTCTTCGTAATCTGCTCCTATCAGAAGACTCTACACTTGAATCATGTTGGTCTTAATCTCCCGCACCAGTCACTTGTGACGTTTGCCCTTCTACTGCCAATCTCACTCAATGAAACCTGGCTTGTTTGAGTATTCGATCTGGCCCTCTAAGTGGAGGGGAAACAAACGGTGTTTGGTTTCATTTCATGTGATGATTGCGAGTTCTTACAGTTAACAAATGTATTGATCTAAACCACTAAAGTCCAAGTGGATAATCAATGGGACCCCACAGGTCACCACCATGGCTACTTCTGCAGCCTACAATAACTTTAAGGTGAACTCTGGCAAATTCCCCACATTTTCCTGAAGGCAAACAAGATCCGAGGGTACACCTACTGAGATACACCAGTGAATGCCTTAAATTAACCCAACCTCTCTCCCATATTTTACATCTTCCTTAGCAACACTGCCCCAGCTCTCACTGCAGCTCCACCCCATGTTACAAACTCCCATATGAACACAGTGATTGGGTGACTGGTGGGATGGATTTGCCAGGGTGTTGCAGTATTGTAGGCACATGGGAACTCATTGCGGCCTTATCTCCAACATGGGATTACAAACGGTTCACGAGAGAGGAATCCCGCTGTAACCGGAGGAGTGCAATTCAGCCATAACTGGTTGGTCTGTCAACGCACAGAATTCATTTCACCCTTCTTATCATCTGCTTCCCTCATCATCTTAATTTGTAACATTCTCTCCTGGCACAGTGGCACAGCAGTAGAGTTGTTGCCTTGCAGCACCGTGGTCGATCCTGACTATGGGCGCTGTCTGTACAGACTTTATACGTTCTCCCCCTGACCTACATGGGTTTTCCCCGGGTGCTCCCAGTTTCCTTCCACACTCCAAAGATGTACAGGTTTGTAGGCAAATTGGCTTCTTTAAAATTGTAAATTCTCCCTAGTATATGTAGGATATTGTTAGCGTGCGGGGATTGCTGGTCGGCGCATATCTCGGTTAGCCGAAGGGCCTGTTTCCGCGTTGTGTCTCCAAACTAAACTAAATTAAACTCTGGGCTCTCTCTGGTCGTGGATGTCATTTGGGCTGTGGACTTTGATCATGGAAACCCAGTGGAAGGCTCAGGGCTTCCCTGAAAGCATGAAGGGGAACACACACGAGTGTCACCTGAGGTGATGGCAGGCCCTCCTTTACAGTAAGTGATCACCAGTAGGACTCTTGACATGCCCTGACATTGTCAACTGATTTGCCATTAAATCTGCCAGCGCCGTTACTGAACTCCACGCAAGCTGGCGAGTGGTGTCATTACCACAGCTTGGCAGCTCAGCCATTGATGTGCTGAATAAGTTGAACGAGTTCTTTCGGAGCCTGGAGATATTGGCTGCATCCCCACATAGGTGGACAAAGCCAATCAAAACCCAAGCTTGTGTCATAAGATTATGCATTATATTGCTCTGCACCTGGTAAGCAAAGAGCATGTCAGAACACATGAGACGATAGAGCTGTTTCCGGGCAAGGATCCAAAGAGTACTTGATTAGTAAATAACATTTGTTATCCAAGACACAGATAGCGTCGGCTCCTCTCTTCTCAATACTGACTGCTCTCTCTTGTAAGGCGGCCGGGCTGTTTGTTTTTGCTCGGGCTGTTTCTGTTTGCTGCTGGTATTGTTTGACAATCACAATATGAACAGGGTTTGATGAATTGACTGAACTCGTCACCTTCAATCGTGTCTGTCAGCATGAATAGAGCCTGTGATAGCACCTGTCAGAAATGAATGATTCGGTATTCTGCCAAAGCAAATAATCTGATTATAGGCTGGATAGGCTATGGTTTAGTACCCATATACATATTAAGGCTGGCCTTGGCAAATAGTGCAGTCAGTCTCTCAGCCTCACTGCCAAGAGCCCTTATGCATTTTGTACTATTGCTTAAAGATAGACACAAAATGCTGGAGTAATTCATTGGGGCAGGCAGCATCTCTGGAAAGAAGGAATAGGTGACGTTTCTTCTCGAATCAAGACCCTTCTTCAGACTGATGTCGGGCGAGGGAGATACATAGATAAGGAAGTGTTAGGTGTGAAAATAGGATAAATGGAGATTAAGGAAAATGTAGAATAGATCATTATTAATTGGGAGAAGGTAACAACAAAGCAAACAGAGATAGAATGTAGTCAGAGACAGTAAGAATGGTCGGAGAACTGGGAAGGGGGAGGGATGGAGAGAAAGGGCAAGTAAGGGTTACTTGAAGTTAGATGTTAGAAAATGTTCATATCGCTGGGTTGTAAGCTGCCCAAGCGAAATATGAGGTGTTGTTCCTCCAATTTGCGCTTAGTCTCACTCTGACAATGGAGGAGGCCCAGCACAGAAAGGTCAGTGTGGGAATGGGAAGGGGAGTTAAAGTGTTTATGTACTATTGTACATACCTTGTACTATTGCTACATATCCTTCATGCAAGCGTCTGATATATGTGAGGCACTCTGATATTTCAGCACAGAACTTAGCCTGCTGTACCTTGTACAATTCTTTGACAGATATATTCATTCAAGGGGACAGTGGCATGGCAGTTAATTGGTTGGATGAGTAATCCAAAGGCCTGCACAAACAATCTGGAACCATCAGCTTTAAACCCATCACAGCAGATGGGAAATTTAAATACGATTAATTAAATAACTGAAAATTAAATTTAAAAATGGCTAATATTAGTCACAGTGAATGTGAAACTGGATGGTTTTAAAAACCTGGAGTGGTCCACCAGAACCTTGCAATAGTTCAAGGAGGTGGTTCACTATCACATTCACAAGGACAATCAGGAATGGACAATAAATGTGGACACAGAGACCAAAGTTTTAAACCCAGCTGCTAAGTACACAAATAGAAATTACTGATGGTTAAACTCCCTGTTTAAACAATGGAAAATGTACTTAGCCTCCTTCCTTCACAGGTTTCTAAGAAAGAAGACAAATGGCATTTGTCATTTGCCAGAGCAGAAATTGATAAATAAAGCAGTACCATGTCAATAATGCATTAGTCCAGTCTGTCAGTGCTGGATGACAACTTCTTAATGCAGACTGTGCGGGAGATAGTTGTGGGCTGGCTCCCTGATCTCACACTACAGATTCAGAGCACAATGGAGCAGTAATAATAGACACAAAATGCTGGAGTGACTCAGTGGGACAGGCAACATTTCTGGAGCGAAGGAATGGGTGACGTTTCGGGTCGAGACCCTTCTTCAGACAAACATCACCCGTTCCTTCTCTCCAGAGATGCTGCCTGGCCTGCTGAGTTACTCCAGCATTTTGTGTCTATCTTTGTTTTAAACCAGCATCTGCAGTTCCTTCATACTGACAAAGATAAATTGCAAAGTTTCAAGAAGACAGAATGGGATAGGGATAGGCAGAGTGCTTATAGTGTTTAAAGTTCTCTTCATGCATTATAATAAGTCTGTGCTTCAAAGAAGATTGAAATGGAACATGCCTAGCTGACATTCACTGCAGTTTACTTTAATCAGATTCTGTTCTCTGTTGTCAAAGGACAAATGGCAATCGTAAAACAATAAAATAAGGTCGAAAGGGTAACAGGACATTTGCTTATCTGTAATGGTGTGGAATTGGGCTGGGTTAAATCTGTTGTCTCTTTCAGAGGCGCTCGATATATATTTGTCATAAGAACATTTGGAAGAAGGAAAACCTCTAAAGTGCTTGCTATGATAAACAGAACCTCAAAGGGAAAGTCTGTATATAAGGAGCACATGAATCTTTGTTTGTTGAGCAATCTCCTAAGATTACTTGCAGTGATCACTGTATTTGGCGCTCTTGAATAAAGTCTTGATTGTCTTGCCAGATCATTGTGTTGTGTTTTAAAGTTTTCTTTAACAATATACAATGGAGTGGTACTTTGCCAGTGATGGGCACTTGCAGCAGAACTTGAAGAGCTGTATACTACTCATTTTGTTCCCTTCTTTCTACAATTTGCAAGGTGACAAATCTTTACTATATCACAATGCTTCATCTCCAGTTTTAATTTTAGTTTTAGAGATACAGCACAGAAACAGGACCATCGGCCCACCGAGTCCACACCGACCAGCGATCCACGCACATTAACGCCATCCTACACACACTTTGGACACACTTATTTTACGCTGATACCTATCCAATAAACCTACGAACCTGTACGTCTTTGGAGTGTGGCAGGAAACCGAAGATCTCATAGAAAACCCATGAGGTCATGGGGAGAAGGTACAAACTCTGTACAGACAGCACCCGTAGTTGGGATCAAACCCAAGTCTCCGACGCTGCAAGCGCTCTAAGGCAGCAACTCTACCGCTGTGCCACTTTGCCGCCCTTCTTCTCCCCTACCTCTTTCAAAGACATTCATATTAACTATTGACAATTTGGGGATGGATTCTTAATCCAGTGAACAAGTCTTTAGCACTACAGCTGGACATTGTCTGGTGTGGTAAATATTGATGTTTAAGAAGGAACTGCAGATGCTGGAAAATCAAAGGTAGACAAAAATGCTGGAGAAACTCAGCGGGTGAGGCAGCATCTATGGAGCGAAGCAAACCTTCGCACCATGGATGCTGCCTCACCCGCTTAGTATCTCCAGCATTTTTGTCTACCTCTGGTAAATATTTATGGTGGTTTCATTGGGCACTTAATCTACCAATCTGTCATTGGGATTTGGGAAGAAAATGAAGCAACTGGAGAGAAAGAACATGGCCACAGGGAGAAAGTGCAAATCCCACACAGATACAGTAACACCCGAGGTCTAGATTACACCCAGATCTCTGGCACTGTGAAACAGCGGCACTTCTAGTGTGCATTGTGCCACCTTAGCTATGCTCTGTGCTGCATATAAATATTTTAAACACCCGGATTAGATTACCACAGATTTACCCTTCTTGTGGTGTAACTAATTGTAAGGAGATCATGACTAATTTCATGTAACGTGATATTTTCATGTATTGGTATGTGGTTGAACTGAACTATTTAGTTATGCAGATGCTGGTTTAAACCAAAGATTGACACAAAATGCTGTCGTAACTCAGCGGATCAGTCAGCATATTTGGAGAAAAGGAATAGGTGACATTTCGGGTCGAGACCCTTCGTCACCCATTCCTTTTCTCCAGAGATGCTGTCTGACCCGCTGAGTTACTCCAGCTATTTGTGTCTATCACTGCTATTTAGTTGGCAGTCAATAAAATATATTCCGTTTAACACCTTTTCCCTGTTTAGTTGCTTATTCAATCAGCAACATAAAGGAATACACAGACACTACCTTGGTGTTAAATTTGGCATTCATTACACAACAGGATGGTGACCCAGGGTGCAGAAAGAATAAGGCATGTTTCTTCAGGTTTATCAGTGACTGTTGAAGGTAGTGGACATGTCATACGCATCAGGAAGCTCAAGAGGTATGAGGAAACCTAAACATTTTCACGGTATGTGGTCTGAATAGAAATGTTCTGGGGGACAATGATATGGTCAGTGGTGTCGGCGTGAACAGGAGCTAAGAAAACAGAAACAAAGCAAAGTGATGTACAATCAAAGGCTTTTGTGAAACAACTTGACAGTGAAAGGGAATGTGATATCACTAAATGCTGGTTTGCAATGACAATGGATGGAATTCAACAAAAGATATAACTACTGAAGCAGAACGAGCAAATTGAAGGCATTCTTTGAGACTCGTGGTTTTGTGGTGCTGACTGTTTTGGTAGCAGGGAGTAAAGACTGGACAAACGTCCACTGCAAATAAAGCAAGCAGTGCATCACGAAGGCAACGAGATTCTTGGAGAGAAAATCTGCAGAAACAACCAGAAGATTGTGAAATAGAGCTGCATTGCAAAGTACCAGCACACAAGATGCTGGAGAAACTCAGCTGATCAGGCAGCAGCTATGCTCATGATTTCACCATCTGCAGTTCCTTGTGTTGACAAAGTAACCTACTGGTCAGAGATTTGCACCAGAGTAAAGGAAAGGGGCTCTAAGTCTGGGACTGGTGGAAATCAGGCCGGCATGAGTAGGTGGAGAGAAAACGCATTATTTTGACAGTGACATTGGTTTAAAGGAAAAGAATTCATAGGAATCTGGGGGGTAACTTTTTTACACAAAGTGTAGTGGGTGTATTGAACGAGTTGCCAGAGGAGGTAGTTGAGGGAGGGACTATCCCAACATTTAAGAAAGAGTGTGACAGGTAAATGGATAGGATAGGTTTGGAGGGATATGAGTCAAACACAGACAGGTGGGACTAGTGTAGCTGGGACTTGTTGGCCCGTGTGTGCAAGTTGAGCTGAAGGGCCTGTTTACACGCTGTATATGACTCCATGACTTAGTGAATCATGTACAATTAAACTATGTATTCATAAATCAGGCATCCCAGCAGATGCACAATCTGATTAGTATTAGAGAACCAGCTCACGAACCTTTTAGGGCAACAGCTGTATTATAACAGGAGTCCACAAACAAGGTGAGAAGCAATGGGTTCAGCACAAATTAAAATCGATTGCGTCTGACAATACAAATGGAGATAAGATTCTGCGAGTTGAGGGGGAGAGCTTAATATGTATAAGGTTGTCGCTATTTGTAGGATTGTTGATTGGAGTGCAGCGGAATCGGATGCTTTGAGAGAGGACTGCATTCCAATGTGGGGGCAAATTGAAAACATTCACGTCAGAAATGAAAACCTTGGAGACGATCCAAAAGGGTGACCTTGTAACTTCACAATTGACAGGCTTCAGGAAGGGGGGATGGTCCAGAGACCATGGTGATTAGGAATTGGAGTCGGAATGCAAGATGGAATGATGGCAAAGGCACAGAGATGAACAGATAAATCGCCAAAGTAGGATTAGCTGCAACTGGGTTTGAGTTTATGTGTGGGGAGTAACTGCAGATGCTGATTTAATGAAGACAGACACAAAATGCTGGAGTAACTCAGCAGATGGGCAGCATCTCTAGAGAGAAGGAATGGGTGACATTTCGGGAAAAGAAGGGTCTCAACCCAAAACGTCTCCCGTTCTTTGTCTCCAGAGATGCTGCCTGTCTGCTGAGTTACTCCAGCATTTTGTGTCTGTCTTCATTAAATCAGCATCTGCAGTTACTTCCCACACATAAACTCAAACTCAGTTGCAGCTAATCCTACTTTGGCGATTTATCTGTTCATCTCTGTGCCTTTGCCATCATTCCATCTTGCATTCCGACTCCAATTCCTAATCACCATGGTCTCTGGACCATCCCCCCTTCCTGAAGCCTGTCAATTGTGAAGTTACTCCAGCATTTTATGTCTATCTTGAGTGTGTTTAGTTTGAGTTCAGTTTATTCTCATGTGTACCAAGGTACAGTGAAAACTTTTGTTGCGTGCCAACCAGTCAACGGGAAGACAGTACATGATTACAATCGAGCCATTCACAGTGTACAGATACACGGTAAGGGAATAACGTTTAGTGCAACATAGAGCTAAAAAAGTAAAGCCCAATTAAAGAGTCCAAGGGTCTCCAATGAGGTAGATAGTCGGACTACCGTATTGTTGGTAGGATAGTTGTGTTGAGTTTGTGGAACTTATCCTGGAAGGCTGGTTATGGAACTTATTATGTAAATTATTCAACTGAACTCATGGAAAAAAATACTGTATGTTTATAACAATTCTAGTTATCAATAAGAGTTATTGCACTCTGCATTAATAGCTGAGTGCATTGATCTGACTGCAAAAAGACAGTTAGGTAGAACATGTAATTAAATGGTTTCAAAGTCATGAAGACTAATTATGTCAAAGCAACAACTGTGGAGCTGTATGGAAGACAAGATGCACTTCTGAGGACTACTAGGATATGTGCTCTGCTGAAATTGTTAGTAGCTTCAATGGATACCACAGAGATGCCAAGTGCAGCATTCACTGAAAAGTTCAATGAATAGAAAAAAGAGGCCATGTGAATTTACAGTGTTAGTAGTGTACCATGATGTAAATGGTTAACCTGGGATCATTTAATGTATTGGTAGTTCTGCTACAGCACAATAGTTGCAGTCCTATGGAACCTTGCATTATAGAATATTGCAACCTAAGCAGTCTCTCATTATTTATGACTTTCTTTACGACGTGCATGAAACAATGAGACATTCTTCCTTGATTCTGACTGTTATACCGGGCCATTTGCAGTGTAAAGTTTGCTGAAACTTGTGTACTTATTGGCATTAAATAATTTAGTTAATAATGAACACATCGATATTTGTGGGGACTTTCTTTGAGACAAACTCATTTATTTTAAATAGATTATGGCGGCACCATGGCACAGCGGTGGAGTTGCTGTCTTACAGTGCTTACAGTGTCAGAGACCCAGGTTCGATCCTGACTATGGGTGCTGTCTGTAACTCTAAAGACATACAGGTTTGTCAGTAAATTGGCTTGGTATAAATGTAAATTGTCCCGAGTGTGTGTAGAATACTGTTAATGTGCAGGGATTGCTGGTTGATGTGGACTCGGTGGGCTGAAGGGCTGTATTTCCATGCTGTATTTCATAACTAAATTAGTATTTATTGAAACGAAAGAAGAACAAACCCATGTGCATTAACAATGGTACTCTGTGAAATTTTAATGTATTAAGTTACAGCTAAATCATGTGTGAACCTCATCATCCCAAGTTGAATTAAGTTTTTTTTTTCTTTTCTGCCAAATTTTACAAATGCAGCCTAAACAAAGACCTGTAAAGCTGCACCATGACTTCCTGACTCTTATACTCAATGCTGCAACCTAAGAAAGCAAGCTTATCATGTGCCTTCTTAACGGGTTTGAAATATCTACTCCATTCTCAATCCATTTAAAAGGCAACATATCCTTTTTTTAAGGAATCAAGAGGCAGGAGGAGTCTTCACAACCTGCTGGTGACTGTGGGATTACATTGTACCAGTTGCACCTTGCTGCATCTTTACCACGATTGCCTTGATCCAGTGGCCATACAAGATGTTGCTGCCTACATCAATCACTGAAGATTGGATAGTAAAATGGTCATGTCCTCCAATCATATCTCGCAAGCAGAAGGCCTTTTAGAGTCATAGAGTGATACAGCATGAAAACAGGCCCTTTGGCCCAACGTGCCCACACCAGCCAACATGACCCAGCTACTCTAGTCCCACCTGCCCGCATTTGGCCTATATCCCTCCAAACCTGTCCTATCCATGTACCTGTCTAACTGTTTCTTAAATATTGGGATAGTCCCAGTCTCAGCTGCCTCCTCTGTTCCATGCACCCACTAACTACCCTTTGTGTGAAAATGTTACCCCTCAGATTCCTATGAAATATTTTCTCCTTCACCTTAAGCCTATGTCCTCTGGTCCTCGGTTCACTTAGTGTGGGCTAAAGACTCTGTGCATCTACCTGATCTATTCCTCTCTTTTGTTAGGATGTTCTCCTTCCTGCAAGCTGAGATTCTGTGTGGTACAAGTATTTTGACACAAATTGCTGGCGTAACTCAGCAGGTCAGACAGCATCTCTGAAGAATAATGATGGTTGACGTTTCGGGTCGGGACCCTTCTTCAGAAGTGGATGGGTGACGATGCGGGTCGGGACCATTCTTCAAACCTGGGTCCTGATCGTAAACGCCACCCATCCAGGTCAGAAGAAGGGTCCCGACCAGAAACGTCGCCCAGAGATGCCTCTTGACCCGCTGAGTTAACCCAGCACTTTGTGTCTATCTTCGGTATGTAGCAGTATCTGCAGTTCCTATTTACACAAGTACTTAGACATGGTTTCACTGAGCACCACACTTCTCTGAAATTTAGAAGAAATTCTCTCCACGCTCACAGCAATCACGCCACTGTGTTAATTCACCAACCAGTCAGAGACAGGCAGAGAGTAAGGAGCTTGAACAAGTTAGCAGGGCGTTCCCCATACAGTTCTGCATCTATTGCACCCAGCTGCAATACATGAGCACTGTGGTCAGATAAAAGGATCAATGACCTCTGCAATCCTGCCAGCACTGTACAGAGGCACAAACTGAAACACTAACCACCTGCCTTGCTTGCGGCAAGAGGTTAAAAAGGGAACAAAACAAACCAATAGCAATTCCTCCATTTCTGTAATACCATCAATGCTGCCTCATTCATATTTCAGCTGCATAACTGTACTCAAGGTTGCACTGGTATATTACTGGAATATAAGGAGGAACATGACATGCTTAACATCAGGAAAGAGGAATCATTATTGTGTCCGAGGCTGCAGATACATCATGTTGGTGTTTTTAGAATGTAGTGGGAACACATCAACAGAATTCAAGGCTCATTTCGCCTAAATAGGATGATGCCTGTGATGAAGATTAATGCTCTTTTAGTTGCACAGAGAGTCAGAATGATAAAGCAATGTTTTGGCATTTAACCCTCTGTCATCTCAGCTTTGTGAATCTGACTCTGCCTGCGAATTCCAAGATTTTATTCTTCAGTTATTCTTTCATTCATCTGGTCTCCCCTCCTCCCTGACAGCCGATATTCTCATATCCCACATCCTCACACTCCCCATCCCCCCCCCCCCCCCCCCCATTCCCCCCCCCCCCCCCCCCCCCCCCCCCCATTCCACTCTCCTCCCTCACACTCAGCTGTTATCAGCAACTGAACCATCCTACTGCAACTAGAGAGCAGTCCTGAACTACTTTCTACCTCATTGGTGACATTCGGACTATCTTTAATCGGACTTTACTGGCTTTATCTTGCACTAAACATCATTCCCTTATCATGCATCTGTATACTGTGGATGACTAGATTGTAATCACGTGTTGTCTCTCTGCTGACTGGTTAGCACGCAACAAATGCTTTTCCCTGCACCTCGGTACACATGGCAATAAAAAAAACTAATCTTCCCACCCATCGCCATTCCTCTATCTTCCCTCACTCTCCCCATCCCCCGATTCTCCCTCCCAATTCCTCTATCTTCCCCCACTCTCCCCACCCCCCTGTTCTCCCCTATCCATCCTCGCGCTCCACCTCCTCTGATTCTCCCTCCCCGTTCCTCTATCTACTCTCTCTTTCCTCATCCCCTCATTCCCCCTCATGCAAAGACATCCTCCTATTCTTCAACTTTACACCTATTCCAACAGTTCTACACTTCCCATTCTCCCAAGCATTCTATGGTTTCAGATGCTCCCTGGGTTTCTAGTCTGCCTAACATCACTACAATGATCGATCCTGTCTTAATCTGATGGACCCTAAAAGCTGGAGTAGGTCAGCGGGCCAGGTAGCATCTCTGGAGAAAAGGAATCGGTGATGTTTCGGGTGGAGACTCTTCTTCACAATCTGATGGACACGTTTTGCCTCCAAACTCACCCTGTACCAACAGGTAGCAATTAAAGGCAGCCCCACTCAATCATCATTGCACAGTATTAATATTTGCTCATCTGGGGTGAACTGAATTAGCATGGTTGTTGCACTTTTTTGCAACACTTGGGCTGCAGTCCTCATAAACCACACTGCCCCACCTCCGATGTATCTAACACCTACATATACACTTAAATGTATAGTCTGCTATGAAAGAGCAAATGTCCATTGTTTCTTATTGTGAAGATGTGAAGATGTTTGTAAACAGACCTTACTCAAAGATTTCTCTATTTCTCTAATTGGAAACAAGCCTTTTGACCCACTGAGTCCATGCCAACCAGCGATCCCCACACACTAACCCTATTAACCTACAAACCTGTACATCTTTGCAGTGTGGGAGGAAACCTGAGAGAATGTACAAACTCCGTACAGACAGCACCTGTAGTCAGGATCAAACCCGGGTCTCTGGTGCTGTAAGGCACAAGCTCTACCTCTGTGCCACTGAGTACAACCGGCACATTGTGAGAAAGAAGTAGGAAACATATGAAATGCTTTTGTATCTTTGAGGGGAGCATGTATTGCATTGGTATAATTTACTGCAGCAACTTGTGTTTCTCAAGCTCTTTGTACGTTCCAGAATGACTGCACAACACTCCCACACACCAAGGCGCAGCAGGCTCCTGCCTTTACTACACATTTGCAGTGCTTTGTTTGAGTGTAATCTCCGCCTGCCTCTAACCAGGGCATCAACAGGAGGAATGGAGCCCCTGGGGCTAGTTGCAGAGTGTTAAGCAGAGGTGTCAGGCCAGGAGTTCCTTCTATCTCAGACTGTGATCAACTCGGTACCCAATGGGCTGAGCTAGAAAGGATAACGTTCCCTCCTGGCAACTGGGACCAGACCTTTGTGCCTGAGATTTTATTGATCTTTAGCTGATTTAACAGATTTAGCTTTGCCAGCTCCCTTTCTCCCAGAATATTAGTTTAGTTTAGTTTAGAGATCCAATGTCCTTGGCCCTCCGAGTCCATGCCAATCCGCAATCATCCATACACTAGTTCTATCCTATACACCAGGGACAGTTTACAGAAACCAATCAACCTACAAACCTCCACGTCTTTGGAATGTGGGAAGAAACCAGAACACCCTGAGAAAGTCCAGGTAAACCCAGGGAGAACGGGCGTACTCCATACAGCCAACACCCATTGAACCCAGGTCCCTAGCATTGTAAGGCAGCAACTCTACCGCTGCACCAGTGTGCCACCCCTCTACTAGAGTCTTCAGGAAAAATGTATCATTGAAACCTTGAGAAAGATGAGTTTGATTTATATTTATCATTAATATATTGGAGTAGATGAAAAAAAGGTTGTTCCATAAAATCCCATGATTAGCCCTGTAGGGGAATAAATAATTACTGTTAGCTTTCCATTGGCTGAGGACCGTGAAAAGGTCTGATTAATGGGTCCGAAGATCTGAGCCAAAAGCCCATGCAATAAATCTCTTGTGTAGAAAGGAACGGCTGATCTACACCAAAGATAGACACAAAAAGCTGGAGTAACTCAGCAGGTCAGGTAGCATTTCGGGAGAAAACGGAATAGGTGACGTTTTGAGTCAAAACCCTTCTTCAGACTGAGAGTCAGGGGAGAGGGAAACTAGGGATATGAAAAGGAACAGAACAAATCACACCTGGCGCCGATGACTCAAGAAAGGTGGAGCCCACAATGGTCCATTGTTGGCCGTGCAAAATGTGATAATGAAGGGATACAGACGGTGAGATCTCCTGGTTTGTGCACCATTGGACTAGGCTAGCCCAGAAACAATAGTGTGCTGGTTTTGGAGCTGCTTCAGCTACTCAGAATGGCCACCCAGTGTGCTGCAGTGGGAATTTTGTTAGCACATTGAGAACTTAAGGCCAACACTGCCGTGCAGCCCTGTACGGGTACTGTGCTGTTCTCTAGAGTTGGTAGTCAGTAATTTCAGATTTCACACGTCGAAAATAGGCTATTTATCAGTTGAGTCTCTCTGTTTTTAGAGTCACACCATTAGTTCCATATTCCCCACATGACAGTCCTGCTCCTATGCTGATCAACTACTCCTTATTCTACTGCCACCCACCCATACTAAGCGGTAATTAACCTACCGACACGTCTTTGGGATGTACGAGGAAACGCACTTGGCGAGGATGTGCAAACTCCACACCGACAGCACCTGATGTCAGCATCTCCAGGACACTGGAGCTGTGTGTCAACGGCACTAACTGCTGCACCACGATGTCATGCCTCGTGACACTATTTAAAGGAAGACCAGCCATTTATCCCCCTCCACATGTTGAGAGGAGAACTGATAGAAGTAAATGACATAATGAGAGGCATAGATAGTCTAGATATTCAGAACCTTTTTCCCCAGGGTGGAAGTCTCCAATACTGAAGAGCACAGCTATAAGGCGAGTGGGGGATAGTTTAGTGGTGATATGCAGGTCAGGTTTCTTTACACAGAAAGTAGTGTGGGCTTGGAACGCATTGCCAGGGATGGTGGTGGAGGCAGATATGACGAGCGTTTAAGAGGCATTTAGATAGGCACATGGAAGTATGTGACACTGTGGGCCAAACGCAGGCAGGAGGGACTAGTGTAGATGGGACATGTTGGTCGGTGTGGGCACTTTGGGCAGAAAGGCCTGTTTCCACACTGTATGACTATGACTAAGTGCAAGGAATAGAGTGATATGAAGGGCTGTGAAGAAATAAGACCTAGGAGCAGAATTAGGCCATTCAGCCCATCGTGTCTACTCCACCATTTAATCACAGACTCAGCTGCAACCAGACCAGGGGCAACACAAGAATCTCCACTCCAAAGTGCTTCGAGTTAGGGCTTATCAACTCCACCATCTTCTCTCCACCCACCCACTGAGCCAGAGAATCATTGGTCCCAATACCATTTGCAGATAATTGAACCCAAGATCAAACCGCCTATTGAACGCAGTCCCAGGGAAGTGCTGTGTTGTTAGAGGTTCATTAATTCTCGATAAGTCCGTAAGCAACTGCCTTGTTTGCCCTCTCAAGTGAAAGTCAAAGAATATTTTGTACAAAATCCAGGGACAGTTCTGCCCACTATGCTTGTCAACTTATGCCACAACATTACCTAAAATAGGCCTTGTGGTTAATATAGAATTAACGTCTGAGCAACCTTGCTGTGCAAAATTTGACTGCCAAGTTACCTATGTTAAAACACTGACTATAATTCAAATTAGTTCTTCCGGACACCATGAAGTTATGAAAGGCACTGCATAAAATGCAAGCTTTTATATCCAGTAGATATATATATCATATACTATATATTAGTGGAAAAGTGATAATATGTCCCTGTTGATTCTTATTCAGGCAGCCCATTAACTGTGGGACACACTTGGAGCCAGAGATGATGCATGAGTTGCCTGCGGACAGAGTAGGGGGAAGGGAGGGCACAAGTGCAAACCGTGCAGAGGGGAAGATCACACAAGAGTTCTGCTGCTGAAGGCTCAGATGGAACAGGATTGTGGCAGCCTGCAGTGGAAGTCTAATGGGTGGTCACAATGAAATACCTGCATGCAATGTCAAGGTAGTACAAACATTGAACCCAAAGTTATTCGACAGAAGTTGGGGGTCCAGCACAGGAGAAGCAACGCACTTCTTGAGATACCGGGCATTACAGTGAGAGTTCAGCCCTTTGACAAGCAAAGTAAACTTGCTGCCACGCTCCCAGCTGCAGTCATTTACCTATTAATGCAGGGCTCAAGGTGGCTTTACAGTTGTGCAAGATGCTAACAAATTCCCCACCAACACATGTGGATTAGACAATTAGTCGACGGTCTGCATTAATTTGTTGGGCTAAAGGACTGTTTGGCTCCATAGCAGTGCAGTGTCCAGCAAGTAGTGCTGCTGCCTCACAGCAGCAGGGACCTGAGTTCAATCCTTCCCTCCAGTGCTGTCTCTGTGGAGCATGCACGTTCTCCCTGTGAGCTTCCTCTTGAACTCTTCCGACACCCAATGACGCGCAGTTTGGCGGATTAATTAACTACTGTAAACTGCCCCAAATGTGCAGTTCAGTGGTAGACCCTGGGAGGAGCACATAGCATGGAGGGTGAATGGGATTAGTATAGGGTTAATGGTTGATAATAGGACCGGATGGTAGGCTGGAGAAACTGTCTCTATTTAGTTTGACTCAATGACTCAATGAGAAGGCCTGTGTTGATGACATGCTATCCTGAAGTTGGTAGTAGCTCCAGTTTGCTGCTGTCTCCTTGAGATCCCATCGCCATTGCCCTTACTATTGCTGAACTCTTGCTGCCTGTGAGTTTTTTACTTTAGTTTAGAGACACAGCACAGAAACAGGCCCTTTGGCCCACTGAGTCTGCACCAACCAGCGATCCCCACATTAACATTATTCTACATACACTGGGGACAATTTACACTTTAACCAAGCCAATTAAACTACAAACCTGTACGTCTTTGGAATGTGGGAGGCAACCGAAGATCCCAGCGACAACTGACACAGATCACGGGGCGAACGTACAAACTTCGTACTCACAAGCACCCGTAGTCTAGATTGAACCCAGGTCTATGGTGCTGTAAGCAAAGCTTCATCCAAACCTGCAGCAACCTCCGTGGTAGCTGTGCAGCCAAGCAGGGATGCAAGATATGCAGGAAGCAGGAACAGAAGGAATGCAAAGGGATTCTAACATCCTTTACTTTATAACTTACCTCGAAAATTATTCTGAAGAGGGGTCCTGGCCCAAAACTTGGCAAGTCTATTCCCTCCACAGATAGACACAAAAAGTGGGTTGAGACCCTTCATCAACCAGACCCTCTCGACCCGAATCATCACCAATTTCTTTTCTCCAGAGATGCTGCCTGACCCGCTGAGTTACTCCAGCGTTTTGTGTCTATTTTCAATGTAAACCAGCATCTGCAGTTCCTTCTTGCACATATTCCCACTGCAGATGCTGACTGACCTGCTGAGTTCATCCAGCATTTTGTGTTTTATTCAAGGTCCCACCATCTAAATGCAAGTTTTTTATTTAGTTTGGGGCCCTGCGAGCATTGTGATGCACGTAACTGTCAGAAGCTGCAGTGTAGAGCTGGTTTAAAGGGGAAATAGGATTACAAGCAGTAGATGAATCAGTTCTTCGTGGGCAGACCTGCATGATAGTGACCATCTTGATTACCTCCTTTCATCTTCTTGTACCTCAGCTTCTCACCATACAGGTGACAACAAGAGCCGTGCTCTCCTGGTCTCCCAGGGTAGTGATAGCTAAAACTAAGAGGCATAGAGTGAGAAAGATTTAAAAGGGACCTAAGGGGCAACTTTGAGTTGTCAAAGGAAGTCATAGTGATGTCAACGTCAAATGAAATCATAGTAAGAATAAGGGATAAGCCAATTAGAATGGAGAGGAGGAAATTTTTTTCCACACAGAGGGTTGTGAATCTGTGGAATTCTCTGCCTCAGTCTGTGGAGGCCAATTCTCTGAATGCTTTCAAGAGAGAGTTGGATAAAGCTCTTAAAGATAGCAGAGTCAAGGGATATGGGGAAAAGGCAGGAATGGGGTTCTGAGTGTGGATGATCAGCCATGATCACAGTGAATGGTGGTGCTGGCTCGAAGGGTCGAATGGCCCACCCCTGCACCTATTGTCTATTGTCTATTGAACACAATTACAAGTTTAAAGGACATTGAACAGATACATGGATATTAAAGATTTAGAGGGATATGATCCAAATGCTGTTAGATGGGACCAATTTAGTTAGACATCTTGGTCGGCATGGATGCATTGGGCCAAGACGGCATGTGACCATACAGTATCTCTATGGTATTATAACCAATGCCCGTGACCTCCTTTATGAGACAATTGATGGCGACCAGTGTGATTTCACAGATATGTTCAATCATGTAGAGAACTGCCCCTGAGACATGGAGTGAGATGTGTCCTCCTGCCAAGGGGTCCTTTCCCTAACCCATTGCCAGTACCACCTCTCTCTCCCTCCTTCTTCCCGCAGATGGTCCTTATCTGTGTCCCATGCCCACTGCTACTCAAGCACCCAGAAAGTGTGTGTTGTGTTCCCGAGATGCCCCCACTTTCCATTCACCTCCCTCCAGAAAGATAATAAAACTTATTCTCAGTTGCGCCAGTGTATTAGTGCAACCTCTCCCTGGCGCCATCAAGCCTGGGTAACCAACTGGTCACAAGCAAACCAATGGGTGATTCACTGGAAGGGGTTAATGATGGATGTGGGGTCTTTGCAGGAGTGAATCTGCAGCGTGCAGCCCTATGGAGACTACAATCAGTCCATAGTCTCTGACCCTGTGAGGATCAGTCCCTGGTGAAAAAGTCAGAGTGTGGTGTGTCTGTGTTTTATTAAAAATTAGGCACTGCTTTGACATCAAAAGTAATTTAGCGCACTGGCACTATCTATCCTGGTTACACACTGAACGTTTCCAGTGTTGATTCTGTGTTGAACTGTGCTTGATTTGTTAAGTCAACCTTTATGAGTTCATCATTGAAGTTGGTTGAATTTTGTGTCTCCATGTATGAGACTGGTCCAAGTTTAGGAAATAGGGGAGGAAGAGCTTCTGAGGCTGAAATTCTATCAGGACCAGACTTACCACAAGTGACCTTTGTTACGGAACAATTAAACTCTGATTTGTTACTGTTTCCACTGGTAGCTCGTTCCATATACTGTACCCATTCCACCTCTGTATGGAAAAGTCATTCCTTTAAATCTTTTCACTGTTGCCTTAAACCCACGCCCTCAACTTCTTGAATCCCCAACACTGTGTTTGCATTTTCACCAGCTAGCTTAACTCGGTGTTTTAGGCTGGAACTGGAAGTATCCTGAGCTAATTCTGCTACCATCTATTGCGACAAGTGATGGCTTCCACTGATTGCCGCCGGAAGCTTGCATCCTTTGCAGGACGGACGATGACAGCGAGGTCAACATTTGTAACAAGATGGACACGAAAAGAAGAAGAAAGCTTCTCAGCCAGCCACCAGTGAAAACAAGTGTTCCGCACTTACTGCAGTAGTAACTGAGTTACTCATGCTTTTTGAGTCTATCTCCTGTTTAAACCAGCATCTGCAATTCCTTTCTAAGCATTTAACTCTATTTACCTTATTCCAGAGGCTCTAATCCCATTTATTTTTACGGTTGCTGCTTGCCCATCCTTTCTTTGTGGCAGAATGCATCTGGCCCTTCTTTCTGTGAGCAGTGATATCCGCTAGTCGGTCCATAGGCAGAACAGATCTGCCAGTACCTGAACTTCAACATGCTTCCACTGCTTGTGCTTGATTGCACCCGTGTAGATGTCTGGGATCTGCTGAGGCTCACCAATGGTACCACCAATATTAATCAGCGGCACGGCAGCGCAGCAGTAGAGTTGCTGCCTTACAGTGCCAGTGACCTGGGTTCCACACAGACTATGGGGGCAGTCTATATGCAATTTGTATGTCCTCCTTGAGACGAGGCAGAATTTCTCCAGGTGCTCTGGTTTTCTCCGACACTCCAAAGATGAACAGATTTGTAGGTTAATCGGCTTCTGTCAAATGTAAGTTGTCGCTAGTGTCACTATACTAATTTTAAGTCTGTGGAATTCTCTGTCGCAGAGGGCAGTGGAGGCAGGTTCTCTGGATGTTTTCAAGAGAGAGCAAGATAGGGCTCTTAAAAATAGCGGAGTTAGGGGATATGGGGAGAAGGCAGGAACGGGGTACTGATTGGGGATGATCAGCCATGATCACATTGAATGGCGGTGCTGGCTCGAAGGGCCAAATGGCCTACTCCTGCACCTATTGTCTATTGTCTATTGTCTATAGTGTGCATGATAGTGCTGTGTACAAGGTGATCGCTGGTCAGCATGGACTCGGTGGGCCATTGGCCCTGTTCCTGCTCTGTATCTCTGGTCTAAAGTAAGGTCTGAAGCATAATTAGACCCAACAAATACGGAAGTGACAAAGGATCTTTGAAATGAAACACAAACTATGTCTCTATTTGTATTGATGTTGCCTAACCTGCCGAATGGTTCCAACATTTTCTATTTTGAATTGAGTGCAGATGTTGTCAGTTCCTCCAGTGTTAGTCCAGTCCAATCGACCTATGCCAGCCACATGTCACTTCTTTGTCACAACATTAATTTGTTGACTCAAAATTACCTCTTTCACGGGATATATAACTGTTGCATTTTTAATACTTTCCTAAAACTGTCATTCTCCAACGTGGCTTTTGAAGTTCAGAGGCCGAGATAAACTTTAGGCTTGGGATCTATAAATATTCTCCATCTTGTTTACAGAAATGAACAGAGAGAGAGAATTTTTTTTTTTACGTACAACTCTGACAAAATGCATTATATATCCATACTGATGCTTGAATGCAAACACTTTACAAAAGATCGACAACCTGAGGCCGTCTGAGGTCTAAATTAATGGTGTTTGCTGAAAGGCTGACAGCCAGAATCTTTCCAATTTGCATAGCAAGGCAGCATTTAACTGCAGCACCGTTGTGTTGCCTGCTGTATTAACGCCACAGTTAAATGTAATTGGTCTTCCCTTTCTCTCTTTGGCTGCCTGCCATTTTCTCTTAACAGACTTAATATGACAACAAGGTCAGAGCTAAACTTACATGTCGGGAGGAGGCGTTGGAATCAGGAGGCGGAGAGATTTATTTCAAATCATTTTTATTCATTTATCCCCAAAAAGAATCTTCGTAACGCTGTGTCGGTTTCTTTTTAATTTTTCTGTCGTGAACATTATCCTCACATTACTGAGGTTGCTGAAAGAGAATGAAATGCTCTTTTATTCAAAGCATCCAGGATCATACACTCCCAAGTCATGTCTCACAAAGGTACATGTTAAAGCAGCTTCTGCATTGTCCCTCAGACATTCAAGGGAAAAGTACAGCGGAGGTTCAATACTGAATGAAACGTTTAGTAGCAACGCCATTCAAAAGTAAACCTTCAACACATCGGCTTTTGCACTATTTGCATGGCTTTTCAAACAAAAATAATAATCAATTTTCAGGTGTTTAAGAAGGAACTGCAGATGCTGGAAAATCGAAGGTACACAATAAACCTGGAGAAACTCAGCGGGTGCAGCAGCATCTATGGAGCGAAGGAAATAGGCAACGTTTCGGGCCGAAACCCTTCTTCAGACTGATGGGGGGGGGGGGGGGGCAGGGAGAAGAAAGGACATAGGAGGAGGAGCCCGAAGGCTGGGGGATGGGAGGATACAGCAGGAGGGCTGAGGAAGGGGAGAGGACAGCAAGCACTAACAAAATTGGAAGAAACGTTGCCTATTTCCTTCGCTCCATAGATGCTGCTGCACCCGCTGAGTTTCTCCAGCTTTTTTGTGTACAATCAATTTTCAGGATCTGGGTGGTGACAACTCACTGGCCTTTTTTAGAATCTAGCCATATGGGGCAGATCTGGAGTTACAGATAATCTACTCAAGTGAAGATAACAAATGTATAAGCCCATTTAGAGGTAGGAACAGAATTAGGCCAGTAGGCTCATTGAGTCTCCTCCGCCTGTCATTCAAGGCTGATCTATTTTTCCACTCAACCCTCTTCTCCTACCTTCTTAATAGACAAAAGACAATAGGTGCAGGAGAAGGCCATTTGGCCCTTCAAGCCAGCGCCGCCATTCACTGTGATCTTGCTGATCATCCACAATCAGTACCCCGTTCCGGCCTTCTCCCCATATCCCCTGACTTCACCATCTTTAGGAGCTCTATCTAATTATCTTGAAAGCATCCAGCGAATTAGCCTCCACTGCCTTCTGAGGCAGAGATTTTCCACAGATTCACAACCCTTGGTGTGAAAAAGTTTTTCCTCATCTCCGTTCTAAATGGCTTAACCCCTTATTCTTAAACTGTGGCCCCTGGTTCTGGACTCCCCCAACATATTTCCTGCCTCTAGTGTGTCCAAACCCTTAATAATCTTATATGTTTCAATAAGAATCCCTCTCATCCTTCTAAATTCCAGAGTAACTAAAGCCCAACCGCTCCATTCGATCAACATTTGACAGTCCCGCCATCCCGAGATTTAACCTTGTGAACCTACTTTACACTCCTTCAATAGCAAGAATGTCCTTCCTCAAATTTGGGGACCAAAACTGCACACAATATTCCAGGTGTGGTCTCACTAGGGCCCTGGATAACTGCAGAAGGACCTCTTTGCTATACACAACTCTTGTTATGAAGGCCAACATGCCATTAGCTTTCTTCACTGCCTGCTGTACCTGAATGCTTACTATCAATGACTGATAAACAAGGATAACCAGATCTCGTTGTACTTTCCCTTTTCCCAACTTGACACCATTCAGATAATAATCTGCCTTCACTGTTTTTGCCACCGAAGAGGATAACTTCAAATTTATCCACATTAAACTGCATCTGCCATGCATCTTCCACTCACCCAACCTGTCCAAGTCACCCTGCATCCTCATAGCATCCCCCTCACGGTTCACATTGCCACCCAGCTTTGTGTCATCTGCAAATTTGCTAATGTTACTTTTAATTCCCTTCATCTAAGTCATTAATGTATATTGTAAATAACTGCGATCCCAGTACTGAGCCTTGCGGTACCCCACGAGTCACTGCCTGCCATTCTAAAAGGGACCCATTAATCCCTGCACTTTATTTCCTGTCTGCCAACCAATTTTCTATCCATGTCAGTGCTCCACCCCCAATATCATGTGCTCTAATTTTGCCCATTAATCTCCTATTTGGAGCCTTATCAAATGATTTCTGAAAGTCCAGGTACACTACATCCACTGGCTCTCCCTTGTCCATTTTCCAAGTTACATCCTCAAAAAATTTCAGAAGATTAGTCAAGCATGATTTCCCCTTCGTAAATCCATGCTGACTCGGACCCATCCTGTCACTGCTATCCAAATGCCGCTATTTCATCTTTTATAATTGACTCCAGCATCTTCCCCACCACCGATGTCAGGCTAACTGGTGCTGTTTTCTCTCCCCCGCCATTCTAAATTAGTGGGAAAACATTAGCTACCCTCCAATCCACAGGAACTGATCCTGAATCTATAGAACATTGGAAAATGATCACCAATGCGACCAGGATTTCCAGAGCCACTTCCTTAAATATCCCGGGATGCAGACCATCAGGCCCTGGAGATTTATCAGCCTTCAGTTCCATCAGTCTACCAAACACCATTTCCTGCCTAATGTGAATTTCCGTCAATTCCCCCATCACCCTAGATCCTCTGGCCACTAGTACATCAGGGAGATTGTTTGTGTCCTCCTTAGTGAAGACAGATCCAAAGTACCTGTTCAACTTGTCTGCCCTTTCCTTGTTCCCCATATTAAATTCACCTATTTCAGTCCTCAAGGATCCAACTTTGGTCTAACTAATTTTTTCCTCTTCACATACCTAAAGAAGCCTTTACTATCCTCCTTTATATTCTTGGCTAGCTTACCTCCGTACCTCATCTTTTCTCCCCGCATTGCCTTTTTAGTTATCTTCTGTTGTGCTTTAAAAGTTTCCCAATCCTCTGGCTTCCCACTCACCTTTGCTATGTTATACTTGTTCTTTTTTATTTTTATACTGTCCCTGACTTCCCTTGTCAGCCACGGCCGTCCCTTAATCACCTTGGAATCTTTCTTCCTCTTTGGAATAAACTGATCCTGCACCTTCTGAATTATTCAAGTTCAAATTCAAGTTCATATTTATTGTCACATGCATCAATTGGTACAGTGATATTTGAGTTACCATACAGCCATACAAATAAAAAGAACATAATACAGAATAGAGTTTAACGTTTCCCACTGTGATAGAAGGCAATAAAGTTTAGTCCTCGCTGTTCACCCGTGGTCGGGGCCTAGAACAGTCGTCGCTACGGAAGGTCCAATGTACAGGCCCTCTTGCTAGGCTGATTGGAACTCCGGCGTCGGAACGGATTGGAACGCTCTTCGTGGCTCGGAGATTCCGAATCGGCCACTTCGGAATACCTGCCATTGGTGTTCCACTGTCATCATCCCTGCTAGGGTATATTTTCAGTCAACTTTGGACAGCTCCTCCCTCATGGCTCCTCTTTGTTCAATTTTAATACTCACACTTCCGATTTTCCCTACTCCCTCTCAAATTGTAGATTTAAATTTATCAGATTAAAACTTAACATCTCCCCATAAATTTCTTCCTGAAGGACATTTGCTGGAGAGAATAGGGAAAAAAAAGAGACAAAGTGCTGGAGGAACTCAGGTCAGGCAACATCTCTGGATGGATGACGTTTCAGGTGGAGATCTTTCTTCAAGGAGAGAATTAGATTGGAAACAGGTCCTTTGGTCCAGCAAGTCTATGCTGCCTAGACTAAACTTAACTGAAATTTACTTTGATCAAATTTGCATACACAAAAATCTTTATTTAGTCCCATTGACATGAATCATTGTCAGTGATGTGTTTTGGGACACTTCAATAACTTGCAAGGAAAGGGAGAAAATCAAATTCCTTCCTTTCCTTTTTTTCTAATTTTTTATTCAGCGTTTCACCAGGGAAAATACAAACTCATCGCTTGCTGAGAGATTTTGTGAGCTTTATTGAAGGCGTGGGAATACATCTCAAATTTGAGGAAATGCTTAGTCCTGGACTTAATTGGCTCAAATTGTTTAGTTTTTAAAAAATACCCACCCACACAAGTTTTTTTTGCCAAGAGCAAATCATTGGTTGACTTAGACACAATGGCATAGAAGTTGACCATTCAGCCTACCAGATGCACACCAGCTCCAGTGGAAACAATCCCATTGATGTCATTCGAAACACAAAGTGCTGGAATAATGAACAGAATTTGAAGTGGTTCTGAACCCAAAACATCCTTTGTCCATCCCTTCTCCAGACGTTCCCCGACCAATTAAGTTCCTCATCACTTTGTATTTTGCTCTGGATTCCAGCATCTGCAGATTCTTGTGAATCCATTCTCATCCCCACCTTCTTATTTCCTTCTACCCTGAGAGACTATTCTCTTTCATACCTGCCATCAATTAATTTTTGTTTCATTTTTCCATTAATGGCACGGTGGCGCAGCGGTAGAGTTTCTGCCTTACAGAGACCCAGGTTCAATCCTGACTATTGGGTACCATCTGTGTGGAGTTTGTACCAGTGACTGCATGAGTTTTCAATGGGTGCCTCGGTTTCCTCCCATACTCCAAAGATGTACAGGTTTGCCGGTTCATTAGCTTTGGTAAAAATTGAAAAAATTCCCTAGTGTGTAGGATGGTGCCAGTGTATGGGAATCGTTGGGAATCGACGTGCCTGTTTCCGCGCTGTATCTCTGAACTAAATTAAACTAAACTATGCTAAGTACTAATTTACAACCAAAGGCAGCCTATCTTTCGGATGTGGCAAAATATTGAAGCACCTGGAGGAAATCCAAGCACTCACGGATATTGTTTATATAGGACTTTAGTTATGGGGAAATATTCGATAGGTTGGTCCTGGAGCGTAGGAGGTAGAGTGGTGACCTGATAGAGATTATGAAAACCATAGATAATTGTCAAAATCGTTTTCCCTTGGGAAAGATGTGAAAATAAGATGAAAGGATAGAGTTTTATAACAGATCAGAGGAGTAAATATGTTACACAGAATAGTTGGAATACACTGCCAGATGAGGTAGTGGAATGATATACAATTACTACTTTGTAAAGGCACCTAAACATGCAAGATATGGACAGATTCAGTCCTAATACACGGACATGGGATTCATGTAGATGTACAAAAAGGTCAGTATGGACATGATGGGCTGAAAGGCCCATTTCTGTGCCATTTGACAATGAAATCCATGAAATAAAATGAAAAGTATACGAGATATACATCAAGATCAGAATCAAACCTAGTTTCTGAAGTTGTGAACCAGCCGCACTAACTGCTGTGCCACTTTCATCCCACTCATCAAGAAAAGACCTGGCTCTTTAACAAGAGCAGAGCAGTTGTATCTGTACGACAGTCAGATAACTCTTCAAATGCACTGCATATTACCACTTAGTCATAGCAGCGCGAAGGGATAATTTTGCCCCAGCCACAATCAATTTGATTCATAATACAAATGGCTATGACTCCTAAAATGATATGGTGATCTCAGAAAGTAGTTTAATGTAACGTAGTGCTAATTACTCCTATGATTATCATCAATGGTTTCGTTGTCCCTTCTTCTCGATACTCTTATTTTTCTTTGAAACTAAGATGTCGTTTTTAGCCTGAGCTAATGATCAGTCAATTTAATGTTATCAATCAGTTGGAGTCGTATGACTTTTGAGTCTGTGATTATGCACAGGGAGCTCCTACTAATGAACACCCCAATTAAAAATGGCTTTGTTGTTCACCCAGAGAGCACTCACACAAAGTATCATGTCTGAGGGCAG
This sequence comes from Leucoraja erinaceus, assembly GCF_028641065.1. Classification (NCBI taxonomy): domain Eukaryota; kingdom Metazoa; phylum Chordata; class Chondrichthyes; order Rajiformes; family Rajidae; genus Leucoraja; species Leucoraja erinaceus. The sequence goes on from NC_073405.1 coordinate 19,171,789, forward strand.
CATTGTATGGGTGGATCTAAAAGCATTTAGATACTTTTTAAAGTATTTAAATGCCGGCGGTGTAGTAGTAGAATTGCTGCCATACAGTAAAAGGGACCCATGTTCAATCCTGACTACGGATGCTGTCTGTATGGAGTTTGTACGTTCTCCCCGTGACCTGCATGGGTTTTCTCCGAGATATTCAGTTTCCTTCCACACTCCAAAGACGTACAGGTTTTGTAGGTTAATTGGCTTGGTATGGATGTAAATTGTCCCTGGTGTGCATAGGATAGTGTAAGTATACGGAGGTGCTGGTCGCTGGGTCTGTTTCCGCGCTGTATCTCTAGACTAAACTAAAAACTAAAATCCATGCTCCAAATTGCAGTCAGTGGCCAGGCTGGCTGCTATCCTTGGCTGATGTCCATGTATTATTGTTTCCTCTCTCCTTTTCAATTATACAACCCACAGAGGTCACAGCAAAAGAATGTCAACGCATCAAGTTGCTGATATTTTCCTTGGATTGAAGAAATATTAACATTGCTGAGAGACAAAGAGTAGGCTGTGAAGAAAATAATGAAAAATTAATAATATCTCAGTGAGAGCCAGTTGGGAACTGCATTTGGAGTTCAGGGTGAATGAAGGAAACAGAGGGCAGGCATGACAGCCTCCGAATGACATAATGAAAGGTCAACATCTACAGGGAATGTTCTTGGCTCCTGCACTGATGGTCGCAGCTCACTGTTAAAGAGATCAATATCTGCTCCTTATGAATAATGTTAAAAAAAAAACACAGGAGGAGGCTTAACCACAAAACTATGACTTCAGCACATTGTTGAACAGATTGCAATGACCAGGGGTGGTGGGGGAGGCAGAAATGATAGTGGGGTTTGAGTGTTAGAAGGAATTGCAGATGCTGGTTTACACTGAAGATAGACACAAAATGCTGGAGTCACTCAGCAGGTGAGGCTGAATCTTGGGAGAAAAGGAATAGGTGATGTTTGGGGTCGAGATCTATCATCAGTCTTGACCCGAAATGTCACCTATTGTTTTACTCCAGAGATCCTGCCTGACCTGCTGAGTTACTCCAGCATTTTGTGTCTATTGTTTTGTGGTATTTAAAAGGTTTATTTGATAGGTACATGGAAATGCAGGGAATGTAGAGATATGGATCATGTGCAGGCAGATGGGATTAGTTTATCCTGGCATCATAACATTGTGGGCCAAAAAGCTTGTTCCTATGCTGTATCTCTCTATGTTCTATGTTCTAAATCCCCAATTCTACTAAGCCCAAAGTGTGGAAAGATATTAGACGGTGAGTTTGGGGACTGATTTATGGGAGTGTGAGCAGAGATGGGAGTGGGTGCACATCAGGGAATAAGAGCAAAGGTACTATGAGTGGGCAAACCTAGTCGGCATGGGTAACATTGGAGTTTGTGAGGATAAGGGTACATGAGTGGAAGGTTCTGTGAGTGTGTGATGCAACCAGCAATCTGTCATCCGCAAACAGCCATGAGAATAAGTGTATAATCTTGTGGGGTAACTGGACAAGTCCAATATTACCAGGAGGTCCTTGGCTATGTGTTTTAATTTGACATATGTTTAGATGCATGGAAACAGGCTGTTTGGCCCACTGAGTCCACACTGACCATCGATCACCTGTTCATATCAGTTCTATAGTAACCACTTTCTCATCCACCCCCTAAACATTAGTGGCAATTTTCAGAGGCCAGTTAACCCGCAAACACGTGCATCTTTGGGATGTGGGAGGAAACCGGAGCAGCCGGAGGAAACCCACGCGATCGCAGGGCTAGAGGTCATAGCTTCAGAATTAAAGTTTGTTTCTTTAGGAAGGAAATGAGATGGAGTCAGAGGGTGATGAGTCTGTGGAAATCTTTGCCACGGAAGGCTGTGGAGGCCAAGTCAATGGATATTTTTAAAGCAGATAGATAGGCCGAAGGCTGCGGATGCCAATAGGATCAACAAACTCACCAGGAAGGCTGGCTTAGTCTTGGGGCGGAGTTAGATTCATGGGAGATGGCCTTGGAGGGGAGGATGCTCCTCAAACCGCAGAGCATCCTGGACAATACAGTTCACCCCTTCCATGACACACTGGTCAACCTGAGGAGTACCTTCAGCAACAGACTGGCTCAACCAAGATGCAGGACAGAATGCCACAGGAGATCCTTCTTCCCAGTGGCTATCAAACTTTACAACTCCTCCCCCTTCTGTCATGGGGTAGACTGACACTGACTCCCCTCCTCCACCCCCCCCTCTCCCCCCAATCTTTGCACATCCCCCAATCATTTCCACTCATCACTTTAATTTCATATTTCATGTATTTTGCGTTTTTTATGACTGTTAGCAGATCAATTTCCCTCCTGGGATAAATAAAGTTCTATCGCGTCATATCGTATCATAGATTCTTGATTAGTACGGATGTGAGGGGTTATGGGGAGAAGGCAGTAGATTGGGGCTAGGAGGGAGGGATAGATCAGCCATGATTGAATGGTCGAGTAGACTTGATGGGCCGAATGGCCTAATTCTGCTCTTATTACTTATGACCTTATGTGACCTTTTGCCATAGGGGTAGAATTGGAGAATATCTTCCATTCCCCACTGACAGCACTGACAATAAAATCCATAGGGACCATCACTGTGTTGCCATGTTTAAGAGCTCTTTCTTAACATTTCAGAATAGTGATGTGCTGGTACTAATAAAAGGATTTATCTATGACAGTCATTTCCAAAGGGTTTTCACAGTTATTACCTCATGTTAATTGTAGTACAGATGCTTGAGATCAATTTACGATATGTAGCGAACCTTCAGTATGTCTCCCAGCAAGCTACAGCCTGTGTGAGCCTTTACTTTATGAATAAGAGAGCTCCCTTCCCCCCACAGTCATGGACTGAGCTGGAAGCCACAGGCAACAAATATTCCCGTACTCGATCATTCATTCTGCCTGACTATAGTTGGCAGAACAACACCCACCTCCCACCTACCCCCGAGCAACGGTACCACAGTGTTACAGGAAGTGGCACCTTCAGTGTCAGCCACGGTCTGCCCGCCTTGGAGCTCGGGAGAAGATGTGGGTGAAAATGAAATGCACAGCCATAGCAACCCACTCGTGGGTGTTATTGCCTCAGCAGCTCAGCACATAATATACTTTATCGCTCAGATAACCTTGAAGCACGGTGCTTACTGCTGAAGACCAGAAGCTTGACATCAGAATGCACGCAGACATCGTGTGTATCTACATAAATGTGTGTACAAGTGTGTATGTCTGTACGTGAATATGTATGCACATGCGAATATGCACTTGCATGTATGCCCGTGTACAGATGTGCACATGCACAGATGTGTGCACATGTGTTAGTCATGCAGTACACATGCATGTGTGAGTGTGTGCAAGTGTATGTATGTATAAACACATATGTATGTACATGTGTGTGGAATAATTCAAATTCCTGCAATGACATCCTCTATGAGTTGGGCATCTTAGCCATAGTCTGCAATGCCACAGCCACAGTCTGTTCTTTAATCTTCCTTCAGAGTTACAATGGTATAACTATTTATTATTCATGAAGATCATGTAGATGAAAGATTGCCAGCATCAGCAGCAAGCAAGCTTCAGCAGCCCTGCCACTGGCAGCCATCTTCTTTGCACATGGTTAAACCCTGCTCTTGTTAGAATGTCAGATCACGTCCTTCACACCGTTCACAGGAGGACTTTGGATGAGGGGTGTGCGGGTGAGTGTGGATCAAATGCATTGGATGAGCAAGGACTCTCAATGCATTTGATCCACACTCACTCACTCACACACCCCTCCTCTAGCTACTGTCATTTTCATTGAGATAAAACTTACATGCACCATGAACCACCATATGTATGTAGAGCAATCAGCAGTGGAGAAGAACTGGTGCAGATTGAGAATCATCTGTTGGTCAGGTCAGCTGGCTGTGAATTATTTTGCAGAGCACAGTTCTCTTTCTTGTTTGTGCTTTTGCACACTTCCCGCACCTCACTAGTTGCCGTTTGCATTTTTGGACTATCTGAAACTTCAGGCATTTTTGGTTTCATTTCCCTTCTAATTTTCACATTTCTTGATGTCGCCCAGAGCCTTCCTTGACTTCCATTCTCTTCACACCATGCACATTATTTAATTCATCTTACATCGCATCATGACACTTCATACAATTTCCTACTCTCATGCAATGCAGGCAAGCAGTTTGCAGATCCTGCATGCCATTTAACATTTGACATAGATGGAGACTATTTGTCCCACTGAGTCCAAGCTGACATGCAGAGCAATATAGTAGTCCCAATCCTCCACTTATTTCCCCATTTCTCATGAGGGGCAGCATGATGGCACAGTGGTAGAGTTGCTGCCTTACAGCTCCAGAGACCCGGGTTCGATCCTGACTACGGGTGCTGTTTGTATGGAGTTTGTACATTATCCCACTGACCGCGTGGGTTTTGCCCGGGTGCTCCAGTTTCCTTCCACACTTCAAAGACGTACATGTTTGTAGGTTCATTTGGTAAAAAAATGACATTGTCCCTAGTATGCTAGTGTTAGGATAGTGCTGGTGTACTGAGATCGTTGGTCGGCGTGAACTGGGTGGGACGAAGGGCCTGTTTCCATGCTGTTTCTCTGAACTAAACTAATTCCTTATTCTCAGTCAGATACACATAGTTACTGCCTCTTGATTGTCCAGCTATCAACCTAGATTAGGGGCAACCACAGTGGTCATTTACCCTACCAACAGGAACATCTGTGGGATGTGGCAGGAAGCTCATGTACTGAGGGTAACCCACAGGGAGAACATGCACACTCCACACCGACAGCATCAGAAATCCGGTCCGAATCTGATTCACTATAAATGTCAGGCAGCAGCACTACCTGCCGCTCATTAGGCCATTGAGCTAATTACCTGTTCCTTTATTCATTCTATTTTTTGCCTGCTTAATAACATGTTTTTATCACATCAGGTTCAGATGAATGGGCTACACAGTAAAATATTAATCTGAGATACAGGAAATTGCAGATGCCGAAATCCTGAGCAAAAATACCAAACAGCTGGAGGATATCAAATGTCACTTAGCATCAATGGAGGAGAATGAACAGATAATGTTTTGGGATGCGCCCCTTCATCCTTTGGGAGGATCCTAACTCTAAATGCTGTCTGTCCATTTCTTTCCTACATGCTGCCTGACCCGATAAGTTTTTAGATTTAATTTTTAGTTTTCGAGATACAGCGCTGAAGCAGGTCCTTTGTCCAACCGGTTCCGCACCAACCAACAATCCCAGCACACTAACACTATCCTACACACGGGACAATTTACAGTTTTACCAAGCCAATTATTCTACATGCCTGTACATCTTTGGAATGTGGGAGGGAACTGGAGCACCCGGAGAAAACTCATGCTGGTCAAGGGAAGAAGGTACAAACTCCGCACAGACAGCACCAGTAGTCAGGATTGACCCCAGGCTTCAAGGCAGCAACTCTACCGCTGTGCCACAACGCTGCCCTAATCTTGAGCAAAAAAACAACTGCTGGAGGATATCAATAGGTCAGTCAGCATCTATGAGGGGAATATGCAGATAATGATTTGGGATACGTCCTTTCATCTTTGGGAAGGATCCTGACTCTAAATGTTGTTTGTCCATTGATGCTGCCTTGACACTGAGTTCATCGATCTAGTTGCTTTTTGACCATGAAATGTTATGTAATCTCCCTCCTCCCTCCACAACCACTCATTGATGTGCTGTGCTTTTCCAATCTGTTTCTTTCTCATTTATAGTGAGCAATGGGAAACCTTGTTGTCCTATAGAACAGCCCAGGCACGGGGCAATTTTGATGTGCTTTAATCTCTGCAGGATGACTGCCGATGAATTACAAGAAAACAATTGCCGAGAAATCGAATCTCAATTTTTCTGGTTGCACAGGACATCTGTTGTTTTTCACATTAACTCCCTCTTGTATCTTCTGCAAAGAATCATCTAAAAGGACAGAAAATACATTAGAAGCAGAGGTTTGCACCCAGAATCAGGACATAAAATGGAGGTTGTGTAGTTCCATTGGGGATCGTGACAAATCTAATGAAGCCTATAGAGAAGGGTGACCTCCACTGAGAGCAGGAGGCTGCAGTGGCATAGAAAGAGACACACAGGGTTTGTTGCTTCAATTGGGGCATTTACGGGGCATCATAATCCTCCTGTGGGTCCGGTCTCTGTCAGGGATCGACAAGGTAGATGTTGCAATGTTTCCACTAGTGGGAGAGACAGAAATCTAGTTACAAGATAAAGGCCTGGTCAACTAAAACTGAGGTGCGTAGAAATGTCTGCTCTCAGAGGGTGGTGGACCTTTGGATTTCTCTGCCCTCAAGAGGAGTGGAGGTCAGATCAATGGACATATTTAGAGGAGATACATAAATATTGAAAGGTTTAAGAATTCAGATCTATGGAGAACTGGGACGGAAGAGCAGCTTAGGTCTGGGGCAGATCAGCCATGATCATGCGGAATAGTCGGGCAGGCTTGAGGAGTCAAGGGGTCTACTCCTGCTCCTATTTTTTTGTGTTCTTTTTGTATTCTGTGTCACAGTGGAACAGGTTGATTCCCTCAGGAAGCAGAGAGGTGCCATTCATGAGTTGATTGCTATTCTCAATACTGTACACAAGCAGCGCCTAGTTCTCCAGAAGTGAAAGTGTGCTGCACGTGAATATCATACAGTTCACAGAGATACTGCATGTCTCACTTGCCTGTTCAAAGAGGTGCCGTCTTTAAGCAAATAGATTCATGGTCAGAAAACATAGAAACGTGCCCTTTGGCCCACCTTATCGACGTAAACCATTGCACTTATCACAGACTTTCAATCAGAAAAGCAACCCTCCACCATCCTTTGCTTCAAATTGTGTCACTTCAAATTGAGACTGAAGCATCCAAGTGGTGCATTCTGCTCCTCCTCCAATGTCTGTTGGTAAGCAAGGAGCAAGGAGCTGTTCTTTTTGCAGCTCCTCATGTTATTAGATGCATGAATGACACCAGAATAATGAAGTGAATTGAGTTTGCATGTGTCCTAACCGATGGATACTATTGCAAATGGAAACAATCACCTGGGCAATCTCCACTGTTGCCATGCATGATTCATGGTTGAGAAACAGCAATGATGGATCCAATTTAAAGCCAAATCTGTTGCAGCTACTTAATCAAAAATATATAGCTCAGGAAACATGTTGAGGTCAATGAGGATCATTGACTCCTCTACCTGCAGTTGTTACAGGTCACAAAACACAGTGCAAATCAACCAAGTCTGTTTCCCAGTTACAAATAGAGATGACATTTTATAGTGCAAAGTTTGAAGTTTTACTGAAAGGTGTTTTTTTGTAGAGTGGCTATTTTCAGGCTGCATACTCACCCATCAACAGAATATGTTGAAAGACAGAGTGAGTGAAATCTGTCTTTGGTCACTACTGCTTAATGCATGGGAGGGCACCAACTGACATCTGCACACCCACGTTTGGCGGAGTTAACGGAAGCTAATGTGTGGATAGAATACAAGTAATAGCTGCTACTCTCACATACATGTAATGACTGTTGAGTTTCTTCTTTATTGCATCTGCCGCCAGTTTTCCTATATCATTATATCAGGGAATTATACAATGTTGCCGTCATAGAGTCATGGAGTCTGGCCCTCCGGCTCAACTTGCCCATATTGGCCAACTTGTCCCATCTACACTAGTCCCACCTGTCTGCATTTGCCCATATCCCTCTAAACCTGTCATATCCATGTACCTGTCTAAATATTTATTAAACGCCACGATAGTACCTGCCTCAACTACCTCATCCGGCAGCTTGTTCCACATACCCACCCCCTCTGTGTGATAGTTACCCCTTAGGATCCTATTAAATCTCTCCCCCCCCCCCCCCCCCCCCCCCCCCCCCCCCCCCCCCCCCCCCCCCCCCCCCCCCCCCCCCCCCCCCCCCCCCCCCCCCCCCCCCCCCCCCCCCCCCCCCCCCCCCCCCCCATCTTAAACCTGTGTCCACTGGTTCTTGTTTACCCTACTCTGGGCAGGAGAATCTGTGCATCTACCCGATCTATTCCTCTCGTGATTTTGTATACTGTCCTGTCCTGATGTTTTTATAGAGCTCTTCATTTAATTCCACCTCCCTGCCCTTTTCCCAAATCGCCTGGTAATATTTTCTTCCTTCAAGGATTTATGCAATGTACCTTGGAAAGTCACAATTGAATTAGCTTCGGCTTTTGACATGCACCGTTTCTGTGAAACGAGTGCCGGGGATGGTCTATGAACTGGAATTGTTTCATCAAGAAAACTACCCAAGTTTAAATGTTCCATTGTACAGACTAACACAGGGGACCTCACATATTCACTGACACATGTCAGGAAATGCACCGTAAATATCAATAGTTTTCAATAGTTGGACAGTTTAAAATGATAAAAAAAGAAAAAATGTTTTAAAGGGGAGTGATTCATATTGTACTATTCCTTTTACTTATTTGTAATTTGGCCCTAAGGTTACCATGTTAACCATGTTAAACACCAGGGGAGCAATTGTCCCTTTGCTGACGCCCAAAACGCACATCTTTGGACCATTTCTCCCAGAAGAAATTAGCCTTAAAAGTAAACTAATGGACAACTAATCAACTGCCACTTACCAATGAATTGTAATTCCTGGTACTTGCCTTGCTTCAAATCCTCTTCAGGATAAATACACTGCAATAATGTTTTTAAAGGAAATAAATGACAAATTGATTTTTCTTTCTTCACTGACTCGATTGAGATATATTTTCTTGAGTCACAGTGTACTGACAAAGCACGGGCTGCCAGAAAAAGCTGGAAAACTAATCCCAGATGAAATGTCGAGAAAGTCAAAGGTATTGAAATTTAATTGTACAACATTGAAATTGGGATTAGCAATTAACTTTGTATCTGGCTGTATTTAAAAGGTAACACACTTAGGCTCATAGGCATGGACGTGTGTATGTGTGTGTGTGGTCGGATTCATTAGGCACCAAAGCACAAATTTTACTTCGGAGTCATGTGAGTGATTCCGTGAAGAACCCGCTCAGCATGCATGCGCGGCATTACGTCCAGCAGAGCAACAGCGGCACAGCGGGAGTCAGGCGCTCCCGCTATGGAGGTGAAAGAACGGACCGTCAGGTAAGCTGATGTCGGCTTCTTCTTTCACAGGGATCCTTCACAGGGAGCCTTCTGCTTTCCGGCAGAGAAGAAAGGCTCTAGAACAAACCTGTCCCCCGCTCGACTCCACGGAGGAGCGTTCCATCTGGGGGGCGGGGGCAGCAACAGAACAGACTTGCCCCCGCTCGACTCCACGGAGGAGCATTCCATCTCGCGGGGGCAGCAACAAGGCAGTAGGACCGCTTACCGGGCGGTCCGCTATAACCCGACACCGCGCCGAGCCCAGCCCGCTAGCGCCTGAGCAGCGGGTTGGATGTAAAGCCATGGAAGAGGTGTCCGGCTGGTGGCTCCGCCTTGTCGGACTTGGGACGTCTCTCCACCCAGGCGGGGGAGAGACAGCCGCCTGAGCCGCATGGAGCGGCTCTTGGAGTAGGAGCTCCAGCGAGGTGCACCCCAGGAGGGGCGCTCTTGCAGAGGGGGGTCAGGCACTCCCTCCACAGTGCCTTGTGCACTGTCCATTGCTTCCTCCTTTCCAGAGGATAGCTTTGCTGACCAGGACTGGGCTGGTCAAGAACAGGGGCAATGGCTGAAGATCTCGGGAGTATGTAAGGGGTGCAGGAACAGGAAGAGCTGCTAGGTGTGGTGGACAGCTACGTGGAAACCCCACATGCAGGAGGTTGTCAAAAGCCTGACGTCAGCCATCACATCGTTTTTTCCTCGTTCCATGGACAAATACGGAGATGACCACAACCTTCGTAAACAAGTCATAAGACCTGCCATACAATCCTACATTACGGGGTTGTGCATACCCCAGCCACTGTGCCAGACCCACTGCTCTTTGGCAAAAACCTCACAAAGCATATGAAGGACATGCAAGAGGTTTTACAAAACTTTCAGCTCATGAGGGCAGGGCCGGGACGAGCAAACCAAAAACAGTAATTCCTACGCAGCAGCACCCCATCGCGTCCATCAGTCAACGTCTACCATATCGGACTGATGAAAGCTCGAGGTCCGCATTCTATCACCGAAAGTCTTCTTTAGACCAGGGCCTAGAGCGGACCCCATGGAAAATGTGCCACCCCCAACGTCACCGCCACGTCAGACGACGTGCAACACTCGTTGGACCGGCAGGAAACAGAAGAATACTCATAACCATGGAGGTAGTTGGGTCTGGTTCCTACCAGTATATAGAGTAATACTAACACATGGGAGTCTATCACGAGTGATCAGTATATACTCAATGGCATACTACAAACAGATTCATTGGTTGGTTATGATAACACACTTCCTCCCTCAAAGACTTCGGCAGTGATGTAGTAATAACTGTCACACGGTTTGAAATCACAGAGCTTTGAAATCTTCACGGAATCACTCACGTGACTCCGAAGTAAAATAGTAAGATTAAACGAGAACTTACCAGTTTGAAGTTTGATCTGTATTTTATGAAGAGTTACGATGAGGGATTACGTGCCCTCCGCTCCCACCCTCAATAATATGGGTCAAATTCATAAACTGATGTCTCCTTATCTTTACCATGTTCACTTCAATAACTGTGTCTATCTGTGATTCCCCACCGCTGCTTTGAAGTATGCCGCGCATGCGTGCTGAGCGGGGTCTTCACGTAATCCCTCATCGTAACTCCTCATAAAATACAGATCAAACTTCAAACTGGTAAGTTCTCGTTTAATCTTACTATTTTATTTCACTAATGAGCACTATGATAATGGAACAAGGTCTGTGCTGTCTAAAATATATGAGAAATGAAAAGTGATGGTAAATTGGAAGTTATTAAATTAAAATTATTATGAAGAGAAGAATCTGGTTCAACCATGTTAAACATTCATAAAATAACAAGAACATTTAAAGTATACTGGCTTGATAATGGCATTTTTGAGCATTTGGTGGTATGAAAAGGAAGGAGAAAGGTGAGCTGTGTAAATTGTTGGATTAGTCTGGTAACGATTGCAACGTAGTGTGAATAGAGAACCATTTGAAACTTACTGGAAGAGACTTTTAAGAAGCATGCTCCATGGTAATATCAGTAATACAAACAGCAATATAAAAAGTCGTGGGCAGAGCAAGATATGGGAATATATTATATTTAGATATTAAGATTGTTCCACGGTATGTTACTTTCTCCTGGGATATTCTTTCCATGTTTTCCTTGATCCACTCTGTCTCAAGATCTTAACTGAGTGTCAGCTCTTTAGTTCATGAACGAAACACAAATCTCTGGCGGAACTCAATGAATCAGGCAGCATCAGGGGAGGGAATGGACAGGCGATGATTCAGGTTAGCATTGTTCTTCGGTCTGAAGAAGGGGCTCGACCCAAAACGTCCCCCTGTACCTAATGCCCCTGTCCCACTTAGGAAACCTGAATGGAAACCTCTGGAGACTTTGTGCCCCACCCAAGGTTTCTGTGCAGCTCCCGGAGGTTCCCAGAGGTTTTGTCAGTCTACCTACCTGCTTCCACAACCTGCAACCTCCAGCAACCATCTGCAACCTCCGGCAACCACCTGCAACCTCCGGGAACCGCACGGAAACCTTGGGTGGTGCGCAAAGTCTCCAGAGGTTTCCGTTCAGGTTTCCTAAGTGGGACAGGGGCATTACCTCTCCAGATGCTGCCTGACCAGCTGAGTTCGTCCAACAGTTTATGTTTTGCTCAATATTCCTGCATCTGCCGTCTCTTGTGTTTTCTTTAGTTCCTGACACTTTTCTCTTAAATCGCTACACCCTCCATCCTCGTCTGACTGAATGGAGGCTTGATTGTAGATAACATTTAATCACCGGCTCTTTAATACCAGCTAGCAGGGTGAGATATGAATGCGGTTGGAAGGAAACCACAACAATTAGGATCAGGCATCTCTTGTCTGGAGACACATTCCAGCTAATATCTATCTTGACAGGCATTCTTTGAAGATTGCAAATCATTAGCAGTTCGATTGCAGCACTGTGATCACTTCCAGAGTGAGAGTGCAAAAAGATTCAGAAAGACTGAAGGCTTGCAGAAGGCTTTCTGCATGCTGCATTACCACCAGCCAAGATTCAGATGTTTGTGGGTACAAATCCCACTTGAGAAAATTCAACACTAATCCAGACACAGCCTTTTTTTCGTCATGGGTAAAATGAGATTCTGTGATTGCACTGAAGTATTTGCTATAATTTCCCTTTGAAGTACCACTCAGGAAAATGGACTGGACATGTTTTGTGATTTGTCTCAGAGTCAATAGCATTACCCCATTGTTTTTCCACACACGATATACAGTATATATAATATTCACATTGCCTCCTTACACATAACAGCAATTAGGTCAAAAGATTGTGATTTACAAGCTTTCATGTTAATTCATAGTTCAACAAGGAGGCCATCACAGTGCATCTTGCAAATCATACATATTTATATTGGCGTTCGCAAATCTTTTGTTTAGTTTAATTCAGAGATAGAGCGTGAAACAGACCCTTTGGCACTCGGGGCCTGCGCCGAATAGCGATCACCCGTACGCTAGTTCTATCCTATCCACTCGGAACAATTTTTAGAGAAGCAAATTAATCTACAAACCTGATCGTCTTTGGAATGTGGGTGGAAACCGGAGCACCCGCAGGTCGCAGGGAGAACGCACACATTCTGTACAGACAGCACCCATAGTCTCCCTCATCATTTCAATATCATTTCAATATACCAAAAAAACTCATGGCTCACAGAGCTGGGCGGATCCCTTGTCTGGAGACACATCCCAGCCAATATTGAAGTATCCGAGCACTGATGGCTCAGTTTGAGGGCCTGATTTTTCCCCAGTGGCTCTGAGCCCTCTCACCCTCCCCAGCATTCAGGATATGTCTCATGCTGTATGTTGGAAGATATGCATTTGCAGACCCTTGCACCATTAACTGCACTCCTCCCCACTGTCTTCTGCAAGACCTATATCTACACCCTGATTAACTCAATAGGTACTTGCGTGAGGTGACATCTTGCCCATTCACAAAGGGGTACATTTTTCACATTGAATTTTTAAAAAAATCAATGTCCACTGTACAAGCACACAGATCCTTTTTAAACGGAAACAAATTGTCCATTCTAACACTTTGATTCAATTCATCATCTAAAGGCTTGAATAGATAACAAAGTGGAAATGGTCAAGAACTCCAAGTTCATGGCGTAAGTATTGTCAACAATTTGTCCTGGATCAACCACGTTGAAGCTATGGCCAAGAAAGTTCACCAACGCCTTTCCTTTCTCAGAAGACTAAGGAAGTTCAGCATTTCTCTAGACACTGATACCAAATGCTACAGATGCGACATAGAAAGCATCCTATTGGGATACATTACAATTTGGTGTGGCAACAATTCCGCCCAAGAACACAAGAAATTACAGAGAGCTGTAGATGTAGCCCAGTCTACCACACAAACTCCATTTATACATCACGCTGCCTTGGGAAAGCAGCCAACCTAATCAAGGACCATTTTCACCACAGTTATTCCCTCTTCTCCCCTCTCCTCTTGGGCAGAAGATCCAATGCTCGAATGTACATTCAAGAATAAGCAGTGTTTCTTCCCTGCTTTGATCAGACTACTGAACAGTCCTCTCTTAAGCTTGGATGTAGTCCTGATCTTCCAACCTACCTCATTGCAGACCTTGCGCTTTTTAATCTACTCTTTCTCTGTAACTATAACGCTCTAACACTCAAGGCTATTTTGAAACAAGATGTATTTTGTTGCCATTGGTAGAAAACAGTGCACAGCAGCCATGGCCATGACAGGGAAAGTATCCATGAATGAGACTGGGATAAAAGTGGTTTTCTCTATTCCATGGCTCCTCAAACCACTTAGTCACAACTGCAGAAGCATAAGGCAGCGATTTGACAGCAATTGGTCATTTTTCTTATAGGGAAATGAATGAGAAATAGTAGCGAGCTCATACTCCATTTTCCTCAATAAGCATTTCAGATGAGCATTCATTCATCCACTAGTGCTACCTCCACCCTTCAATCCATCCCGCTGCTTTTCAAAGAGTCAGCATACCAAACCCAAGACTGCTTTGTGTTGTCTGATTGCACATTCACTGGGTAGCTGGGAGAAGGGAGGAGAATGGGATTAGGAGGGTGAGATAGATCACCCATGATTGAATGGCGGAGTAATGTTGATGGGCCGAATGGCCTAATTCTGCTGCTATCACTTATGAACATGAACTTATTCCCTTGTAAACTGTTTGGTTTATCAAAGGAATAAAGAGAGCTGTCAAATGGCAGCCCTTCCGACCGGGAGGGTGGGAAAACCACAGCCCATAACCAGGAGTTTTGATATTATCCCATTTATACTCAAAACACTATTTATTTATCTTTTCTACTTGATAAAGCCGTGAAAATATATGATGGGAGTTGGCCTCCATAATTTGTTAATTTTACACATTAGATAGAATTCATAGATAAAGGGCAGCAATAGATAAAGAAGAACACATTCTGATTTGGAACCAATTCATGATCATTGCCTTTATAGTACTAATAGCTGTACTAATACTGGTACAACAATTAATAATACAACTAATACTAATCGTACAAATACAAATACAGCATGGTTGTAGTACAACATATTGTAGTACTAATCATTAGTAACCACACCTGTCATTCAGATTAATCTAATGACCATTTATTATATTTTATATTTCTCCAAGCATATAGAGAGACCATTCAGCCCATCGATCCACGTCATCTCTCTTGACAATCCCGTCCCCATTCCCACAGATGTTTCTCGCACATGCCCATCAGTTCCTGATTCTTCCAGCTCATCATGGTCATATATGCAGCTGGTTAACCTTCCAGCATGCATGGTTTTGTGATGTGGTAGGAAACCAGAGCACCTGGAAAAAATCCATAGTCACAGAGAAAAAGGAAAATGTCCATACAGACATCAGCAGGTGGCTGGGTAGCGCAGTAGTAGAGTTGCTGCCACACAGCTCCAGAGACCTGGATTTGATCCTGACTACAGGTGCTGGCTGTACGGCGTTTTGCCCCTTCACCCTGTGACCACGTAGAATATCTCCAGGTTTGTAGGTTAATTGGCTTTGGTAAAAATTGTAAATTGTCCCTAGTGTGTAGGATAGTGCTAGTGTACAGGGTGATCGCTAGTCGGCACGGACTCGGTGGACCGAAAGACTTGTTTCTGCATTGTATCTCCAAACTAAACTAAACTAAATCAGCCAAGATTTTTAATCACTGTAAACAGGAGGCAGAGCGACATCCTATATAAGCCTGTAGCAGTGAATATCTGAAAATGCTTATTGATCAAAAGAGATTGTCTCCTTTATATATGATAGCATGTAAGATGTACGAACAGATACTGTACAAGAGTTAAAATCTGTTTGAAATTTGGCATTATCTAACTCATGTCAGGTGGCTGTGGGTAACATTTCTATCACATTCACAATGAAGTCATCTTGCAACCTGTTAACTGCGTCGTGAATAAGTGCACCAGCATCCTGTCACCATCCTCTTAATAACATGGAGATGAGTGGTTGGCACCTTCTTCTTAACACATTTTGAATGGATCAGATCTGTCTCACTCCCTGTTTAATAACACATTAACATCTTAGGATTTTTCACAGCAGCGGTCCCCAGCTCAGACCTCAAGCCCGTATCTCGTTTGAATTTGTCGGTCGATGGTGATGTACAATTACCGGTGTGATACAATTGCGACAGTGATGCGAGGAAATGTAACTTTGTAGATTGTGATTGTTGGCGGCGCGACTCACCCGTTGCAGCGGCCCCTACAGCCTGTCTGTCTTTTTTTTTTTTTGTCTAGTTAAATGTAGTGTTTGGTGTTTTTTAATAGTATTTTTAAATGTGTAAATGTGGGGGGCGGGGGGGGGGGGGGGGATAACTATAAATCTCTTCCATGTAAGATTAGGAAGACCCGACCTTTTCAGGATATGATCTCGGTTGTCGTTGGGGCCTAGCACCGTATTCCCCTCAACGCTCCAGCCTGAAAAGACCAAACGGGGGCTCGGGAAGACTGCGGAGCTGCGGACTACTCACCATCGGAGGGCTGGCCTACGCCTCGGAGCGTGGGGAGCGGTGGTGACTCGCTGCTGCGACTCGATCCTGGGGCTCGGAGGCTCCAGCAACGCAGCCTTGAGGTCCGGTGGACTGGGACATCGGGAGCTCGCGGGTCTTGGGGGAAAAAAATAATAGAGACCCGCTTCCCGGAGCATAGCCCCTATTTATGGCGACATTCTCCAGAACTTAAAACGGGGTTGGAACAACCCGGACTGGGACAGTACATCACCCGGCACGGCTTCATGGCCGTGGGACTCACCATCGCCCGTGGGGGTTCCAACCTTGTACTTTCAGACCGGGAGCGGGGCCGTAAATCGCCCCGCGCGGCCTAAAATGGCTTCACTGTGATGGATGTTTGTGTGAATTTGATTATGTGTATGTCTGTAAGACAGTGTCTTTGTTTGTATGGCTGTGGAAACAACATTTCGTTTGAGTCTCACTGGGGCTCAAATGATAATAAATTTGTATTGTATTGTATTGTATTGTAATAGTAAGATTAAACGAGAACTTACCAGTTTGAAGTTTGATCTTTATTTTATGAGTAGGAACGTTGAGGGAATACGTGAAGAACCCCGCTAGGACGCATGCGTGTCATTCTTCAAAGCAGCGGTGTGGAATCACAGATAACTATAACGACTAAACATAGTAAGATTAGAGAAGAGATACCAGTTCAGGATATGATCAAGGGTGGGATCGGAGGGCACGTATTCCCTCAACGTTTCTCCTCATAAAATAAAGATCAAACTTCAAACTGGTAAGTTCTCGTTTAATCTTACTACTTTACTTCGGAGTCACGTGAGTGACTACGTGAAGATTATAAAGCTCTGTGATTCTATGCCGTGGAACGAGTCCATGCCTCACTTCTGCCTTGATTGTGGGGGGAATAGTGTTAACATCATTAGATATCAATACGATCTTGAAACAACAAGAACATTTTTTTTTAATTAAATCCAAATCATAGCCCCTATTTATGGGTAAATCATATTACAGAACTTAAAAGTGTTTCTGCAAATGTTCCAGGTTCTATGACCGGTTTATGATAAATCCGTTGGAATGTTCTTTCCATTGACCATCCTGCCGTCTTGAGGATTTGGTCCATAGGAAACATCCAACTGTTTTTTCATTGATGTAGCTGCAGCCTGGTGGAGTGAGATTTTAAAAATGTTTAGTATAAGTACTCCTGCCTTCCATTAGGACCTGTTTTAGCCATCGTGAGATGGTCTGGGCTGTTACTTTTTTATGTGGCTGTTTGTGGCTAATTAACAGTGCCGTTTCTTTCCCTCTGATGATTCTTGTCTGTTCAATGTATAATAGTAAATGAGTTACCACACAGAGGCAGTCATCCGTCGGGTAGGCCCTGAATTCTATTTTTTGTCCTGCTGTTCCTGGCCTGTTCTGTTTTATTAAGTCATGGATAGAAAAATCAAATTCTCAGATGAAGTGGTCAAGTTGTCCAGCCTTAGTTTTTGTAGCGACTGGACCCTTTGTGCTGTGACCAAAGCCATCCAGCATGACCATTTTCATAGTTAGTTTCTGTAGGGACAGAGCTGTTGGTGGAGACCAGTTTCTCAACATGGTCAATACAATACCCACATCCCAAATTTGGGCATACCTGGTTCTTGGGGGATTCGTGTTGAAAATGCCCCTCATTAGTTTGGTTACCAGGGGGTGAGTCCCTACAGAATGCTGCTCTGTTCCTTGCCATAGGTAGTTTGACAGAGCACTTCTGGCACAGTTGATGGCACTGTAGCTGAGCCCCTCATCGTAGTGTAGACTGGCCAGAAATTCCAGAACAGACGGAATATTGTTGGACCTGTGGTTGAGGTTATTGTCGTGACAGTACTTCCCCCATTTCTTGATGTGCACCAAGTACTGTTTTTTGGTGGACTGTCTGTGGGCTGATACAATCATGTCCATTGTTCGGTCCGTCAGTCCCATGTGTTGTAGAGGCGCTTTGAGACTCTACAAATTAATAAGTTGGTATGTTTATGACAGGGGTGAATTTCCTGTGTTACTGGATGGACCATTAAATTTGGTCTGTGTTGAATGGTGATGCACGGTTCTAATGCCATGTCTAGTATCACCGGGAACCATGGTTGAGTAGGCCAATCGGGTACTATAAGAATCCCAGATGCAGAGTCTTGTTGTATTTTCCTTAGTACCCGACTAATGAGGCAGAAAGGAGGGAATGCATAAATAAACAATTTCCCCCAATGCAGCGAAAATGCATCTGTAGCTGCTGCCCCAGGGTCTGGTTCCCATGAAACATAACTTGGTAATTGGTGATTTAGCCTGGATGCGAAAAGATCGATATCTGGTGTTACATACCGTGCTGTAATTTCAGCAAATACATGTTTATCCAACATCCATGCAGTCTTTTCATTGAATTTGCGTGACCTGGTGTCTGCCACTAAATTTAGTTTACCTGGTAAGTAGGTAGCTGATATCCAAATATTCCTCTGGATGCACCATTGCCAAAGTGTGTTGGCCAGATTGTCACATGATGTCGATTTATTTCCACCCATATGGTTGATATATGCTACCACGGTGGTGTTGTCAATTTGTAGTCTAACATGCTGGTGATTTAACCCCGAACAATATGACTTAAGGCCATGGAATGCACTTAACATTTCCAGGTAGTTTATACCCCGTGCTTTTAATAATGATGCTTCCTGTGCATTCCATCTCCCTCCACAGCTCGAGATGGAATTGGTAGCTCTCCAACCAAGTGCACTGGCATCAGTTTATAGTACCATAGACGGGTTGCTGATAATTAGTGGGTTGGAACAATACTTGCTGTTGTGTACCCACCATTTTAGTTCAATAATGGCTTCTGTAGGTAGCTCCATTGGCCTGTCAAAATAGCCCCCATTAATTTTGAGTGCTCTTATTTTAGCTCTCTGTAAATTTCGATAATGTAAAGGTCCGAATTGTGTGGCTGGAAATGCGGCCACTATTATTCCAATTATCCTGGCTACCAGTTTAATGGAGGGTTTGGTGATGTCAATGATTTCGCTGCAAGCCTCTTTTAAGGCTGTAGCCTTTTTTATCGGCAAAGTCACTGACATGTGAACCGAGTTAATGGTGAACCCCAGGTAATCCATTTTTGTTGAAGGCGTTAATTTAGACTTAACTGGATGGATGATGAATCCCAGTTCTTCGAACAGTTGTTTTGTGGCTGTTACTGCTAGTTTAGCCAATTCCAAAGTTTTGCCAACAATAAATATGTTATCCAGATATGCCATTACCATATGTTTTTGTTTTCGCAGTAACGCCAAGGCTGGTTTCAAAATTTTTGTGAATAACCTGGGGGCTGAAGTTAGCCCATTTGGTAGTGCCCTGTATTTTCAGTCCTGTCCCATCCAGTTGAATTTCAAATAACATCTGTGGTCACCTCTGATGGGTACTGTATAGTAAGCATCTTTTAAATTGATGCTTGCCATATAGTAGCCTACGGAAACTAATTGCTTAGCAGTAACAAAGGTTTCCATTTTGAAATGAATATATTGTATAAAGGTATTTAAAGTTGTCAAATCCATGATGATGCGGCAACCACCATCTTTCTTGTTTTTTATAAAGATATTGACACGAATTCCTGTGATTCGTGTTGGGTATGTTCAATTACTCCTTTTTTATGTTCTCGGGCACTGGCCGCTCCCGGCTGCTCGTTATCCTGCAACCGCTCCAACCGGCCCCGGTGCTCACGGGCACTGGCCGCTCGCTGAGTCAGGCATTCGATCCGTCTTTTGCTTCGCTTTGCCGCCCGGCCGAGGAGTGGATTTTGCCGGTGCGGGAGCAAAGTCGGGCACAGCTGATCCCACGTTGGGAGATTGGCGTGCTGTCGGCTGCTGCTGGTGCTGCTGGCTGCCCACAACTTCGCGGTTCTCCCCCTCCAGCTTTTTCGCAGCCTTCATTCTAGTTGCTCTGTCCATTTTCCCACCTGCAAGGTAAGTTGGAAAAACGCAGAGTCCCTTACCTGCTGTTGTCGGCTTTTTGATTCTGCCGCTAAAGGGGACGTCCTCCCCCTGCTGTGACTCATTGCAATGCGTGTAGCGATATGACACGCATGCATCCTAGCGGGGTTCTTCACTTAGTCACTCACGTGACTCCGAAGTAAAATTGCACAGAGAAGGCAGAATAGTTAGAACAGAGCAGGAGAGAAAAAAAGGATGATGCACGAACAAGTGAGGAGAGGGAGCCATAGAGAGAAAGGCAGGGAGAAAAACAGCAACTGGGAAAAGGCACCTGAAAAACAGAGAGCATTGATAAAAGTATAAGGAGAAAAGCGGAAATTAAAGGAAACATGAAAATGAAATAATAAAGATAACCTGAAAGAACAATGTTAAAATATTGAAAGGATGGGGAGAGATTTCATATTCATTTCATATAAGACAGATGAAATGTCATTCGAAAATGATGGAAATTGAGAGAATGAATGGGTAAGGGCTGCGGGAATACAAAACGAGAGATCAGGATAGGGAGAGAGAGTGTAAATGCCATTCAAGGGATGTGTAGCTCAGGCCTATACATAGACTTCAGCTGGTGATTGTGCGAGGTATCTGCATCACTCTCTTTCTGATTTTGGTGGCACAGATGTCAGACACTCTACGACAGATGGAAACAACAAGTAAAAGCATAGCAAGGCAGCGGGGGGCTCAAGTCACAAGAGATCCACTATGTGCTGAACAGATTCTCTTTGCTCTAAACTACCCAGAAGTCTGGAAGGCCAGCAAGAATGGCTCAGCTTTTAGGGAAAGGAATTAGCAGTTGGTGGCTTGCACAGATGTACTTACAGGCTCACAGACCTCCGAGCAGGGATGGAAAGCTGGCACTCTCGTGTCCTGTTGAGTCTCCATTGTGCTCCTTGTATCTTTCACGCGTGTTTCAATAACTCCCTCGTATGGAGCTCACCATGGCCCTGTTTCACCTTTGTTAAGACCTGATGCACATTTCCTCCCTCCCTTTCTGAGCGTAGTTTTGCTCAGATTCACACCACAAAACTGGAACATAGAAAAAAACCTCAACTGTGGTTCCAGATCTTTGTCATTCACAAATGTGCAGAAATATCCAAGTGTGAAATAATTAAAAAATCAACAAAAATATTACCATTGTAGGACTAAAACGATTAAACACGATTGCGCACATTTAAACTTAAATTAAGTCAAATAAAAAATGGCTATTTGCCATTCACCTGGTCATACTTTCTTTCAAGTCATGCAGCATGTAGTTCTGGCTTCAAAATGACCTTGTTGGCATCAAATCACCTTTCCACACTGACTGACGACATTGGGGCCATGTGTGGCCATAGTCCCGAAATAGACACTTCGGCCCATCTCATCTATGCTGACTATTGCACCATTAACCTGGTCCATATTTCTCAGCCCCAGACAGAGGAAATATGAGGAAATGTTCTCTTTCCCCTTGGATTCAATAAGGATTCTACCGGAACAGCCCAGGCATCCCAGGGCTAGAATGCTGCAGTTAACTCTGAGTTTGGATTCAGTTAAGTGTTTAAAACCTGGTAGATGCAAACAAATCTGTTGGTCTTTAGAGAAAGATCTGCTCCATTAACACGTGTGTAATCAGCAAGCCCTTCAAAAAATGTGCAGATTTATTGTCCCACACATATAATATAACCATATAACCATATAACAATTACAGCACGGAAACAGGCCATCTCGGCCCTTCTAGTCCATGCCGAACACTTATTCTCCCCTAGTCCCATTTACCTGCACTCAGACCATAACCCTCCATTCCTTTCCCGTTTCCATATACCTATCCAATTTATTTTGAAAATGGTAAAAACGAACCTGCCTCCACCACTTCCACTGGAAGCTCATTCCACACCGCTACCGCTCTCTGAGTAAAGAAGTTCCCCCTCATGTTGCCCCTAAACTTTTGTCACTTAATTCTCAAATCATGTCCTCTTGTTTGAATCTTCTCTACTCTCAATGCAAAAAGCTTATCCATGTCAACTCTGTCTATCTCTCTCATCATTTTAAATACCTATATCAAGTCCCCCCTTAACCTTCTGCGCTCCAGAGAATAAAGACCTAACTTATTCAAACTTTCTCTCTAACATGGCCCTGATTTCATCAAATCAGTGTGTGGAAAGCAGATTTGATGGCCATGATTGCCTGGCCCCTCTACATAAACAATCCAAAGCAGTAATTGCAACTTGTAGGTTTCCTCCGAGTGCTCCGGTTTCTTCCCCCGTTTCTTAGATGTGCGGGTTTGTAGGCTACTTGGCCCCTGTTAACTGCCCTTCGTGCATAAGGAGTGGTTGCAAACGTGAGATAACATAGAAATAGTGTGAACGGGTGATGAATGGTCGGCAAGGACTCGATGGACTGAAGGGCTTGTTTCCATTCTGCATCTCTAAACAAAACGAAAATTTAAGAACCTGCCACATTCTAGAAACCAATCAGCTTAAGTACATGTCAGCTCAAATGCGCCTTTGGTGCATGTCTTCTGTGTAACTTCTCTCTTTGTGCTCCTGACTTCAGAGACTACTGCAACATGGCAAAAAGCACTTAATTATCTACACCCGTCAGCTCTTGTCTGCAGGTTGACCCATTGAGGGACTTGTGCGAGCTCCAGTGAAAAGTGCCTCTACACTGAATGTGAGTCTGAGGTATAATATCTGACTGCTCGATGGTTAGAAATCATTAGAAGTGAATGATGGCAGTGTGGCAAAATGGAGGAGTGTGTCAGATTGGTGGTAGACTTGGTGGGATGTGACATTTGAAGATTTTTCCTTGAGGGCATTGAACTAGGTGTAGCGTTGCTTCATACCTTGACTTTTGCCACTAGTCTCAATGGCCATCTCCTCTCACTGCCTTCTGGCCTTGGGTCAGAAGGTCATCCTCCACCACCTCAGCTAAGGCACTCAGTGCAGCACCTGAAAGCAGTTCACAGTTTCCCAACTCTGCTTCTGTTGCAGAAAGACTGCCAGCAGCCGTCCTGCCAAATTGTACCTTTCCTCACTTTACGCGGGGTATGCTGAATTAGGGCGAGCTCCTCTTGACAATGTGCCCAGACAGTGTAATTAATTCTGGTTGGATTTTACAATCATCAAAAATGCAGAAGGCACAATGCTGTATAACGCTAAACAGTCTTGGGATAATCACCCATTGTAATCTCTGCACATATATTCAGGGCTATAAAACATAACTGTCCCCCTCCTGTCTAGCAAACAGCCAACAATGGCCTGTTTCTTATAACATTGTAACTTTTTTGCATATCTTGCATTTATTAGTTCTTTATCTCTCTATATCACTGTCTATATCTCTTGTTTCCCTATCCCCCTGACTAGTCTGAAGAAGGGTCTTGACCTGAAACATCACCCATTCCTTATCTCCAGAGATTATGCCTGTCCCGTTGAGTTACTCCAGCATTTTGTGTGTATCTTCGGTGTGAACCAGCTTCTGCAGTTCCTTCCTATGCATTTCCCCTCCTCTCGGGTATTAGAGCCTTCCTCCCAACCAGTGTTAAGATGACAGGCCAGCAGTTGCCTGGTTTCTCGTTCACACCCTTCTTAAATAGAGTGACATTAGTAATTTTCCAGTCGAATGGAATATTTCCTGAATCAAAAAGGCTTGAAGGATTCTGATTAATGCCTCTGTAATTCTTCCCACCCTTGTATAATATTCTTATTCTGAAGTGAAAACTCATTTTCTGAAGATGTAAAATTTCTACGTTTTTAGAGATTAAAAAGGAAGAGGAATCCCTGTGTTTACAGGCAGGCAGTAAAAATACACTGGCTCAGTTATTCCCACTCGGTGATTTTATATCTGGTAACTACAACCGGGTAATTCTCAATAAATATGATCTGTTTGGGAAGATCATTTACAATGCATAACTTTGCAGTTCTGAGAACGCAAGCTGGTTTTGTTATGCTTGTCAAATAAGTGTAGGTGTGAGGCACAGGCACTGCTTTAGAGATGGATTGTCTCTATTCATTTACAAATATTTCTCAGTATGTTACTGTTGATCGTAGAAAATCCTCACTTCAGGGGATTCCTCATCTCAAAGGAATAAATACCCATCGGGAAGAGATTTACTCAAATGGGGATGAGAATATTCTGCAGTCCTTTCTCTCCATTCTTTTTTGTCTAAGTTTCCTTTCTCACACTCACTCTCATTCCTTCTTTCATCATTTTTTCTTCTCCATACTTCCTTTTGGTTCTCTATACTTCTGCTTCTCATTCTCCTACTTCCCCTTGTTTGGCTCTTATTAAAATCGTTACTTCAATCCTTTCTCCTTTGACTCCAATCACACCTCACGCTGCCTCGGCAAGGCCAGCAGCATAATCAAGGACAAGTCGCACCTTGGCCACTCCTCTCTCCCATCAGGCAAGAGGTATTGAAGTGTGAAAACGTGCACCTCCAGATTCTGTGACAGTTTCTTCCCAGCTGTTAACAGGCAACTGAACCACCCTGTAACCAACTAGAGAGCACTATCTACCTCATTGGAGACCCTCGGACTATCTTTGATCAGACTTTGCTGGACTTTATCTTGCACTCAACGTTATTCAAGTTATTCCTTTTACGTGTGTCTGTACACCGTAGATGGCTCGATTGTAATCATGTATTTTCTTTTTGCTGACTGGTTACCATGCAACAAAAGCCTTATACCGTACCTCAGTACACGTGAATAAACTAAACTCAAACTCAAGCTCCATTCACATGTGCATAGTCCTTTCTCTCACTTTTACTCTATCTCTCTCTTTATCCTTGTGTTATAATCCCTCGTTCCCTCATCGTCACTTTCTCACTCTGCAGCATACCCTTTCTCATACTGATTGTGGATGATCCGCCATGATCACATTGAATGGTGGTGGTGGTGCGAAGGGCCAAATGGTCTACACCTGCACCTATTGTCTATTGTCTATGCCCTCTCTGTTGGTTTCTCTTCAGTGCTTTGCTCACTTACACTTGTTAATCTTTCAATTTCATTTTCAAACAAACAACAGTGTGGAAACAGACCATTCAACCCAACTTGCCCACACCGACCAACATGTCCCATCTAAACTAGTCCCACTCACATGCGTTTGGCCCATATCCATCTAAATCCGTCCTATCCGTGTACGTGTCCAGATGTCTCTTAAACATTAGGATAGTCCCAGTCTTAACTACCTCCTCTGGCAGCTCGTTACATACACCCAGCACCCTTTGTGTGAAAAAGCTACCTCAGATTCCTGTTACTTTCTGAAATATTGGTCAAATGCTCCAAAACAAAGCTCAGAATGGATCAGAGAGCATCTCAAACCCCTGAGCTTCCAGGGCCCTTAACCGGGCCCTGGACCCCGGCATTGAGGGACTTCATGATGTGTGCAGTGCACACATTATTTCACATTAAGTTTTTTGTAATCCTGTCATGCCACCCCCCTTTTTGAGAAGCTTTGTACGGGCCTGTGATAGTCATAGAGTCCTGCAGCATCATTCGGCTCAACTTGACCACGCTGACCTACATGCCCCATCTACATGTCCCACTTGCCTGCGTAAAATAATGTTGAATAATGGTTGCGCTCTTTATTATTGAACCCATGTGCACTGAAAGTACACAATCTCATAGAGGAAATACGCATACAACATTCCTACAAGGAAATGCACAAACATAACATTACAAAAACATGATATTCCATCCCATGTTTATTAATACGACCAATTCAGCCTTTCCCTGTTTTATACCGCTTGACACAGTCTCTCACATTTGAGGGAGTTTCTGATCACACACCGGATGATAACTAATGTTTTTTGGATGAGAGGTCATTGACTACTACATCAGTTGAGATGATCTTTTTTCAAATTCATAACAGTGGATTGTGTCAGCAATGAAGAATGGCTGCTTCACTTTGTGCTTTGAGAAGCATGTGATGCTGTGATCATGGAATCTTTTGTGGTGATAACTTCAAGTGGCTCTGTATCAAATGGAAAAGCAAAGATGAGCACCATGAAAGCAAAACACAAAGAAACACATGAAATTCAGGTCAACATGAATACAGCCTTAGGTTACAGGTATTCTAAAATCCAATGACTGGGAAGGATAGAAAGGAAATGTATTTCTTTGGCTGTAACTTCAACGGCTACGTGTAACAAAGTGTTTCTTTTTTGCCCATACGGTCATTGAATTTCATAAGACCCGCAACCCTGGGCTTTATTTGTGCTGTTCTGAATGTCATGTTTTTTGGTGTATTTGCTTTCATGAGTGTCTTCATGTATCAGTCAGGGTACCACGAGGAGACATATGTGCGTAGCTTGTGCAAAATCAAATATAGCTGATGCTACTGCTGCCATCAAAGCAGCACCGTTCTGTGACTCCATTATAAGGTATAATGCTCACACTTCCATGACTTCCCTTCAGCGTGAGGAGAATGAATACGTTTCTCTGCTGTTTGCACTCATCTCTCCACTGCATCATTGATGGGTGCTCGGTGGGGTGTGATCTTGCATTGCGTGAAATCAAATTTGCAAACCTCCCGCAGCTATCAGCATTGAACGGCTGCTACCTAACCATCCTCTTGTGAGAAACCAAACAGCACAAAGGTACAATGACGCTTAGCAATAGAAGCTTTCAGGGCATCAACTATAGCAATCTTCAATTATTAGTAAATTACCATCAGAGTGAAATATGCAAAATTAATACCAACATTATCCTGTCTTGAAGTCTGACATCCAACTACTGAACACATTAGGTTTTTGCCTTAAATGTAAAGGCTTTGTTCCTGAGAACTGTAAATTCACTCTTAACAATTGCTCAGTTTGCATGCCTGAAGAAGGGTCTCTTCGCGAAATGTCACCCATTCCTCCTCTCCAGAGATTCTGCCTGTACCCCTGAGTCACTCCAGCTTTTTGTGTCTATTTTCATGTTTCATTGTTCATAGTTCCCGAGAACTGTAAATTCCTCTTAACGATTGCTTAGTTTACATGTTTCTTTTTAGGCCTTCATGAACAATAACCGGCACGTTTTCCTAGTGACTGTGGGTTGATAATGTAACTACCTCACAGTACAATATCTGAGGTAAGTGTGATCATGAGTTCATTGTAAACTTAGTGCAAAGCTTACAGTGTAGTTATGTCGTCACTAGAGGGAGCACCTTCTGTAGCCTGATTCCATTTTTTTGAATTTGCTGTTGTACACAGGAATAAACTAAACGTTGCTTTGTTGCAGCTTGCATTTCAGTTCATTATTTTGGGCTCTGTGTTCATACTCACATGACTGTTTAGATTTAGTTTAGAGACGCAGCATAGAAAGAGGCCCTTCAGTCCACCGAGTCTGCAACGGCCAGCAATCCCCATACACTAGCAATATCCTACACACTAGGGACGGTTCACATTTTTTCTCGAAGCCAATCTGTAAATCTTTGGCGAGTGGGATGAAACCAGATCACCCGGAGAAAATCCAGGCGGTCACGGGGAGAATGTACAAACCCAGTAGAAACAACACCCGTAGTCAGGATTGAACCTGGGTCTCTAGTGCTATAAGGCAGCAACTCTACTGCTGCGCCACCGTGCACCCAAATATACTGATATTCTGGTTGTAACTTCACCTTCATGACGAGAGGCATCGGCTGCTGAGGCTGTGTATGTGACCTATATGATGTGAAGAGTTATGTTCAATCAAAACTTAGCAGAGTATCAGAATCAACTGAGATTACATATAATATTCTTAGGGGATTGGACGGGGTAGATGCAGAAAATTTATTCCCGATATTGGGGGAGTCCAGAACCAGAGGTCACAGATGAGGGAAAACATTTTCACCCAGAAAGCTGTGAATCTGTGGAATTCTCTGCTACAGAAGGCAGTGGAGGCTAATTCACTGGATGTTTTTAAGAGAGAGTTAGATTTGGCTCTTAGGGCTAATGGAATCAAGGGATATGGGGAAAAGGCCAGAACGGGTTACTGATTTTGGATGATCAGCCATGATCATATAGAATGGCATTGCTGGCGAGCAGGGCTGAACGGCCGACTCCTGTACCTACTTTCTATGTTTCTATGTTACATGGAAAGGCATGTTATCAATCATAGATGTTATCTGCAATGAAAACTGTCCAAAGGTGGAGCACTGCTACAAGCAAATATTTTCTGACTGGGTGGGTGGCAGTGAAATTGTTGACGGTTTGCTCACTCATCGCATTGACAGATGAGCCGGTATCATAGAGTACATTGGTTTGCAAGTTGCAGATACTCTCTTTACCCCATGGCTGAATGCTCTGACGAGAGCAGTGAACAGCTAATGTATAGTCAGGATCATCAGAATTGTTGCTGACTTCTGCTTTGCTTCAACACTTGTTACACGGTCCAATGAGTTCTGTCATAGTGGGTTTGCTGAACAACAAACCTTCATGAAATGGATGATGTACATGGTTTCTCCACACCAGTCCATTCAAGTCCGTGCAGTATTTCTAACCTAAGTAATAGATGGTTCTGCCTACCTCAGTGGCCTGAGTAATTCACTGCTTCAGGTGAGAGGTTCTGCTTTGTTTGTTTTGTTTTTCTGATCCCATTCGCAATTGTACTTTGTGGTGATTCTCTCTCAACTGCTATGCTCTGTAAACTGCAATGATCTTGCCAACTCAAGCAACTCAGGCAATTTGAAATCCTTTCCAAGGGCTCTCTGTCAGTTGCTTGGACAAACAGCATTCAATAATCTGCATTTTGGCTCCTACTCAATATCAGTAATTTCACATTCTTCAATACGTAGTCTTGAGCATGTGCAATGCGAGAGAGACACAGAGAGAGAAATTCAGCATGGAAACAGGCCCTTCAGCCCATTGAGTGACCATCAATCACCCCTTCACAGTCGTTCAATGTTATCCCACTTTCTTACCGACAACAATTAACCTACAAACAAACCCACACGTCTTTGGGATGTGAGAGGAAACTGGAGCTACCGGTAGAAACCCACGCGGTCACAGGGAGAATGTGTAAACTCCACACAGACAGCAGCCAAGGTCAGGATGGAACCCAGGTCTCTGGCGCTGTGAGGCAGCGGCACTGCTACCTGCACCACTGTGGATCAGCTGTTTTATTTGTATTTTGCATTGTGCTGTAGAACACAGTTCAAGCGGGGTGCAATATGTTTCAGTATCAGCACAGTTAGTGGTTATTGATGACAACGTGTCACCCTGTAATTCCTCACTGCCATGGTGTGCCAGGACTGTTTTTTTAACTTAAATCATCTGTAATTCCAGATCCTATGATTGCTCCTTCAAACTTGCAATGTCACTTTTCCCAGTGGAGTGGAACCACTGCTGGCTACCAATTAATCGGTCTGAGGTCAGCATGGTCTTGGCTGCATGCAAATAAAGTATTGGTGCACTGATAGTAGCGAGATTACTGTTTACTCATACGTTATTTCCTATGGTTTGTTGGCTGGCACAGACTGATTCATTAGATTAGGTGTTAGAAATTGATGTCTCCACAGTAGCTGCAGGGTTAACTGGCAGCTGCCTCGATTTCAGATGCAGCAGGCAATGGAACAAACCACAGCAGATTGATAACAATATGAAAATTGCATCCTGAGCTGTACTCAAAATATTCAAGAAGAAGCAAATTACACTCCAGTTCCTTCTCCCATTCTGGTCGCCGGTGTAAATTGTGACCTACAAGTGCTTGACATGTGTGATTAATAAGAAAAACTCGCTGCTGCATGACAGAGAACAATGACCACTTTCTTTACCACCACACCTGAAGTACCAGGCATGCTGGAAACTCTACATTGTACTAAAGAAGAATTATACACGTTTTGTTTTGTAAGGAAATGCAGCAATATAACATGATTAAAACATCACTATAACATTCCAAACAGGTACATTAGGTCACAGGGCTATGGCTACCAGGTTCATAGAAACATAGAAACATAGAAAATAGGTGCCGGAGTAGGGCATTTGGCCCTTCGAGCCAGCACCACCATTCAATATGACCATGGCTGATCATCCAAAATCAGTACCATATCCCTTGATTCTGTTAGTCCTGAGCTACATCTAACTCGGGGCATGGATCTTAGGGTCCTCCAGTACTTCTAACATGTAGACTAGACTTTGGACTGTTTGCAATTTTTTATTTTTTTTATTTAGGCGGCACCAACATTGTGTCCATTGTGCATTTGTGGGTTGTGTGCAAAGGAATTTCCCTGTGCTGTACATACATGACAATAAAGAACCATTGAAATGTCATCAACAACATTCAGTTTCTGTTTTGCTAAGAACAATCGGCTCCAGACCTCAGTGTATTGTTGGTGCAAGCGCAGGTTAAGGGGATGAAGTACAGAGATGGCTTGTGAGTGACTGTATTTAGCGCTAAGGCAGTGTTGGACTGTTGGCATCAAGGGTAGTCTAGTAATATTAAAGTCAACACGAATAAATGATGAAACACTCCATTAGTTGTCATCAAACTTTGTACATAAAAGATGGCCATGGTAGTTGGAGACCAAACACTCAGCTCCAGGTCACTGCTGCAAGCATTGCTCAGGGTAGTATAGAGCCCAACCATGTTCAACGCTTCATCAACTAACCTTGGCTGTTGGCTGTGCAGCATTCAGCCCAATTGCAACTGCTCACTAAATGAAAGTGCAGCATGGTGGCACAGCGGTAGAGTAGCTGCCTTACAGTGCCAGAGCTCCGTAAGGTTGCTCCGGCTTCCTCCCACACTCCAATAATGTACAGGTTTGTAAGCTAATTGGCTTGGTATAATTGTAAATTGTCTCTAGTGTGTGTAGGATGGTGTAAAGGGCCTGTCCCACGAGCATTCGACTGCATGCAGCAAGCGCGACCTAACGTGGTCGCTTGAGCCGTACGGCC
The DNA here is from genome assembly GCF_028641065.1 of Leucoraja erinaceus. Classification (NCBI taxonomy): domain Eukaryota; kingdom Metazoa; phylum Chordata; class Chondrichthyes; order Rajiformes; family Rajidae; genus Leucoraja; species Leucoraja erinaceus. The sequence goes on from NC_073405.1 coordinate 19,202,782, forward strand.
TCACGGGGCCGGTCCCACTTCGATCACCGGGGCCGTGTGGAGTTGTGCGGAGCTGGTCCCGACATCGCGCGGGGCTCCGGAAAACTGACAGTTTAAAAATTCCGAGCGGCAACGGCCTGCCGGCCTGCAGCTACATTGAGGCCGTACGCAACGCCTCGACGGGCATATGCAGCGTTTTGATGCCGTACGCAGCGTCTTCAGGTTCAGGAATAGCTACTTCTCCACAGCCATCAGGCTATTAAACACGGCTCGGACAAAACTCTGAACATTGATAGCCCATTATCTGTTTATTTTAACTTTATCAGTTTATTTAATCATGTGTGCATATATTTATATAATGGTATATGGACACACTGATCTGTTCTGTATTCTTGCATACTATGTTCTGTTGTGCTGAAGCAAAGCAAGAACAGATTATCGGTGGGGGCGCTGCAAGCCAGCGCCCTGTCAGCAGCGTGACCGTATTTTTTCCTACTTTTTTTGTTTTTTTTTTAGTATGTTTTAAAGTATGTTTTTAATGTTCCTCTGTGTGCCTTGTGTGGGGGGTTGTGTGGGGGGGTAAGGGGGAAACCGCTTCGGTCGCCTCCTCCATGGAGAGGCAACTTTTTCCAGGTCGCCTCCCCCGTGGCCTAGCGAGGATTGGTGCGGCCTTTCCCGGAGACGCGCCCTGGGCTACAGCGGCGGGCGCAGCGTGGACTCTCGGTGTGGAGCGGGTGAGCCCTCGGTAGGGCTCGCCGGAGGGGAGCGCTCCATTTCGCTGGCCTGCAGCAGCCGGCAGCCGGCAGCCTGAAGCCGCGGTCTGCACAGCTCCAGCTGGCGCGGCGTCCGCAGCCCGGGATCGCTCGTGGCGGAACCGGGAGCAGAAGAAGCTTCCACCGCCGGCCCGCGGCCAACTTCTACCGTGGACCCGGCGTGGACTTAGCATCACCGGGGATCCCTGGAGGGAAGCTTTGACCGCCCTCCCTGCGGTCTGTGGTGCTTCTGGCTGCGGCGCGGCGGGGACTTTAAATCTTCGACCGTCGGCCTGCGGCCTACACCATCCTGAAGCCGCGGTCTCCGGTGGGTAAGAGCCGACTATGGACTGGCTCTGGACTCTGGTCCTGACCATGGGGGGAATGGAGGAGGACTGGAAAATGTTTGTGCCTTCCACCACAGTGGTGGATGTTTGTGTCAAATTGTTATTGTGTATTGTGTGTTCTTTCTCATTGTATCACTGCTGACATATTCATTTCACTTGCACTTTATGTGCAATGTGACGAATAAACCCGTTTTGTATTGTATTGTATTGTATTGTATTGAATTTCATTGTCCTATCAGGGACACATGACAATCAACTCTCTTGACTCTTAACTTGACTACTCCAGCGTTTTGTGTCTATTCTCGGTTAAACCAGCATCTGCAGTTCTTTCCTAAACAAAATGGTAATAACTACTGTTTAAAGTAACATCTCAGCTTCTCTCTAGCTTATTTATTAATGATCTTAAATGCATATAAATAAGTTGCATGATCCCACACACCATACATCAATCTTTAATGAATGCAAGACAATATCCTCATGCTGGGTAGCTAATCTTTTGCCTGAAACAGATATGCCCGTTCCAATCTGTAAATATCCCTAATCCATCTTTGAGTGACATTAAAGTTTGTGTATTAAGTTCCCAGGTGCACCATTTTAACGCATTCATTAACCCATTAACTGTGTTAAAATGACACACAGAGGAATTTGACATTTATAACAACCAACAATGCAAGTAGGACTGCAGCCCATAAATAAGCACCGTGAAGAATTGAAATCCATATATCTTTGAAGTTTGGAAGAATGGGGAGTGATTTTAGGGAAACTTCTGAGGGAGAGGCATGGGAAGAGGGGAAGAGTGAATGTGTAGAAGTTGCCACTGGAAGGAGAATCTCAAATGAGGGGGACAAATAACAAGATTAGGGGGAAGTTATTTAAAACTGAGCAATTTTAACTCACAAGGTGTGGTGAATGTCCAGAATTCTCCATACCGGGGAGTCATGGATGCTGGATTATTGGGTTATTTAAAGAAGTAGATATGTTTTTTAGTTTAGTTTCGAGATAAAGCGCGGAAACAGGCAACCGAGTCCGCATCGAACGCTGCTCTCCGCACATTAACATTAACCCACACATACACACAAGGGAATATTTACATTTTTATACCAAGCCAATTAACCTACAAACCTGTACGTCTTTGGAGTGTGGGGGGAAGCTGAAGATCTCGGCGAAAAACCCATACGGTCACAGGGAGAACGTACAAACTACGTACAGACAGCAACTCTACCACTGCGCCACCATGCTGCCCATTTTATGAAAGAACAGGAAATTGAGGTTTATGAGGTACAGATACAGAATAGTTGAGCCATTGGGTAGATCAGCCAAGGTTACCTTGAATGGCAAGGCAGTTTTGTGGGGTCATAAGAAACATAGAAACATAGAAAATAGATGCAGGAGTAGGCCATTTGGCCCTTCAAGCCAGCACCACCATTCAATATGATCATGGCTGATCATCCAAAATCAGTACCTCGTTCCTGTTTTTTCTCCATATCCCTTGATTCTGTTAGCCCTAAAAACTAAATCTGACTCTCTTGAAAACATCCAGTGAATGGGCCTCCACTGCCTGTGGCAGCAAATTTCCACAGATTCACAACTCTCTAGGTGAAAACATTTTTCCTAATTTCAGTCCTAAATGGCCCACCCCTTGGTGTTAAACTGTGACTCCTGGTTCTGGACTTCCCCCAACATGGGTAACATTTTTCCTGCACCTAGCCTGTCCAATCCCTTAAGAATTGTATATGTTCCTATGATCTCCTTCCATCATTCTAAATTCTAGTGAATTTTGGTGTACTGCTGAAAAGATTTTCTTGCCAGACCTAGAATTGATGGATCGTGGCGATTCTATATAACTGCTTATAAATATAACATATATGATTTTGAAGGCTGATGGAAGATTCAAATGATGTCTTTGGGGACATTGCAAGATTATTTTCTCTAGGCCAAGAGATTGGTATTTGGGGGTGGTAGGGTGGTGGTGGGGGAGGGGGGGGGGGGGGTGCATTTATAAGCTCAAGCAGAAGATTTAATAGAGAATCCAGGAAAATGTCTTCCACCAAAAGGTGGCCAACATCTGAAACTCGTTGTCTGTAGTGGTGGTGAAGTTGCAATGCTTGATGTGTCATACGTTTCAAGGTACAGAGGGAAAGTTGCAGAAGGATTAGTTTCTATTGCATTGATGAATTCCTCATTATACTTTTAGTCTACATAGACATGATGGATAGAATTACTTCCTTGCACACTTGCAAACCTGCCTCGGGTAATCATTAAAGTTTCCAGGGTTGCGTTCACCGAAGACAAGAATCTCTTGCCGACTTTACCAGTGTCCCTCCTCTGTTATTTATCGTACCGACTTGTTATCTCTATTCTGTCTATGGGCCGGTGCTGTGCTCAAGGTGCCTGCTTTACTTAATTATACAGTATGTGTCACCCTGCTGCTGAGTAATTGAATGTAAAACACTGAGATATTTCTGAGAGATGTCATACAACACTCCATCAATACAAATCTTTCATTGCTTTGAATTCTACTTGAAGATTGTTGATTAACCTGGAAAGGCCATTACAGCATAGCCTGTATAATAAAATTATTAATAATATATTTTATCTCCACCATGAGCTCCTATTATGATACCGGATGATATAATATTAATTTACAGCTGATAAATATTTTATGTGAAAGAAGGAATTATTTCCTCAAATATTTCTTCAAATCTTCTGGTGGGTTCATATGAAAATTGTATTACAGTGGCATTAGAGATCATCATCAAAGTGTCTTGCATTAAAAGCACCAATAGCATCCATTCCCAAGGTCCAGAGTGATTAACCCATTGATAAATTCTCTCTCTGTTTTCTTATGCTTTTCTGCTCAATTCCTATTGTATTATATTGAAGTAATCACTCGTTTGTGGCTTCATTCTCTCAGCGGGGTAAAAATACGCTGCAGGTCCCCATATTGAATTGAAATTAAAGATACAGCACGGAAACAGGCCCTTGCCGACCATCGATCACCGATTCACTCTAGTTCTATGTTATCTCACTTTCACATCCATTGCCTACCTACACACTATGGACAATTTTACGGAAGCAAATTAATGTACAAACCTGCACATGTGGGAGGAAGCTGGAGCAGCCAGAGTAGACTCACATGCTGACAGGGAGAACATGTAAACTCTACACAGAAAGCACTTGAGGTCAGGATTGCACCTGGGTCACTTGCACTGTGAGGTGGCAGCTGTGCCACTGTGCTGCCCTAAATTGTAGGATAGAAAACTCACATTGGCTTGTAACCTCAGTATACCCAGTAAATCATTCCCAAAGGTCTTTACATTGGATACTCGCCTTTGAAATTGTGAATGTACACACACTAAGTTTGAATGAGTGACTTTTTTTTCTTCTACATAGCTTTGTGAACAATATTACTGCCAAACATAGACACCACAAAACCAAGCACACGGTTATTGACTGGATTATAGTGGCACTGAAAGTGTTGTAGACTGCTGATATATGATGAGCAATCTTATCAGGGTTATTGTTCTTCTTCTTCTTCCGTATGGCATGCACAGCCTAAAGTTGTAGGACAACTTGTTCTATTTGATCTTATTTGATTGTGCATGCCGGGTTGATTGCATTCGTCGAAACAGGGCGGACCATGTGAAGGTTGCAATCTACCACCCCAGGGTTATTGTTCAGAGTATATGCACAAAGATATAATGTCTGTATATATTCTAATAAATCCAGACCTGAATTGACCTGTCTGTGCATGAGGGCCTGAGGACATGCCAACTTAATTGTTTTGATGGATTGGATGGTATATTTGGCTAGGCTGCTTTCAGTGGGTCAATAACAAAGCTTGTTGCAGATAAATCAAAATTTAAAAAACTTTACTTCAGTCCCATCTTGACTATGAATGAAAGGCTAAACAGAATACTTTGATATTGGTGGCATTATCACCATTAGTGCTGCTGAGAGGCTCATGTCGTTGGAAGTCTGTTTGATCTGGTGATTTATGAAGTGATCAGAGTTTCATACTTTCAACCGCTGAGAGTTGAGGTTCAAATTCCCTCGCCTTGAAGAATTCTCCCTTCTACAGAGTCACGTTTCGGGTCGAGACCGTTCTTCAGACCTCCCCTGAGTAATGCCATACATTTACATTGGGCTGGGACTGTACTATTATCAGTAGTACGGGAATTCCAATCCAGGAATTGAACAAACACCAAGAGTCCAGCATTTACTTTTGTTTGGGTTTGAGGGTTATATTGCAATGATAAAACTAACATCATGATGCAACTTCACCCTTGCTAAGATATTGGTTTAACCCCATACCCACAGCCACCTTACAGGTCAAACTGTTGACAAGCTGATCAGGTCACTATTCTCTCCGCAGTAACATTCTGCCTTTCAGCGCAGCGAGATATCCGTAAGGGAATGCTGACAACTGGTTCATTCCAGACTGCAGGAGAATGTGCTGAGGAATGCGCTGCAGCTCAGTGCAGCAATCATGAGGTCTCTGTGGGGGAGGACCACAGTCTAGGGTTCCCCTGCTGATGGACATTGAGTGACTGAGTCTGGTGGGAACACAGGACATTACCCCAGGGAGTCACATGAGTGGCAATGCTGCTATGTTTAGTTTAGTTCAGAGGTACTGTGTGGAAACAGACCGGTCGGTGCACCAAGTCCACGCCGACCAGCTATCCCCGCACACTAACACTATCCTACACACTAGGAACGATTTACAATTTTACCAAGCCAATTAACCTACAAACCGGAACGTATTTGGAGTGGGGGAAGAAACTGGAGATCCTAGAGAAAACCAAGGCAGGTCACGGCGAGAACGTACAGATCCTGTAGTCAGGATCGAATCCGGGTCTCTGGCGCTGTAAGGCAGCAACTCTACCACTGTACCACCATGCCGCCTTAAAGACAAAGAGAAGTGCTAATTCTAACTCCAACAATAATGAATGCAAAAAACTCCTGGGCCTGTCCCACTAAGGCAACTTTTTAGGCGACTGCAGTCGCCACATGTTCGCGGGTAGTTGCCGAGGTGTCGCCTTCATGGTCGTGAGGAATTCCCGCATTCTGGGAACTAGTCAAGGCTTCATTATGGTCGCTGCGAATTTTTCAACATTTTGAAAAATTAGCGACAACTAGAATGAAGCCTCCATGGAGATTAGCGAGAATTCTCGAGCCGTAGGTGGGTCAGCAGGAAGTCCTAGTGTGTTGCCAGGAGTTGGAAGGTTCTCGGAGGTTCTTGTAGGTTGGAGCTGGTGCTGACTAGTGAATTTCATTGGCTCATTGGGGGGAATAAAGGTAAGCAGTAGTTTTCAGAATTAAGGATAACCGACCGGTAATGTTAATGTCCGCCGAGCTTCACCGGTAATGTTAATGTTCGCCGTGTTTCTGTGCCTTCTTAAAAGTTGTCTCCACTCCTTCTCCACCCTTCTCCCCCCTCTCCCCCCTCTCCCTGCCTCTTTTAAAGGACTTACCGTACACTGTGCTTTAGCTGTCTTTTTATAGCGCCAACCTTCCCGTTCAGCGCGGTGTGTGTCTGTATCACCTTGGCTTTGCAACATGTGAATTCTTTAGACAGGGCAAGCGGGGGGAGCGCTGTCTAAATAATTCACACAGGCTGGTGAAGGAAGCGATGTTTTTCTTCTTCTTGCGTATTGCGTGCACAGCCTACAGTTGTAGGACAACTTGTTCTATTTGATCTTATTTGATTGTGCACGCAGGGTTGATTGCATTAGTCTAAACAGGGCGGACCACGTGAAGGTTGCAATCTTCCAACCCAAGCGATGTGTTTGTGTGTGTTCCACTCTGACAGTCACCACTCCAGTTCCCGGTTTTTGAGGTGACTGCCGGGGCTGGCAGTCCGCTGAAAAATCGCCTAAGTCGGACAGGCCCATAAGAATGTATTAAATGTGTTGCATAATTTTTGTTTTGTATATAATTTGTAATACGAATAAAGGTTATTTTTGAAATAAAAAGAGGATCCTTGTGTCCTTAAGATGAAACATTGTAGGTGTTACCAGCTATTTCCCTTCTGGTCTTCAACTAAGGTTCACACAGCCCTACTCCTTCAATCTTGAGAATGTAGGAATTCAATCTGAATTGGGTTATCTTTATCTATCTTTATAAATTCATACATTATAGGAGCAGAATTAGGCCATTCGGCCCATCAGGTCTACTCCGCCATCCAATCATGGCTTATCTATCTTTCCCTTCTTCTCCCCCTATTCCGTGACACCCTTACTAATCAAAAATCAGTCAATCTCCGCTTTAAAAATATCCATTGACTTGGCCTCCACAGCCACCGGTGACAATTAATTCTGCCTGAAAATATTCCTCCTAATCTCCTTCTTAAAGGTACGTCCTTCTGGATGGCAATGGCCTCGGGTCCTTGAATCTACCACTAGTGGAAACATCTTCATCCTCTCCATATTCACTATCCAGGCCTTTCACTATTCGACTATCCAGGCCTTTCACTGTTCTGGGCAGTGGTATCAGAAAGGTATCTTATGGAAGGTATTTGCCTTGAAACAATCTTAATACATTACAAAGCTGCAATTAAACTACACTTCAAATGAGAAAGTACAGTTTTACTACTTTGCTAACTCTTTCAGCTAGTGGCACCATGTTTATTCCCTTTATTTGTTGTAATTTCCTGAATTAATTAGTCCACTGCCACTGAAGAAATGTCATTCTGCAAGGGATTCATTCCCATCACACCAACTATATTTTGATGGGAACGGTTTAGCATTTCTCTGCCATTTTTAAGAGCTGATGAATGGGTTTTACTTCACAACAATCTGAGTATTAACATTACCAAAGACTTGAAGGGGATGAATCCAAGTCTTGTTGTTAATTTTCCTGAAGTTCAATCCTCTTGACAGGTGGGGAAGAAATTAGATGGTTAGGTTTTTGGCAAATATTTTTTTTACCTCCTCCATTTGCAGCTTGGCCTTTCAAAGTTCATTTCAGTGCACTTTATTCTCCAAGGCATGCAGGGATAATTGAGCTCTAGTCAATTTCTCAATGTGTGGGTCTCAAAATTGCCTTTGTTGTGCAGTCGGGCAACTTGAGCTCCTGTCCAAGTGAGAGTTAGCAATGACAAAGTGTCAAAATGACTCTTAGTTGGAGTATCTAGTTGACATTAAAATAACAAAAATTGAGATGTATTCAACAAAAAAGTTCCGAAATGAATGATGAAGCCAAATTTAAGGAAAAATCTAAAGATGCAAAGAAAGGGAGGCTGAATTCAAGGTAGATTGTGGTCTTCCCAGAGTGTACTTATCTTCAATGTTGTGTGAGCAGGAACAATAGTTATTTTCTCTTTGATGGACCTTTAAATAAAGCTTGCTTTGGGGTCAGTGATCATTGGAAACACACCAGCACCTGGAGCATGTTTCCTGTACTTTGTCTCATGGTTGCTGTAGATCTAGATGACACAGAGGTTTCATCAGCAAACTTATTGATATGGTGTGGAACTTGGCCACACGCAATAGAATTTAAGTAAACAGGTATGTTTACAAACATTAGATGTAACTTAGTTCATATAGCTAGTAGGTAACCGACTACTAACACCCTCACCCCCCAACAAACATCCCCTTCTTCCTCCTTTTATTCTTCCTTTCCCTTCTTCTCCCCACCTAGACTCCCACCTATTCCTCCCCCTCCTCCCCACCTGCCATTTTCTTCCCTCCAGCTTTGCAATTCACAACTCCTCAATCTTGCTCTTAACAATGCCCTTTGTTCCAACCAGCTTCTATAAACCACCCCTTGCCTGCTCCCACACATTACCTGCCACGCTTTGTCATGCCTATCCCCCCTTCTAGGTTTCTTCTCCTCCCCCCCCCCCCCCCCCCCCCCCCCCCCCCCCCCCCCCCCCCCCCGAGCACCACACAATGTCTGAAGAAGGGTCTCCACCAGAAACAGCACCTACCCATGTTCTCCGGTGCTGCTGCCTGACTTGCTGGGTTACTCCTGCACATTGTGTCCTTTTGTACACTATCCAGCATCTGCAGTTCCTTGTTTCTACATAGTTCACTACCCCATGCTTTCTCACCAACTGATGAAACATATATTTTGCAGTTGGAGGATTGAGACAGGATGATGCACATTGTATATGGCTGATTCCTTCATTCATGGAATGTTCTCTCTTAGGATTCTAGATAACATTGTTAGATAAAGCAATGCTAAATTTGGCTAGATGGAATCGGGTTTGACTTACAATCGGTGTTGGCAGATTTTAATGACATTCTTCAGATGCCAGCATCATTCTTCAAAGTTTATTCCATAACAAACAAATCTTATTCTTTGGAGTGCCTCATTCTTATGAATGTTGATCCTTACCAATGATCCTCACACTTTATGAGTGTCAATCTTCTTGTCTAAGTCACATTCCTTTCAGAATTCAAATAATGAAAGATAAAATGCTCCTACTTGAAATGGATTTACAAAGATTCCATTTTTTGAAACTAATAAACAGACGAAAATAAACTAAACCCACGATTTATGAAAAGGATGCATCCCTGGAAAATGTTATCTAGGCAAAATGTTATAACTCCAAAGGTTTGGGTAAAATGTACCATGGGTATTTCGGTCTGGCATATGTAAGGTGCAGAGAGTGCAGTCATATTCATTACAATAAACTATTGTTTCATGATTGAAGATTCATAATACAAATAACCAATAGTGAAAAATTCATAAATCAAACATGTGGAAATCAAGCATTTACTGTCTTATTATTCTGCCAGGAAAATATCAGCCTGATCTCACAGCCACGAGTGAAGTTCCCTCCAGTAGGATATCGGCCTGGTTGCTTCACTTCCCTTTTAATTGTACCCATAGTGCCACGTTTAGTCCGTTGACATTGATATTCTGAGAAATAGCAAGATGAAGCTCATTGCTGACCTCAGTGAGATTTAACCATGAAGGTGAAACAGGCACAAAATGCTGGAGTAACTCAGCGGGACAGGCAGCATCTCTGGATGGAAAGAATGGGTGACGTTTCGGGTCGAGACCCTTCTTCAGACTGAGAATCAGGAGAGAGAGAGATACAGAGATAAGGAAGTGTAAGGTTTGAAAATGAGACACAAAAGGGGGCGGAGATCAAATATAGAATAGTTCATTGTTCAAGAAGGAACTGCAGATGTTGGAGAATCGAAGGTAGATAAAATTGCTAGAGAAACTCAGCGGGTGCGGCACCATCTATGGAGTGAAGGAAATAGGCAACGTTTCCTATTTCCTTTGAACGTTGAACATTTTAAACGTTGCCTATTTCCTTTGCTCCATAGATGCTGCCGCACCCACTGAGTTTCTTCAGCAATTTTGTCTACCTTAGAATAGATAATTGTTAGCTAGGAGAAGGCTACACCAAAATAAAGAGATAAAATGACAGTCAGACTGGTTGGAGAACTGGGAAGGGGGTGAGATAGAGAGAGAGGGAAAGCAAGGGTTACTTCAAGTTAGAGGTCATTATTCATACCGCTGGGGTCTTAGTTGCCCAAGCCCCAGACCCTTCTTTAGATAGGCTCTGACTTATTTTTTTCCCAACATGAGTGGCAAACAAATATCTCCTATCAGACTCTATGTGCGGTGGTAATTCAGTGCGTCAAGCACCTTAACCCGCTGAGTTACTCCAGTACTTTGTGTCATTTTTTGAAAACCCCAACATCTGCAGTTCCTGGTGTCTACACCTCCTATCAGACATCTGTTGCAACCATTAAACCAACAGGGCAAATAATCGTTGAAGTATTCTCAGAGACTATACCAAAAAGTAATAATCCTATAAATGAATGCATAATTAAAACATTTTTCAATGAACAAAACACAAATATTGAGGATTAAGTAGGACGTTCAATAAATCCATTAAAATATTAAAATATAAAAAATACATTTAAATTTTAAAAATATGAACATTCTGAGGGAAAGACAATTCACATTTACTGCACAGATGTTTATAACTGAATCATAATATGTATTTGCAGTTGTAATAATAGCTAAATCATTATGATAGCACCATGAGGTTGCCATCGATTTATGCAGAGGATAGAGTTAAATGTAGATATCCAGGGATCTCTTTCTGTGATGGTCTTTCCAGCCATAAAATCTCCCTCCATATAAAAATATATTTTTAAAACCACTGAACATGGAAATTTTAATGTTTTATGTCTTATTTTTGGTATTAAAAAATCTCTGAAAATGGTAACTGTCTTTGAGTGGGGCGTGACAGCATTTATAACAGTGAACAATGCCATTAAAATCTGTTGACATCTCCCTGACAATGTGTGGAGCCTAATTCCTTCAGACTAATTATTCAAATTTTTAATTAAATACATTTTTAAAACTAATATATGTGTTATTTGCAACATTTTAATTTCACCATTAATCACATACGTTTGGCCCAAGATTTATTTCCGTCTGTATGAAATGTTTAACCAGTGAGTTGATTAAGAATTTATATTTTCAGAATTTTCCATTGTCATTTGCTGCTCAGCCTACTTGATAATACCACAGTCATTATTCACTAATACTTTATCAAGGCTAATACCTGACAATAATTAATCTCTACTAAGATGAGATCCATATTTAAGAATACACAATATTTATTGAGGTCAGAGCAGGTGTTATAACTTAATTTAGGTTAGTTTAGTTTAGTTTAGTTTAGTGAAGTATAGTTTAGTTTAGGTTTGGTTTAATTTAGGTGAGGTTTAGACCAAGTATGAAGAGCTGGTCATAGATTGGCGTAAGCAGGGCTGGAAGGCAAGGTGTATGCCCATCGAGGTTGGCTGCAGAGGTTTTGCAGGGCAATCGCTCCACAAAGCCTTGAGTACACTGGGCATCAACGGAGTGGCAAGGAGAAGAGCCATCAAGAACACCACAGAGGCAGCGGAGAAGGCCTCGAGATGGCTCTGGATCAGGAGAGAAGGTCCATAGGGAGGAGCGAATGCCACCTGAACACAAGTCATGGTCTGATCAACCACGCCTGGGTGAGGGTGTCTGATGTTGAAAGACCCGAAACATCCAATGACCCCAGGTTACATCACTGATGATGTGTTCAGGAGCATCAATAGATGTATTTGTATCAGTATAGTTTCATTTATTGTCATGTAATTTGTGTCCATGTGTACTGAGGTTTCAGTGAAATGCTTTTTGGTTGCAGTCAGTGGAAAGACTGTACATAATTACAATCAAGTTGTCCAGTGTACAGATGCATGATGAAAGGGAATAAGGTTTAGTGCAAGATAAAGTCCATAAAGTCTGAATAAAGATAGTTCAAGGATCTCTAATGTGGTAGATGGTAAATCAGGACCACTCTCTAGTTGGCGATAGGGAATGGTTCATTTGCCTGATAACAGCTGGGAAGAAACTGTCCCTGAATCTCAAGGCATTGTATTTCACACTTTTGTACCTCTTGCTGATGGAAAATGTGAGAAGAGGAGGTGTCTGGCGTGAAACTCGTCCTTGTATGCTGTTAGCTTTGTCGAGGCAGCATGAAGAGTAGATGGGGTCCATTGGAAGGGAGTTTGGGTTGTGTGATGGTCTGGGCTGTGTACATTTTCATGGAGCCAAAGGGAGGGACAGTACAAAAACAGGGCCTTTGACTTATTGTCTCATTGCTGACCATCAGTACATAAAAATAAGTCCTACAACAATCCTATATTATTCTCCCCACACTCTCACCAGTTTCCATTCATATGTAGACTGAGGTCAACTTACAGTATGCAATGAACCCAGCAACCTGCACATCTTTGGGATGTGGGAGGTTACCAGAGGACCCGGAGGAAAGCCATGTAGTCACTGGGAGAACTTCCAAACTCCACAAAGACATAACTGGAGGTCAGGATTAAACCAAGGTCACTGATATTGTGGCAGCAATGTATCAATGTGCCTTCTTGCATTCTGCCTCTGCCGGATTTGACCCTTGTCTAATGAAAGTTTAGTTTCACCTCGTTTACCAAAGTCTGACATTCTCATGGTCTTGGTTTGTAAAATAAAATGGTGACGTTCAAATGTCTGAATCTGTGTTGTTTGTATCTGCACAGCCAGCAGAGGATAAGGGTAACACTGACACATGATCTCTGTTTAGACTCCAAAGGCCAGTGTCAAGTTCACAGAGGAATAACAGCAAAGCTGACAGTTGTACTTTCATGAAAATGTTTGCATGGACTCTGAATTTTGTTATCTTATGGACGTGCATGGAATGCACTGGCCGGGCTGCAGATGCATGGGCTGCACTGGTCACAAGACTGGATGAAGCAGTTTAGTTTAGTTTAGAGATACAGCGTGGAAACAGGCCCCTCGGCCAACCTGGTCTGTGCAGACCAGCGATCCCCGCACATTAACACTATACTATACACTAGGGACAATTTTTACATGTACCAATTGGTTTACCTACACCTTTGGTGTGACTTTGGAAACCGAAGATCTCGGAGAAAACCCACCCAGGTCACAGGGAGAACGTACAAACTCCGTACAAACAGCACCCGCAGTCGGGATCGAACCCAGGTCTCCGATGCTGCAAGCCCTGTAAGGCAGCAACTCTACTGTTGCGCCATCGTGCCATGGTAGTGTGATTGTGCGATTAGGCAGGCAGGATGCGTAAAATGGATCGGTTCACTTTTCCCTTGTTGTAGCTTTCAATGCAAGAAAGATCCAAGCCAAGATAATCAACGTGCCAACCTTGCAAAGTCACAACTAATGAGCTGCTTCAGAGATAATGGTGGAAAGTAAATGCCTAAAATAGACCACTGGCAATTAAGAAGGGATAAACGGAAAATTTGATGTTTGGGATTTCTCACAGCAGACAAAATTAGCTAAATAAAACCATTTGATAGCAGTTTAATATCACTGCTTGATATTAGTTAATGGAACCACTTAACCCCTGCGTAATATCACCAGTTACTATTCATGAAACCAGTTGATACTAGCATGATACTACCCATTAATATTAGCTTAATGAAACAGGTTGATACCAATTTAACATTACAAATTTATATTAGTTAACTAGACCAAGTGCAGATGTTCCCCCAACGTACGGTTGTGGGGGGGGGGGGGGGAGGTGGCATGCATCGTCACACACCCTAACTATCCCCCCCCCCCCCATCCCCGTTAATTACCCCCTCGATATTATATTAATATTATTCATTTGCTCCTTTTACCCCAAAACAACCCTATCTACTGACGCATAGCCCCCAACGCAGTCACATCTAGAGAGGGGGGGGGGGGTAGAGAGTGAGGGCAGAGAGAGAAGGGGCAGAGACAGAGAGGGGAGGAGGGGGTGAGAGAGGGGGTGAGAGTGAGGGGGAGAGAGAGGGGGTGTTGAGAGGGGGTTTAAGGGAGGGAGGGGGAGAGGTGGGGAGCAGGGAGGGGGGGAGGGGAGGGGGAGGAGAGAGGGAGAGGGTAGGGGGTGTGGAGGGGAGGGGGTTTAAGGGAAGGGAGGGAGGGTGGGGTAGGGGATGGAGGGGAGGAGGAGGGGGAGGAGAGGGGGAGAGAGAGGGGGAGAGGGGGGAAGAGAGAGCGGAGAGGAGGGGAAGAGGAGTGGAGAGGGGGGAAGAGGAAGGGGGAAGAGAGGAGGGGGGGGGGGGAGGAGGAGGAGGAGGGGAGAGAGGAAGGGGGGGGAAGAGGAGAGGGGGGGGGAGGGGGAGAGAGAGAACCCAAACCCCCCCAAACTACCATTTGCAGACAGTGCTTTTTTCCTTCACACTAACCATAACCATATTTTCATTTTCAAACCAAATTAAGGGTACTTACTCACAGCTGTGTAGACATTTGTTCAGTGATTCAGAGCTCAGAGCTCAGACCTCCATGTTGTAGAGACTGATTGGGGCACACCACTTCCTGGTTTTATAGTCCCTCCCCCATCCCTCCAGCAGGGGCAGCAGAGAGAATGGGGAATTTTGTAAAAACATTAATATCTCTGACATATTTCATCGACGGGAAAAATCCTCGGCACACATGCGGCGGAGGGAGGCTCTGAGCGAGGTGGCCAAAAATGACGGCCGAAGGTGGCGCCGTTCTCTCGGAAATCGCAGCACAGATCACCAAAAGCGGTCAAGAACAGATTTTTAGTAATATAGAAGATGAGGCCAGTTCATACCAGTATAATATTATCTGTTAATATTAACTTCTTAAAACCAGTTTCTATCAGTTGGAGACCTCTACACCAGAAAAACAAAGCATTATGACAAAAATCTTACAAAATAAAATAATTTCCTGACAAGCACAAAGGCGCACAGAAAGATGCACATTCTTCTAATCTGTGTTAACCTTGTTTTTAATGGCAACGCTTTTTGATTTAAGAGCTGTGTGCACAATTTCTAGCCCCATCTTCTTCAGCAGTCTGTCACTTGCACAGTGAGTGGTTACATTCAAGAGCCTTTCTGCCAGGGGTAGTGTGGAGGTACTGTAGATTCCACTGTGGTGATTCATTGAGAGATGAATAATTGTATGAGCAGAAAGATTTATTCTGGGCTACCGGGCCAAGGTGGGGGAGTGGTTTCATTAAGATTGCTCATACCTAGGGCCAGTACAGACACAATGGGGTGAATGGCCTCTTTCCATTTTTTTTGTTAATATTCCACGAGAAGAGAAATGAAACATTTATAAAATAAGAATTATTTTCCCGACAGAAAAGAAAAGCAAAAGATAGAACAAAAAGCTGGAGTAACTCAAAGGGTCAGACAGCATCTTTGGAGAAAAAGAATAGGTGCCGTTTCGGGCCTAGACCCTTCTTCAGAAATCCACATTCTGGTATAAACTAGCATTGGCTATCATTTAATTGTAGAAAGATAAACGGGATGAGGGCTATCTTTTTTAAATGTTTAGCCTTCAGTAGCATCTTTAAAAGCAAGTGCCTAGAAAGGAATGTACAGAAAAATTGTTTTGTTAAAGCCTTTATTATTTCATTTCCCACAAGTGGCAGCTTGTAGTTACCTAAACCCTCACCCAATGACAGTTCTATTGTGTGTCGGAACAGCTCCTGTCAGCCGGAATAGTTTTTCCAATGTTCTTACTCACCACGTACAATCCCAAGTGATCATAGATCACGTCACCTAAAGGTCAGTGTCCACATTTGGCTGCTCAATTTATGAGTGCAATCTCTGGTATTCTGCTTATTTCCATTGGGGCTTTGTCTTAGCGTGAGTCTGACTTTTGTTCAACTTGCTAACCTCATGTTTATGCACCGTGACAGAGAATGGAAATGTCACTTGTTCGCTCTAGTGCCGAAACAAGAGAGAATTCGAAACCAGACTTACCCCTTTACACCGCACATATACTCTTAGGTCAAGACCTTTCAAAACAGTGCTTGGTCTGCCCAGCCACTAGCAAAAGTGGTTCAGACAATTTTTCCCAGGGTATGCCTTGAACCGTCTGATGTGATATATTTGAAATGAAATGAAATGAAATGATTCAATTTATTGTCATTGTCAGTGTACAGTACAGAGACAACGAAATGCATTTTTAGCATCTCCCTTGAAAGGGAGACACAGGGCGTCGCGGTGTGCCCGCGCCTGCCGCCGTATATATTTATATTTATTCCATCCAGACTTCTTCATGTAGGACTTTTGTATGCAGATAATGACTCACTTCAGTAGATTCCCTCGCACTACTGACACTTTCCTTGGGATTCCTCTGCACTGACACTCTATGGCTAACTCTTCCAATACTGATAGGTCCATAAGGACTCCCTACACATTCTGACCCGCTCCCATGTTAGCACACACTGACTGACGAGCTCACTACAGTTATTGACACACTCTCAGGACCCTGTGTCTTAACCTGTCAATTGCAGTCAAGTATTTAGAGGGGCCATCATTTTTGCTCACATTCAGCAAAGGAGTCCTGGAAATATATTGTGCCTTGGCGCATCAGTCATTTAATTCCTAGTTGGTTAGCCTAGTTTAAGAAAGGATAGAATGAAAATCTCTGAGGCAAAGAAGTCATCCATGAGTTTAAAAAGATCCATTATATTTTTCTATCTATTGTTCTCATATTGTATTAGCGACAGGGCTTATGAAAATGTTCTGACATTCTTTGGTGGTGAAATTTCATGTGATTTTATTTTGGTACAATGCTGTGGATGCCAAGTCAATAAATATTTTTAGGTTAGAGATAGATAGATTCTTGATTAGTACAGGTGTCAGGGGTTATGGGTAGAAGGCAGGAGAATCGGGTTAAGTGGGGACGATAAATCAGCTATGATTGAATAGGCTCGATGGACCGAATGGCCTAATTCTGCTCCTATCCCACAAACTTATGAACTAATTCTGATCCTATCACTTATGAATATAAAGAATTTGAGAGCAGTGATGGGCAAGGACAATTAGAAACAGGTAAATAATGAGGTGTGTTTTCTGATCTATCGGTGATGAGGTCCTCAGCTCCTTTGGTCCCTTCTCAGACAGAGATTTGAGGAGAAAGTGTGAAAGGAGAGAGAAGGTCCACTCTTACTGCAGGGGAGTTTATCTCCTCTTGTGATATCAGATTATCCTCGCCTGCTTCCAAACCCCTCTCTTCATCCATTTCCTCCATTAATATGGAGGCACGAGGGTCTTTGGATGCTGTAATCTGAACGATAAAACTGGAGAGACTCTGTGTGTCAAGTCCCTCAATTCACTCTAACTTTGTTCACCTTCCTTCCCCCTTGTTACCTAGATCCATCATTCTCCTCCCCACCTCACCCTGAATGCTGGAATCTTGGGTAAAACACAAAGCGCTGCAGGAACAACATTTCAGACAGAATTTGTGGAGGGAATGCACAGATCATCATTCAGATCACGACTTTTCTTTAGATTTATCAGAGTCAAATGACATTTGTTCAATATCTGTTGAATACGATAGTCTGATCTGAAAATTCATGCTTAGGAAGTTCATGCTAATGTGTTTGGTTGCAAAATATTACAGATTCTGGAAACTGAAATAAAACAGAATCTGCAGAAAATATTTGGATTGTTAGTGGACAAGGAAATAGTATTCCTGGATATCCAGACCTTCCGTCTGGCCTGTGTTGAGCCACACTGGGCTAAGATATAAACCCCAGCCATCTATAGCCTTTCCTGATCTATTAACACTGCATATCAGGTTTTATTTTGAACCTTTTCACCATTGACTATTCTATCCATGGTCAATCAAGCACATAGGAACTATCAGATTATAAGTATATCTCTCGCAAGAAAAAAGATATGGAAGTGTGAAAACGCACACCTCCAGATTCAGGGACAGTTTCTTCCCAGCTGTTATCAGGCAACTGAATCAGGCAACCACAACCAGAGCGCAGTGCTGAACTACTATCTACATCATTGGTGACCCTCGGACTATCCTTGATCGGACTTTGCTAGCTTTACCCTGCACTAAATGTTATTCCCTTGTCATATATCTGAACACTGTAAATGGCTCGATTGTGATCATGCTTTGTCTTTCTGCTGACATGTTAGCACGCAACAAAAGCTTTTAACTGTACCTTGGTACACGTAACAATAAACTAAACTGACTGAGGCAGGACCTTAAATTGACAGTTTATATTTTGCTCTGTTTAGAGATACAATGTAGAGACAGGCCCTTCGGCCCATTGAGTCCACACCGTCCAGCAATTCCCATGCACTTGCTCCATCCTTCACACTAGGGATATTTTTTTACAAAGCCAATTTACCTGCAAACCTGTATGTCTTTGGAATGTGGGAGGAAACCAGAGAACCCAGAGAAAACCCATGGGTTCACAGGGCGAGCATACAAACTCCATACAGACAGCACCTGCAGTCAGGATTGAACCTGGGTCTCGGGCGGTGTAAGGCAGCAACTCTACTGCGGCGTCACTGTTCCATCCCTCAGGCTAATGGAACAAAATAAATACATTTCAGCTCTGCAATGTTTGTTTCTTTACTCATGGTCACTTTCCAGATAAGATCTTGCTTCAAATCCATCTTAGAACACCAGATCTCAAGAGAATGTTTATCAATTTGAAAGCTGATTTGAAATAGTGTCGTGGGACTGAGTACCTGTGATTTGAGAGTCTGGTGGCCTATGATCTAAACATGAGTTGTCCCATAAGTGAAAAGTAGAATGTATTCAAACAATCGACCTCAGTATCTATTAAATCTTAAAACCAGAGAATTAGCGACATGAAGGAACAAATAGTTGGTCTTTTATAGAAATAGCTAAACGTTGGTGTTAAACACTGTCACGGGCAGCCTAAGTATGAATGTTCTATTCTTTAACTCTATAGTGTAATAAGTTGAACAAATGTCTTTCATTCTGTGGGAGTTTCAGCTCAAAATACCAGGATTATTTAAACATCTCTGGACTGTGGAAGCCTTTATAAAGTGTCTGCGTGTGACCTAAAAATTGCTTGAGGAGTTAGGCTGGATAAAAGCACAGACGCTCAATTCTGTGGAGAGGGAAACCGAGATAAAGTTTCAGGTCAATGACCAAAGTGGTTAAAGGTTGCAATGTATCACTCCAGAAGGTTACTGAGATAATGTGGAGAAAAGCTATATAGTCAGTTGGAGTTACAAAGGGACCTAGAAATCAAAAGCAACATATGGTCAATGGACTTGGTGGGCTGAAGGGCCTGTTTCTCTCAACTAATCTAAATAATTGGTGTGCTAATTCTAATTTTGGAGTTATTTGGTTAGTGGATGGAACTGGGACCTGGAGAGACACGTCACACCCTGAAGAGGGTAAACACTACCAAACTACTGCCCTACAGTCCAGCAAGTGTGCTAATTGATCTATTAGTCAATAAATATCAGGACTATTGAAAAATTGACCTGGCTGCAGGAAACATCCTGACTGATCATTGTGAAATGGACTCAATGGGTATAAACTAGGCACAGAAGTCTGAATGCGATGAGGTGAAGCATTTGGCTGGCATGTTACTTGGTGGCAATAGAGATAGGACGTCATCTGGATGTTAAGTTGAGAGCTTTGAGAGTAGAGATTGTAGTCTGTTAGTTAATTAGGTAGTTAGTTAGTTAGTTAGTTAGTTAGTTGGTAGTTAGCTAGTTAGTTAGTGGGTTTGGTAGTTAGCTAGCTAGCTAGCTAGCTAGTTAGTTAGTTAGTTAGTTAGTTAGTTAGTTAGTTAGTTAGTTAGTTAGTTGTCATGTGTACCAAGGTAGAGAGTAGACAGCTTTTTTGTTGTGTGCGATCCAGTCAACGGAAAGACTATACATGATTACAATCAAGCCGTCTTGTAGTAAAGATACAGGATAAAAGGAATAACATATAGTGCAAGATAAAGTCCAGTAAAGCCTGATTAAAAATAGTCCGAGGGTCTCTAATGAGGTAGATAATAGCTGAGGACAGCTCACTAATGGGTGATAGAATGGTTCAATTGTCTGAGAATAGCTGGGAAGAAACTGTCCCTGAAGCTGAAGGTGCGTGTTTTCACACTTCTCTTATCTGATGGGAAAGGTAAGAAGAGGGGGTGTCTGGGGTGAGACGTCCTTGATTTTGTTAGTGGATCCCAATGTTCTTTCAAGCGGCAACTTCTACGACTTAATTATTAATTAACCTAATTATTTGTTTTGTTTTGTTTATTAATAGCCATGGAAAATTGTGTTATCTCAATAGGCCGCAGTACTATAGTAAGTCCACTGCCCAAACTCTGTTTTGTACAGGGTTTAGGTAGGGGGCCTACTGTAGCACTGTGGGCTATTGAGATAACATCATGCTTAGTGGATTTGAGGTATTTCTGTATGGTATGGATTTGTTCCGACTAGGCAAGTCGAATGGAATATTCCTCAGTTATTTGTAAAACTAATGAGTTTAGAGAACATTGTTAACCTTGTAATCATTCAACAGAATAATATAGTAAAATATCCCAAAGATATTTAACTTTTTCACCAGTTGCCTCTTGCATCCATGGAGTCTGAATTTCGGCACATTATTCATTTGTTGAATAAAATATCCTAAATAATTCAAAGGTCTGTTTAACAGCAATGACACATAGCGACAAAGCACAAAACGGCCTCTTTGGCCCTTCAAGTCCTGCCAATCTTATTGCCCAACAGCACAAATCCCATTTCACCACATTGGGACTATTTCCTTTTACGAGAAGCATACCTGATCCACAGTTCACAATGATGTACCCCTCTCGGGATCGCAGCCAACTCCAGCCAACAATCGGCCTATCCGAGAACCTCCCTGCCTGAGTTGCCGGCACTGATTTGTCCTGGTCTTTTCATGCTTCCAGCCTTCACCCCCCCACTCCCACAATGTCTGAAGATGGGTCCCGACTTGAAACGTCACCTGCCCATTTTCTCCAGAGATGCTGCCTGAACCGTTGAGTTACTCTAGCATTTTGTGTCCATCTTTGAGAATAAATCATGCTACATCCTGGGCATCCTACAAAGGCACATAGAGTACCCAAAAAAAGAGGGGAGGTTGAAGCTTTATAATAGACTGCTTCAGCTCCAACTAGATAATTGAATCTATTTCTGGCAAGCTACACTTCAGGAAGGATTTGAAGGCTCTTAAAATGGTGTAAAAAGATTGTCTACAATGATTACAAGGATGATGGATTTCAGTAAAATAATTAGACTGGTGAAACAGGAGTTATTTTTGAGCAAAGATTTAAGCAAGATGTTGATGGACTGAGAGAGGGTAGACCGAGAGAAGTTGTTCCCATTACCGCAAGGATAAGGAGCAGAGACAAGAGGTACAAGGAGGAGAAAGTAAAATAACCTGTTTATGGAGTGAATGGTTGTGCTCTCAATCTCACTGCTTGTAGGAGTGGTTGGAAGAATGACAGTTTGCCATTTGTAATCTAGGTGACTCGGCAAGAAACTGTCACACTGACGGTCTTGTTTGAAGCCATTAAAAGATGACTAATGAGAGAAATATAAAAATGTGGCAGAGGCTTCAGTCTGATACTAACTCTGCTTTAATTGATCCGGTCATCAAAACACTTCTAATCCATCCACTGCATATACCGAACACTCACAAAAAATCTATTTTGCCCCTTAGCTGTTCTTTACCTGAACCAACTCACTATATCATCTTTAGAATGCCAATCCCACTCACCTTAATGCTTACATCCACCGCTAATAATAATTTTGAGATTTTTTTTTAAATGACCAAACACAAAGAAAAATATCATAAATCTGACCAAAAAAAACATTGCTATGCCTATGTACATATTGATATAATAACAACTTTATAAAATAAATATTAAGCATGTTGATGTCGTGACTGCTACATTCCCACTTACTGTTCAGGCTATTTTGGGCATATTTTCCATTGTGTCATTTTTGCTCTTCTTTTTCTGTCGTGTTGGAACAAACCTATTCATTTTCTTTAATTTGGCTTTAATCCAGCTTCTCAAACATGTGCTTTTGTCGATGTACCCATTTTTCCATTCTACATGTGGTTAATTGCATATGGGTCTCTTCCTCTTAATGTTTGTACCCTCACTCACCACCACCACCACCACCACTCCTCCTCTCCCACCCCAATATCAGTAATGCCCCACGTGGTTGCTAGGTACACAGAGAGTGTTGGGTGCCTGGAATATGCTACCAATCAATCAATCAATCAATCAACCTTTATTGTCATCTTGCAAAGCAACAGTTGTACAGTGCAAAATGAGAAGACGTTTCCCAGGGAATACCGGAGCATCGCACATGAAACTTAAAACATTTCACACATAATAACAATAAAAACAATCCAGTCCCTGATGAAACAGTATAAATAGTTAAAAGCAGGTAAAACAGCAACGTTAAAATACAGTAAAACCAACAATTAAAATGCCCAGGGCAGCTGATTTGAGTGGCCAGTGCCAGAGTTATTAAAATGTCAGTGCAAGGCCGCAGAAGAGACTTTTGGGATGGCATAGTGGTGCAACGCTAGAGTTATTGCCTAAAGGGCCTGTCCCACTTGGACAACCTAATCCACAGGTTTAGAAGACACTAGAAGAGTTGAAAAAAATGTCACGGTCGTGTTGATTCGCCGAAGCAAAAGACCTCCTACGGCCTCCTATGACTATGTCTACGACTTCTTACGAATATGTCTACCACCTCCTACGACCTCCCTCGACCTCAGTCTTCCACACCTACGACCAACTACGACTGGGCTACGAGTGGAAAATGATCACATGATAAAATGATGTCATGGTTGCACATCGGGCCAGTTACCGACCTATGACTACCTACGACTACCTACGACTACCATCACGACTTACTACGACCTACCTAAGACCTACCTACGAGTAAAAAGTATCAATTTTTTCCATGCCAACATTTTCTTTACTCGTGGACATTGTTTATCAGGCTGGAAAAAACGCTGCGACCCACTTGAGGCCACGAGTACATGGAGACCACTCACGAGCATGAGGAAGAGTTACGAAGACCTCCTACGACCTCCTATGACCTCGTGGCGACCATGCGGCGAGTATGAGTCAAGAGCAAACTCGGCAGAGGTCGCCAATTAGGTCGTGAAAGTGGGACAGGGGCCTCACAGTGCCAGAGACCCGGGTACAACCCTGTCTGGGGGTGCTGTCTGTATGGAGTTTTCACATTCTGCCTGTGACCGCGTGGGCTTTCTTTGGATGCTCCAGTTTGCTCACACATACAAAAAACAATTTGTAGGCAGATTTTGCTTCAGTAAATTGTGTCTTGTGATTGGGATACAACTAGTGTAAGGGGTGATTGTCAGTCAGGGAGTCGGTGGGCAGAAGGACCTGTTTCCACGCTGCATCTCTCTAAACTAAACTAAACTAAACTAAATTAAACTTGAGTTGCAGGGAATGGATGGCAGGCGAGATTGTTTTAACTTGGTATCATGACACACTGAACACAACACATAATCTTTTCAGGTGATTATATGGTTTCCAACACTGGTTTCAAATTATCCAATATACCAGAATCAAAACAAAAAAAACCTGTAGATACTGGAAATTAAAGCAGTAAATGCATGAAACACGCAGCAGATCAGGCAGCACCGTGATGAGAGACACAGACTTAACATTTTTGGTCAATGTACTTCACCCAACCCCCCTCCTACCACTTGCTGGGCTTTGTCCCACTCACACTTCTTGCCCAGATTTCTCCCTCCTATTACACTCGGACTGAAGATGTGTTCCAGCCTGAAACATCACTAATCCTTGTCCTCCAGAGATGTTGGCTGACCTGTTGAGTCACTCCAGCACCTTGTGTTTTACTCAAGATTCCAGCCTCTGCAGTTCATTTTGTCTCCATTTCGGGTTCAATGCTCTTGTTCTATTGAAAGATCATCAGCCTGAATTGGTAACCCTATTCCACTCTCCATAGATGCTGACAGAAGAAGGGTCTCGACCCGAAACTTCACCCATTCCATCTCTCCAAAGATGCTGCCTGCCTCGCTGCGTAACATCAGCATTTTGCATCCATCTTTGATGCTGTCTGATCTGTCCAGTATTGCAAGCATTTTCTGCATTAATTCCTCCATTTGAATTATGCATTTTTACACCACAGACAGTCGACTCGGACTAAGATAGACCTTACCTGGAGAATTTAGGACACTTTTGGTGTTAGTTGGAAAGGGTTGACCTTATCTGATCCACTGCGTGGGAGTTTAAAGCATTGTTTTGCTTGCAGGTCTCCCTCAGCATGTTTTTGTAACTGAAAACTGTTTTCTACTAAAATCTCCAAATATAATTTAAAAAAAAGGTTAATAGGTGCCTGGTGTGTTAGTCCCTGTCATCCCCAGCAGCCCATCAAGTATCACAAGCAGTAGACAGACCTTGTGAAGTCTACAGCACATCTTCATCTCATCAATCAATTAATTGAATTCCAATTCACTTGATCATTTACGCAATATTCTTTTATTTCCATGAATTAGAATTGCTTTCCTTCCAAAGAAAAGTTAAAAGACGCCAGCATGAATGTCCACTTTGTTCCACCGTTGAATCAATTTCCTTACCAAATGCTCTATGTATAAATAAATAAACATGGAATTTAAACATGAATAGCCACAAGTACACCCACAATATTCTGTAACTGAATAAAGTACTGAGAATCGATGGCCCTCAATACACATTGAATATTATCTGAGATAGCAGCAGTTTATTTTCCACCTCAGTACTTACTGCATTTGTCACATACCGTGCATCAAGCAATTGGGGGATTGCCGTAGATTAAAAACTCTTGCATTCGTTCAGGGATGGTTGGAGATTTTTCAATTACTGTTGGATTTGATAAGGGCTCTGGCTCATTTTGCTGGGGGTGGGGTGAGTGGGGAGGCTGAGAGGGAGGAGGTCAGTTGTCTTTCTTCTGACAACTCCTGCAGACAATTCAGTGTGCACATGAGGTCATAAGGTCTTAAGTGATAGGAACAGTTAGACCATTCGGCCCATCCAGTGTACTCCGCCATTCAAACATGGCTGATTTTTGCCTCCTAACCCCATTCTCCTGCTTTCGTCCCATAACCCCTAACACCCATATTAATCAAGAATCTATCTATCTCTGCCTTATAAATATCCATTGACGGCCTCCACAGCCTCTATGGCAAAGAATTCTACAGGTTCACCACCCTCTGACTAAAGAAATTTCTTCTCATCTTCCTAAAGGAACGCCCTTTAATTCTGAGACTATGACCTCTCTTCCTAGACTCTCCCACTAGTGGAAGCATCCTTTCCCCATCCACTCTACGACTTTTACTATACGGTAAGTTTCAATGAGAACACCCCACATCCTTCTAAATTCCAGCGAGTGTACAAGGCCTAATGCCATCAAACGCTCATCATATGTTAATATAAATCGCATGTGCTGGCTCTGTAATCTCTGGACCCATAATCCTCCGAGAAGCCCGAAATCCTCTAATTCTTACTTTAATTAAACTATTAATTAAGCTTAATACTTTACTTTAATAAAGTAATACTTTAATTACTTTACTATTATAACTTATTACTATTATAGGCAGCTGTGCTTCCAAGAACTCTAAACCCATGCATTTGGGCAATACAGAAATAAAAGTAATGCCCTCACAAGATCGGTCAGGATGTGGTGAGCCAATGTAAAAGCTGCAGCAATCCATTCCAGTAACTGGAGCAGGTCTTCATTTACCGATGTGTTATAATCAGAGGACGTAGTCCTGCAAAAGAGGATGGAGAAGTTAGTGTATGTCTTCTGAGCTCTCTCGTCTGCTTACAGCCCTTCCCCTGTGTAAAAAGCAAATTCTGCCTTTACGACATTCAACAGTTCATTTTGTCCATAAATCAGCAAATGCGCAAATCTCTCTCGATGTGATAATCACACCACCATACTATCGTAAGGAATGGCATCAAAAACACATAAGACTGATAAGAAAGAACAACAACTAAAAGTGGAGACAGGGAGGGAGCTGGTTCTGCTGATCATAAGATTAGATTAGATTAGATTAGATTAGATTAGATTAGATTAGATTAGATCCTTTATTTGTCATTCAGACTTTCGGTCTGAACGAAATGTCGTTGCCTGCAACCATACATATAATAATAAACAACAAAACACACAATAAACACAAATTAACATCCACCACAGTGAGTTCACCAGGCACCTCCTCACTGTGATGGAGGCAAAAGTCTTAAAGTTACTGTCTCTTCCCTCATTCTCCCTCTGCGCTGAGGCAATACCCCACCGGGCGATGGTAATCAGTCGCTCGGCTCAACCAAGCTCCACGAACGGGCCGGTTCAAGCTCCGCGGCCCGGGGTGTTTGAAGCTGCCGCCTCCAGTCCAGCGGACGCAGCTGTTGTGGCGGGAGCACCGGAAAACAGGCACCAGCCTGTGACCTGCGAGCTCCCGACGATGTCATCCACTGGCCCGCGGCCGAGCCCCAGATTCAGGCCGCCGCCACCAGAACGTCGCCTCAGCCACCGGAGTACCGTCTCAGCCCCGAGTCGGGCCGCCAACGCCGGAGCGCCATCTCAGCCCCGCGCTGGGCCGCCCTCACCGGAGCGCCATCTCAGCCCCGAGTCGTGTCACTGCCACTGGAATGCTGGAACGCCGCCACAGCTCCGAATTCGGCCAGCCTCACGTTGGTAAGTCCTGGCTGGCTCTGCTTCCAGAGCCTCGAGGTCGGTCGCAGATGGAGGCCGCCAGCTCCACCATTAGGCCTCAGCGCAGACGGAGGCAGAGAAGGGGGGATACGACAGAAAGAGTCGCATTCCCCCGAATGGAGAGACAGAAAACCATGTTTCAGCACCCCCCCCCCCCACACATAACATAACCTAATAACTAAAAACAACAAAAAAAGTAGACAGACGGACTGCAGGCGAGCCGCAGCTGTTCAACAGTACCGCAACTTCCGGATACTGACTGACTTTACGCGTGCCATATTGAATAATATGAATAATATTTTGGAGTTTGTTCATATTACAGGTCATTAAGTTGGGCATTCATAACCCAGGGACAGCTTGTATGATCGATTGGTGTGTACAGGAGATAGCAGATTCCTGTTAAAAAGCTGCTTCTTTTCAGAGAATCTCTGGTAGTCTGAGTTCAGGCTTACTTCTCTTTGTCTGCTGGATGTGATAAGGGGTTCATGTGGGCATCCCACTTGGTCCTCTCCATCTTCTTGCTTCTGTTGTTCTCCATGTCCCTGAAAATGGGATCCCAAAGGCATCAAGTGCTGGCTGCTCTTCCTCTGGCACTGACTGCTGCCTTCAGATTGCTAAGTCATGCATATTCAGTAGTTTAGATTGGTTTAGAGATACAGCGTGGAAACAGGCCTTTCAGCTGATCGAGTCTACACCGATCAGTGATCACCCCTGTCCCAATTAGGCGATTTTCCCAGTGACTGTCAGAGTGGAACACACACACACACACACACATCGCTTCCTTCACCAGCCCGTTATGCAGGCGGGGGACAAGGCAAGTGGGGAGAGTGCTGTCTGAGTGGAATTCACAAGGTGAATTACACCGTTCCCTATAATAATAATAATAATAATAACTTTATTTATAAAGCACTTTAAACAACTGCAGTTGCCACAAAGTGCTGTACATGAGAACTCATGGACAAAAAGCTATTACAAACCATTAAAAACCATAAAACGAAGGACTATAAAAAACACACTAAAAATTAAAAGACATTAAAAGCACTAAGAACAGGAGCAATGCCTCAGCCAGTGTCGAAAGCCAAAGAATAAAGATGAGTTTTTAGGGAGGATTTGAAGATGGACAGTGAGGGGGCCTGTCTGATGTGCAACGGCAAGGTGTTCCAGAGTGCCGGAGCAGCAACAGAAAAGGCTCTATCCCCTCTGAGCTTCCGCTTAGACCTTGGTACCTCAAGGAGCAGCTGATCAGCTGACCTGAGGCACCGGGCAGAGGCGTATGGGTGGAGCAGCTCAGAGAGGTAAGGCGGGGCGAGCCCATTCAACGATTTAAAAACAAATAAAATAATTTTGAAATGAACTCGAAAGTGCACTGGGAGCCAGTGAAGGGAGGCCAAAATTGGCGTAATGTGCTCCCTCTTTCGAGTTCCGGTCAAATGCGAGCGGCAGCATTTTGAACAAGCTGGAGACGAGCCAATGAAGCTTGTGCGACTCCAGAGTAGAGTGCGTTACAGTAATCCAGCCTAGATGTAATAAAGGCATGGATTACTGTTTCAAAATGCTGCCGCTTGAGAATGGGCTTCACCTTTGCCAGCTTCCTTAGGTGAAAGAAGCTGGATTTAACCACCGCGCCTATTTGTTTATTTAGTTTAAAATCACCGTCCATCCTAAAACCCAGGTTGGCTTTATGGTTGGCTTTATGGACAATGCCAGTGGACCCAAGTCAACAAAGGGAGGTTCACGGCAGCCATTGGGGCCAAACAAAATCACCTCTGTCTTCTCTTCATTAAGTCCCAGAAAGTTTAAGGCCATCCAGGACTTAATGTCCTCAAAACAAGACAGGTGATTTTAGAGAATAGTCGTCTTCTTTCCTGAGTGGCATATATAACTGGCTATCATCTGCATAAAAGTGAAAGAAGATGCCATGCCTTCTTAAAATTGAGCCCAGAGGAAGTAGGTATAGAGTGAAGAGCAGGGGCCCTAAAATTGAGCCCTGTGGAACCCCATATACCAAGGGAGCGGAGGAGGATTCAAAGCCAGCAAGGCTTACACGCATGGTTCTGTCTGCCAGATAGGACCTGAACCATCCCAGGGCACTGCCACAAATGCCCACTTGGTGCTGTAATCGGGAAATTAAAATTCCATGGTCCACTGTATCGAAGGCGGCAGATAGGTCCAGCAAGACAAGAACTACATAATTACCAGAGTCGTTTGCCAGGAGGATGTCGTTGAAGACCCTTAGCAGAGCCGACTCTGTGCTATGCATAGCCTTGAATCCAGACTGGAAAACCTCCCGAATATTGTGCTCATCCAGGAAGAGTTTCAGCTGAGCATAAACTACTTTCTCCATGATCTTAGAGATAAATGGCAGCTTGGAGATCGGCCTAAAATTGGCCAGAACAGTTTGATCCAGGCCTGGTTTCTTAAGTAGTGGTTGCACTACAGCATGTTTAAAATTTATGGGGACAACCCCAGAACATAAGCCACTGTTTATGATGGCGAGAACCGACTGCCCTATAGTTGGACTTCTCCAGCAATAGATTGTTGTTGGGAGTGTCAACACCATGGAGCCCATTGAATGACCGCTAAATGGAGGAGGAACTAGTGAACCATTAAAAAAATGTTTGAACAGCCTGCAGTCTTCTGACATCAATAGAACGTTAATTAGCGATATAATCAATGAACTCAAATGATGCACTCATGATCGTACCAACACTGTTTCATTATGCTCATGTATTGTCTCTGAAAGTGCCAGATTACCTTGGTAAGACTGCAGGCAGGTTTTACAGATATAGAGATAAGATAGATGAGTGTCTGACCAAATATCTTTAGGATCTTTGTGTCTGACTACAGATAAACCTCAGGCATGAATAATGTGGTTAGGCAATGGTAGTCCCTGGTTCATTTCTCAGTCCATAAGTTCATAGGTTTATAATTGACAGGAGCAGAATTAGGCCATTTGGCTCATCAAGGCTACTCCACCATTCAATCATGGCTGACCTATCTTTCCCTCTTGACCCCATTCTCCTGCCTTCTCCCCATAACCCCTGACACCCGTACTTAATAATCAACACGAGCCCCAACACTGTTTCATCTCGTAATGTGACCCATTCTGATTTGTCATATTTTGAGATGATTTACACATGAAAAGCTAGAACTCTCCAGTCCAATTTCTTGCCTATTGCTTCTTGAAGAAAAATGTAGGAAACTAGCTTCACAAAAGTTGTCAAATTAATTCCAAAACAAAGTGGAACTAATTCATAGCTGATGCTGGAGTCTGACAGATGGTGAGAAAGATGGAAAGCCAAAGGCAAATTACAGTGACCATTTTTCAGAGAGCTAGCGTTAATTCAATGCATCTGGCCCATTTTTTACACCAGGGACTATTGCCTGCAAAACCTCTTACATAGAGTCCCACAGAACAGGCGGGTAGGAGCTGAAAATCAACTTTCATTGAAACACACATTTTCTATGATCTCAAATAGCTTTTAACCAATGCTGTAATTCATCATTGTAATTCATATTGGACTATATCGTCCTACGTGTTGCAAAAAAGTCCCATTTTGTATATAATAAAACAAGTTTGATACCAACCAGGGACTCACCACATTGACGGAAAATTGGGCATATTCTGCCACAGACCATTATCCTTTTAATATATTGCCAGCAGTAGTGTGGTGGTTAACTTACCAGACCACTAATCTTGTTCATGCTTGTCATGCTGTGGAATTTAAAGTCATGTAATAATTTGGAATTAAAAACAAAAAAAATCTCATCACTAACAACAATGAAACACTGCTCACATCGTCAAGGGCTACTGGATCTCCTGGTTGCTAACCATTTTAACTCCTCTTCTCATTTCCACAGTGATGTTTCTATGCAGGGCCTCCTCCATTGCCAGAGTGAGGCCAAGCACAGACTGGAGAAACAACACTTGATGTTCCATTTGAGTAGCTTACAACCCAACAATATGAACATTAACAACTACAAATACCAAAGACTCCCTCCACTTAACCCCCCCCCCGGTCTCTCCCTCCCTGCCCCACTCTCGCTCCACTGTGCCCCCAACTGGACTTGCGCCTATTGCTCCCACTCCACTTCCCCTTACATTGCATCACGATTCATAACTATTCAATCCTTTGTCTCACAGCCTCTGTCTTTTCATCTCCGGCCTTTGTACAATCATCTGCCTATTAAAAAAACCCCACCTGTATTCACCTGCCCCTCCTCTCTTCCAGCTTTCTCATTCCACCCACATGACCATCAATATAAGAAAGAGTCCTGACCCGAAACTTCACGTATCCATGTTCTCCAGAGATGCAGCCTAACCCGTTCAGTTACTCCAGCACTGTGACTTTTATCATAAAATACAATGATTGTCTGGTTCATTGTTTTCCATAGAAAATCCATCACTTACTTGGTCTCCTTATTTATGAGTCTGAACCCACACCGATGTTGATCTAAATGCCCATGCAATGAGAAATAAAGTGCCGTGTAACAGTTTTTTTGTTAAAGAGTGAACAATAACTGTGGCCTGTCCAATGTTGCTTATGTCCCCAGAACATGGACAGAGAAGGATGCATTGCTTTGGAGGAGCTTGACAGCAGATTTAAAGCCTTAGTAGATGATAAGTTAGTCCACAGGCAGAGGCAGTCAGTGAATCCAATCTAACAGAGTTAAGTAAACCTGGCAGATCTGTCACGCAAGATGCTGGGAGAGTGTGAGACATATTGGCCCGGTTGGTCATGGAAGCAAAATCAACCGTGGTGTTTCCTTAAAGTATGAAACATTTCACAACAAGGAGTGTATCAATGACATGGAGGAAGCGCTGCAAGACCTATGTAGCAAGTAAAGTGGTGGTGGAAGTGGCCAATTGATGACATTAGAATGCAATGCAACAGAAGGCCAAGAAGCAAAGAAAAAACAAACTGCAGATGCTGGAAATATGAAATAGAGAAGAACAAAGATTGCAACGGTTGGCGACTTGTTGGAAGTTTGGACATAGAACATGGAACAGTACAGCTCAGGAACAGGCCCTTTGGCTCACAATGTTTATGGCAAGCATGATGCCTGGCTAAACTGATCTCACACGCCTGCACATTATCCATATCCCTCTGAGTCTGTAGAAGGGTTTCGACCCGAAACGTTACCCAGAAATGCTGCCTGTCCCGCTGAGTTGCTCCAGCATTTTGTGTCTACCTTCGATTTAAACCAGCACCTGCAGTTTTTTTCCTACACATCCATATCCCTCTATTCCCTGCACTTCCATGTGCCTATATAAAAGAATCACCGGGAGGGGGGGGGAACCAGCAATGGCTGCCTCGCCAACAATCGCTAGTCTGCCTGTCCCTTCCTTCTTTGTGTCTGTTTTGAAAGTGTTAAATGTATGTTTTTTAGTGTTCTTTAGCTTGTTTTGTGCAAGGGGTTGTGGGGTGTGGGGTGTGGGGGGGGGGGGGGGGGGGGAGAGTTGGGGGAAACTTTTCTAATCTCTTACCTTGATGGAGATGCGATTTTTTCAGTATCGCATCTCTGTCCGCACTGCGGCCTAACATCGTGGAGTTGGCGGTCTTTGGTGGAGATCGACAGGGAGCTCCATCATGGGACCGTGCGGACTTAACATCGTGTGGCCCGTGGTCCCTTCGGGGAGTCATCTTTGGTGCTCCAACCGTGGGAATTTAACATCACGGAGCCTGCGGACTCTGGTTAGAGACTGATTTCGTGGACTCCAAACCGCAGGAGATTGGCCCATCTACACTAGACCCACCTGCCTGCGTTTGGCCCATACCCCTTTAAACCTGTCCTATCCATGTACGTATCTAAATGTTTCTTAAACATTGCTTCAACTATCTCCCCAGACACTACGTTCCATACACCTACCATCCTTTGCGTGAAAATGTTATTCCTTAGATTCCTATTAAATGTTTCCCCCCTCACCTTAAGTCCTCTGGTTCTCGATTGCCCTACTCTGGCCAAGAGACTTGGTGTATCTAGCCGATCTATTCCTCTCATGATTTTATACACCATTATTTTGCTTTGTTCATTGTTCATGGTTGGCTTTTTTTCTGTAACATGCATTACATTGATTCATTTTGCATGTAATTGGCATCTGATAGTTGGCACTACTTCACTGTGATAGCAGTTGTTTCTTCCAAACTCTATTTTACATTGGAGAACATGACCAAGCCTGACATCCACAGGCAAGACTCAAGAACTATTGCAGACGATGTCAAGTTTTAGATATTTAAGCAGGAACTGCAGATGCTGGAAAATCGAAGGTGGACAAAAATGCAGGAGAAACTCAGCGGGTGAGGCAGCATCTATGGCGAAGAAGGTCTGAAGAAGGGTTTCGATCTGAAACGTCGCCTATTTCCTTCACTCCATAAATGCTGATACACCCGCTGAGTTTCTCCAGCATTTAGATGTTGGATTGAGATCCAGTTTAAAGATGTAGGGTTTCCCTTCACTGTCTGAGTCTTCTGGCATTAACTAGCATTAAAGATCAACTTATTTTGATCCCATTACAAATTCTGGTGGGATACATTAATCAACACCTGATTTCCTCTCTGTACTTTGTTCAGGCAGCACAAACATAAAGTGAGGCTCCATAGCTCCATTTGAAGAAGACCAATCTCATTTCCTTAACCAACTGCAATATTTACACATCATCGAGTCATTCATATCTTTTGTTATTTGTGCAACTTTGCACTGTATAAATTGCCTATGCTTGTGCATGTGCACAAGAAATGATGAACCATTGCAATGGAAGTCCAATTAACTGTGCCCAATTAGTTTTGGGTAATGTTCAGGATGTGAAAGATGGTATATTAATGTAAATTCATCCTGAAATAGATTATAATTATTTTTTATTAGATCTATTATTATATCTATTATGTTTCGAATTTATTCTGGTCTCGTGATTCTCATTTTAGCATAGTAACGTCTGACAATAGAGCAGAGACCCCGACCCTTCAAAACTTGTCTGGCAATGGGAAAAGTTCATAGCAGAAATTGTTCTTCCATTGTCTTGGGCATGGGTCACAATAAGCTACAAAGAACAGGAGCAGGGTGATTATGTAGCAAAGTTAACAAGCAATGTTTTGAATGTTGGAGCCGAAGAAGTTAAATTCATGTAACTAATTAAATCTAAAATTGAAAAAAACATTGCAGTATGACAAATGGTAATTAAACTACTGATTGTTATGGAAAAAAACATCTGGTTCACTAATGGCCTGCAGGTAAGGAAATCTGCTGTCGTTATCCAGTTTGCTGAAATGATTCTAGACCACCAATGCATTTGACAAGTTAAGGGCCTGTCCCACTTGACGATTTTTTCGGCGTCCTCCAGCATCATTGACTGACGTATCAGGTCACTGAAACGTTGCAGCGTGACGCGGCGTGACCCGTCGGTGACGCGCCATGATGCAGCGTGATGATGTATGACGAGCGGCGTTTTTTCGAATGTCACAACGTTTTTTTTTGTCGCCGCTGGATTTTGAAATATTCTAAATCTTTTGGCGACACTGATATGACGCCGAAAAAATCGGCAAGTGAGACAGGACCTTTACTGTCTCCGCAGTTTAATTGCAGTTAGGACTGTGTATAATCCCAGATGCATCTACAACAGTGAATTAATTTAAAACATTTAGAAAATTCTAACTTTTCTCTACCACTCCTCTTGTGGGAAGACTTGTTTTCAACCCTACATCTCTCCACTTCTAAGCATCATAAGTCATAAGATCATGTACAATTAGGCCATTCGGCCCATCAAGTCTACTCCGCCATTCAATCATGACTGTTAAACCCGGATGGGCCGAGTGGCCTAATTGTATATATGATCTTATGACATGAAGCTTAGAAGTGGTTAGAGATACAATGTGGACCAGGCCCTTCGACCCACCAGGTCTACACCGACCAGCGATCCCGTGCACTAATACTATCCTACACACACTTGGGACAATTTACAATTTTACTGAAGCCAGCTTACCTACATCTGTACATCTTTGGAGTGGGGGAGGAAACCGGAGCTCTCGGAGAAAACCCATGCAGGTCACAGGGGGATCGTACCAACTCTGTACAGTTAGCACTTGTAGTCAGGGTCGAACCCGGATATCTGCCGCTGTAAGGCAGCAACTCTATTGCTGCGCCACGGTGCCACCCAAGTCTGCTCAGTTAACTTGGAATACATCCGTTTTTATTAGATCTCGCTTCTGAAAAACAATTTGGATTGTTTACTACGTTAAAAGAAACACCAGATAAATATCAATTCTTAATTAATATATTTTGATCTGTAAATAGTTTTTAGGAATAAGCACAACTTATTCTACAACTTCCACATGGAAACATCACCATCCAAATGCGAGCTTGCAAAGTTAATGCCTTGCAAAGATGGATCTGTTAATTCCATTGCAGATTTTAATTATGTGTGGAATAAAAGATTAAGAAGGGAACTATTGCGAAACACAGTAAAACTAATGAAATGACAGATGGAGCACATTCTTTCAGGCAAATTATTTAGACAGCTCCGCTGCTCCACTGAGAAGGAAAAAAGTCTGATTTAGGCATCAAGACATAATGGAGAAGACATCACTTAATGTGTATTAAGAAGATTTAATGCAAAGCACAGATTTTCAGCACATTTTGGAACAATTAGCTGTATTTGGATGAGTTATAAAAAAGTTAATTAATTTTAAAGGGATATACACGACTAAATTGTATTTGATCTCATTTGGTGTGTTGACACAATTTACTCTGCAATGCACTGATGTGGCACAAATGTTAGCAGGTCACAGGGTATCTCCTGCAGCTGTTCTAAATTTGCTGTGATCAAAAAAGCTTCCTGTTTTCTTGGGGAAATCAGTTCTCATTCTGTCATGTGGAATGCAAAGCCCCTTAGCACTCATATCAATAAACAGGCAGAATAAACTTTGAACTGGGTTATTTTAGTTTAATTTAGAGATACAGCATGGGAACAGGGCCTTCGGTCCACCAAGTCCATACCAACCATTGCTCACCCTTTCACACTAGTTATCCCACTACACACTAATGGCAATTATACGGAGGCCAATTAACCTACAAACCTAGGAAACCAGAGCACCCAGAGGAAACCCATGTGGTCACAGGGAGAACGCACAAACTCCACACAGACAGCACCTGAGGTCAGGGTTGAACCCGGATCTCTGGCGCTGTGAGGTAGCAGTTCTACTGCTGTGCCACTGCGCTGCCCAACCACCATAAGCACATTAATATTTGTATGAGTGACTAATTAATATTTGGAGCGTGGAGAGTAAAGGGCCTGTCCCACTTCGGCAATTTTTTCGGCGACTGTCATAGTCGTAGCAGGTCTCCGAAAAACCGTCAACTGGACTCCCCTACGACAATGTTTACAACCTTGTCTACGACAAGCTACAACAACCTTCCACCTAGTCGACGTCAAGCTACGGCAAGCTACCGACAACCGGCGACCCGTTAGGACATCCACCTATGACCACACCTACGTCAACCTACGTCAAGCTACGACCCTGCCGGCGACAACTGAAGACAACAAAGCCAATTCAGTTGCCGGTACCTGTCGCCGGATGAAGTAGGTAGTCGCCAATGGAGTCAGCACCGGCGACAACCTACGTCACCTGGCGACAATCTATGTCATCCTGGCGACGCTTACAACCGCACCCACGTCAGGAGTTGTCAAGCTACGCCCATTGATGTCAAGCCCACTGTCGCCAACTGTTGCCGAAAATTTTTGAACATTTCAAAATCCAGCGGCGACCAGAAAAATGCTTCGACTCTTTGGGCGACTGAGGAGACTACTCGCGACCATACAGGCGACACCCCAGGGACCAAGCCTACTCGCCTGTAGTCACCTAAAAAATTGCCTAAGTGGGACAGGCCTTTAAGAAACAAATGGAGGCTGCTGAACTTTGAAAAAATTGCCAAAGCTTGACGACTCTCGCTTGCGGTCTCCCTGGTCTATTTCAATACACTTTCTACCCATCGTGCTTAGATATGGCAATACTTTATTGAACCATATGCAGAAAAAGGAATTTTATAGCATATCTGTACATGTGATAATAAAGAACCTTTAACCATTGAAACAAAAAAGATGTCAGGAAGACATATTTTTGTTCTCCAATATTACTGATTGATTTCTGATATGCATATTCCTTGAATGGTACGCATTCAGCCATATTGAAGAAAAATGTAAATAAAGAATGGTAGTAAGTGGTTGGTGTAGGGTAGGAGTGAACTCAAGGATGAGACTGGTTGTCAGATGAGGTACCATTGGAGATGGTGATGTTTAGGATTTTGTATGTGAGTCTGAATACTGTCCATTTCTTCAGTTTGTGAATACAAAGGGGTGCTGGACTTAAGCAAGGTACATTAAACTAAAAGTCTTCATCAGTGGGAGAATAGATGGCAATTGCAGTTGAACATCAATATGGAAACAGGCTTGAGATCGAAGAGATCAGGCAAGATTGTGAATTAAATATTAAAATGTACGATGCTTCAGGAAACGCAGCAAGAGAGCAATCTGTGGATTTGATGAATAAGTCATCATAAGATCAGCATGTGGTGAAGAATGCAAATAAAATGCAAAGTGTCTAGTAGACAGGCATGACGTCAGGCAAACGAGTGACGCCGAGTTTGTGCCACACTTTGATTTTGCACTTTGACCTTTGAGGAAATCTATAGACCAACTGGAAGGTGTCGAGCAAAACTATGAATTGGATTTCTGAAATTGGAGTGAGGGACAGTTAAAAGGAAAACTTGTTCACCCAAAGATGTTACTCTCTGGGAAAAAGGAGGATCTGACAGAAACATTTACTCCACTCGTAGGCGGATAATTTAGATCCAAAAATTCAGGAATAGTGCATACAATTTACTGTTAAACAGGTCAAGACAAAATGGGTAGCATCACTTTATTTTTTCAGGAATAAGGCAGTCAAATTTAAAAGACTTTTGGATATGCATATACGATTCGATATGATAGAATTTTATTTATCCCAGGAGGGAAATTAATTTGCCAACATTCATAAAAAAGTACATCAAACATGAAACATGAAATTAAAGTGACCAATGGTAGGGCTTTGGGGATGTGCAAAGATTG
This sequence comes from Leucoraja erinaceus, assembly GCF_028641065.1. NCBI lineage: Eukaryota > Metazoa > Chordata > Chondrichthyes > Rajiformes > Rajidae > Leucoraja > Leucoraja erinaceus. The sequence continues at coordinate 19,240,958 of NC_073405.1, forward strand.
TGGGGGGGTTGGCGGGGAGGTCAGTTTCTGTCTCAGTCTACCCCATGACAGAAGGGGGAGGAGTTGTAAAGTTTGATAGCCACAGGGAAGAAGGATCTCCTCTGGCACTTTGTCCTACATCTTGGCGGAACCAGTCTGTTGCTGAAGGTACTCCTCAGCTTGACCAGTGTGTCATGGAGGGGGTGAGCTGTATTGTCCAGGATGCTCTGCAGTTTGAGGAACACTCTCCCCTCCAAGACTACCTCCCAAGAATCCAAATCCAGAATGGAGCCAGTCTTCCTGATGAGTTTGTTGAACCTATTGGTGCCCGCAGCCTTCGCCCTGCTGTCCTAGCACATGGCAGCGAAGAAGATGGCACTGGCTACCACCGATTGGTAGAACATCTGCAGCATCTCACTGCAGATGTTGAAGGAGTGGAGCCTTCTCAAAAAGTACAGGTGGCTCTGTCTCTTCTTGTACAGGGCCTCAACGTTCCTGGACCAGTCCAGTTTATTGTTCAGTACACTCCCAGGTATTTGTCCTCCCTGGTAAACTGCACATCCACACCATTGATGGAGACAGGAGACAGGGGTGTTCCTCTCCTCCTAAAATCCACCACCAACTGCCTGGTCTTTTCTCTGTTGTGCTGCAGGTGATTCAGCACACACCAATCAAAAACCTTGTTTGTTGGAATTGTAGGGGGAGGACGAGGGGGGGGGGGGGGTTGTGGATATGGGTTATGTGCAGGTAGATAAGTGATGGTCCTGGCATCAAATTTTGCATGGACATTGTGGGCCGAAGGGCCTGTTCTCGTGCTGTACTGTTCTATGAATACACTATGACGAATTGATTACATTCCTGTGACTTTAACAAAATAGATGTCAATGTATTCTATATTTTATTATGTCTTTATTTGCTTCAACTCTCGGAAGGCATGCCAGGCCAACACTTAAGTTAGACATTATTTGATCAAAAAATAAGCTGTCTTATTCCCCATTAGTCAACATGAAATAGATTGCCCAAGCTGAATAACACAAAAAAATAATGAATATGCCAGCCATCAATTACTTAAAACTTAATTGTTGCACCTCTTTGACTGTCTCATATTCCTCGCAGCCTTCCACTGCCCAACATCCGACAGCTTTCACACTCTCTGTATTAGGAACCCAACTATTGTGTTAGCTTTCAGTCAGATTATCTTCTATTGTTTGCATCATGCTGATGCAAAAGTTCCTCTGAAACCATTCCAACCTCTACTATGAATTTAAAGCTTTGAGGGCTATGCTTTGTTCAGTGGCTAAGCCCTTCGTAAGTATTTTTAATGCATTCTAACATGTTCATAAAAACATGAGAAGGTCATTTAATCCCTCAAGCCTGCTTCATCATTCACACTGGTCATGAATAATCTTCCTACAAACCTCAATTCCCTACCTCAACGCTCTTCTTCCAACCCTTCTTTAACAAAACAGATACTAATCCCAGTACAAAAACTCCAATTATCTAAATATCCTGAGACTTTAGGGCAAAGAGATCCAGATGCGTACAATCCTTTGAGTGAAAAGGTATTTTTGATTTTCTCCCCAAATGCCCTATCCTTAAGATTAAGTTTTATTGTTTCCAATTCCCTACCGAGGGAAACACATTCTCTGTGTATTCTCCATTGGATTTTTACACCAGGTTCCTTCACAAGAACATAAGAACAGGACAAGGCCACTCAGACCCTCAAACCTGCCCTGCTATATGATCAAGGCTGATCTATGCTGGACTCAACTCCGTATCTGTACACTATGGATGGCTCAAGTCCATTCATGTACTGTCTTTCCATAACAAAAGCTTTCACTATAACCATATAACCATATAACAATTACAGCACGGAAACAGGCCATCTCGACCCTTCTAGTCCGTGCCGAACACGTATTCTCCCCTAGTCCCATATACCTGCGCTCAGACCATAACCCTCCATTCCTTTCCCGTCCATATAACTATCCAATTTATTTTTAAATGATAAAAACTAACCTGCCTCCACCACCTTCACTGGAAGCTCATTCCACACAGCCACCACTTTCTGAGTAAAGAATTTCCTCCTCATATTACCCCTAAACTTCTGTCCCTCGATATACCTCGATACACGTGAGAATAAACAAAATTCAACTCCTCTTCTGTTCCAGGTCCTCCCTGTCAACTCCTTGACTTTTCTTCTTCTTCTTGCATGTGGCATGCACAGCCTAAAGTTGTAGGACAACTTGTTCTATTTAATCTTACTTGATTGTGCGGGCCAGGTTGATTGCATTCGTCGAAACAAGGCGGACCACGTGAAGTTTGCAATCTCCCTTGACTTTTATAAACCTTATTATTCTTCAACTATTCAGCGGCTGTATTTCCTGAGGTCTCTGCGGAGAGCAAACGTCTCACAGCCACTGCTGCTGTCCTTCTACCGATGCGCCGTGGAAAGTATCCTCTCCTATGGAATCCTGGTGTGGTTTGCTAGCTGTACTGTGGCTGAGTGGAGGGCGCTGCAGGGCGTTATAAAAACTGCACAGAGCAGTACAAACGCTCAACTGCCCTCCTTGGATGATATATATAGAGCCCGATGCTTGCGCCAGGCCACAAAAACATCAAGCTGGACACATCCCACCCTGCCAACCACCTTTTCACTCTGCTACCCTCTAGGAGGCGATTCAGGTCTCTGAAGGCTCGCACCGGTTGACTAAAAAATAGTTTCTACCCATGTGCGATAAAAGAGCTTAATTCCAACAGAGAACACTGAGGAAACAAAATGTAATTTCAAGAAATGCCGCCAAATTCTTTTTAACTCTTTTTAAATACTTATTTATTATTTTACTACTAAGTGTACATATGTGTCAATGGTTGTCGTATTTGTATTTTTGTTTAACCGGAGGAGATGTAATGGAATTTCGTTGCACAGTATTGTGCAATGACAATAAACGTATTCATTCATTCAACCTCTACCAAATAAGTATCCTCCACCTAAAATACATCTAATAATCTGGCCTCTATATCCCTCTGGAACAGGAAATTACAGGGGGTAATTTGTCTCTGAGAGATGACATTTCTGCACACCTCAGTTTTAAATGATGAACCCATTATCTTGTACAGAAGGGGGAGGAGTTGCCTTGTTTGTGTCTCCTCTGCTGTAGAAACATCTCAATACCTGCCTTGCCAAACCCTCTTGGCATCACATGTGTTGGATTAAGATTACCCCTCGGTATTCTTGACTCCAAGGAATATAAACCCAAACTATCTAGCTTTTTTTGGCAGGACACCAAACTGTCCAACCTCTCTTGATAGCACAATAGATCTGTCATATTACCCTCAAATCTTCTGTAACCCTTTATGTCATGATTTCATAACTTGATATATGGTGAATCATTTATTTCTGCATATTTGATAGTAGGAAATGCAGTATTACTGTCAAAGTCTCCCATCTCCTCATTCTCATCCACTTCACCTCCCTGTACTTTTCCACCGGTCCCTCCTTCTCCTCACCTGCCTGCCTGCCACTCCCCTCTCATCAGCCTAACTCTCCTCACCTGTTGCACTCAGTTGCCTCTGATCACCTATTAACCTAGTATATAGACTCCCCTCACCTCCTCAGCATTCATGCAAGACTCTCCAGCGATTTCCCGACTGCCTACATGGATTCGAACCTGCCTGCCCCTGACCATTCCGTCCTGTCCCGGATAGCACCTCAGCCTTCTGTCCACGACCTCCTGGTTTCTGCCTGCCTCTCTCCTGGGCTGTTTGGTGTATCCCTGCAACGGCTCCTCGACTACCTGCCTGGCTTCGACTCTCCTTTCGTCTGTCCCTCGCTGGTTTGTTTGCATCGTGTGTTGGATCTCCTGGTTACCGGACCTTCCGCTACCCCAACTACGTCTCCTGCCTGCCCCTCTTCGGAACCCTCAATCAATCCTGAGCCTCTGTGTGAGTACGGCGTGTTACAGTATCGTAATAAGGTTCATTACCAGTTATACCTGCCTGATTCTGTGCTGCTATTGGGTCCAAGCTATACCCGTTACAATTACATTATAATTCCTCACATTAAGAGATGAGTAAATTATTTGGTGCAGATTTAAACTGGCATGATCTTCAACAGGAAACCTTCACATAGCTATATGAATGTGCACTTTAATCAATAAGTCGGATTATGTTGAAAAATATGTCTCTTTTTGACAAATACCTCAATGCATATCCTGATGTACATAAAGCACAGTCCAGTTCTCGTTCTCATCCACTCTGCTAATAACATCTCCTTAAAGTAAAGTATTGACATTGATCGCTTTGGTAACTGACAGGATTAGAGTTTAACATGGTGTTGGATGAGAATCAGTCTTAGACGTTATTCCCATAGTGAGCATCGAGTTTACTGTAGACCGCAACTGATGCGATTTTCATCTATTATCTGAGCTGTTGGCCTGCACTGACTAGAGTGAATAATGATCTGTACTATATCTGGCTTACACCATTGTTGATGGACAGTTCCAAAATGGCAACGGATTATATAACTAAACAATTCGGATTAATCTCAAAAGGTCAATATTGTGGGAGAAATTTAAATGCTCACTTGGGATATAGATGAAACATAATACGGTAACGGCAACACAAAATACCATCTTAACTCTTTTCACAGCTAGGCACTTCTTCAAACAATGTGGTAAACAGAATCAACAGATATGATCATCCTGAATTACTGACCTAAAATTGTACATGGTCCCACCACAACTTTCAAACCTGGTCCAGGAGTGGAGGTTAATCTCTATATACCGAAGTACTTACAAATCCAAGGGAAGAGCCAGCTAATGGGATTCACCAGAAGGTCGACACAGTGGTGAAGCTGGTAGAGCGACTGCCTCACAACTCCAGAGACCCAGGTTCAATCCTGACCTCGGGTTCTGTCTGTGTAGAGTTTGCAAGTTCTCCCCCTGACAACATGGGTCTCCTCCAGGTGCTCCAGTTTCCTCCTGGTAACAGGTGGGTTGGTAGGTCAATTGCCCTTTGTGAATGGTCCCTCGTGTGTAAGAAATGAACGAGAAAGTGGGATAACATTGAACGTGTGAATTGGTCATCAATAGTCGGCATAGACTTGGTGGGTCAAATGATTGGGTTTTGGATTGTATTCAATTTATTGTCATTATCTCATAAGAGACAACACAATGGATTCTCCTTACAATCAAGTAACATAAAATAAATAATAAATAAATAAAACATTTTTTTTAAAAGCACGAGCACAGAAGTCCATGACACAACACAACCCCGCAGAGGCACCAAAGTTGAGGAAGGTACCATTGTCCAGCCAGCCTCCCCGCCGATCTTCCCAGATGTTTACCCATGGTTGGGGCCTCCTGAGCACCCACAGTTGCCACCATGGTCGGCCCGATGCTCAGGCCCTCACGCCAGGATGATGGAACGCCGAAACCTCGACGGAGAACATCCTCAAAGGCCCGGACCTCCAGATCAGCCGCCTCCCACCGGAGTCCGCGGCTCCCGAAGTCCACAGGCCGAGCCGGGCGGAGTCGCAGGACTCTGCGATGTTGATCAGCGCCACCCGCGTGGGGAGCTCCGCGAACCACAGCCCCATGATGTCGGTGCCGCAGACCCAGCACTCCGGTGCTCCAAACGGCGATCCCCAGTAAGACATCGCCAGCCCCGCGATGTATTATAGGAGTTATATAGAATGCATATAGAAGAAACACGTTACTTCTTAATTTTACCAATATGTATAAAACATTTAGTAAAGCTCGCAGATGTCAGCTATTTTTATGTGATCAGAAGTCAAAGCCTAAAAACATGTTATTGCTTAGTTTATTTTGCTTTAGTTAGAACATCATGGTAACTCAGAGAGATTGGAGATAAAGGACAGTGAGAGGTTAAAGTTAGTAAAAAAAAAACATGCATGCTAAGCAGCCTGAACTGAAATTGTAATAAAAAGCTGCTTGAAATTATGGATCAGAGAACATTTGGAGAGTGGCCAAGCTGTACTATCTCTGAATGTTCCAGGCCCAGATTTGTGTAAATTAAAGGCTTCTCGTCTTCTTGAAGAATTCTCCGTGTCTGTGTCATCTTATCTTTAATTTGAGTCTTGTAAACCACTACAGTATCAGCGCTGCCCCGCCGCTGTTGGAGCTCTGGTCGGTCCCGGCAGGAAAGGCTGTGCCAATACAGTAGGTAGGCCGCTGGGGGGGGGGGGGGCAAGGACGCAACGCAAAAAACAGTCACGTCCTCTCCAGGAAGCGACTGAAGGACGGTATCCCCCTTACCGTACCCTCTTCCCCCACAAAAGACATTAAAAAAACCCACAAAAAACACACTTCAAACATAACAAAAAATACCGGACTGAAGGCGTAGGCAGCTAGCAACAGCGCCACCGGATGGTGCACGTTTCCATGCTATATCTCTAAATCTAAAATTAAAACTTAATAACTAAAGGTCCAGGACTTTCATGTTTGATTCTGCCTTGCAGGCTAAGTGTTGTTTAACTAGTTAAACACCAGCACTTGCATTTAGGACCACTGTCATTGGCCTTTGAGATCAGGCCTGAATTTTGAATCCTTTGTATGGGTATATTTAGTTTAGTTTAGTTTAGAGATACAGGCCCTTCGGCACACTGAGTCCATACCGACCAGCAACCCCCTCACATTCACACTATCCTACATACACTAGGGATAATTTACACTTATACAAGCCAATTAACCTACAAACCTGTACGTCTTTGGAGTATGGGAGGAAACCAAAGATCTCGGAGAAAACCCACGCAGGTCATGGGGAGAACCTACAAACTCCGTACAGACAGCACCCGTCATCAGGATCAAACTCGGGTCTCCGACACTTTCATTCTTCTTCCTAGAGAATACAAATTCCTGACAGGACATGGTGCCTCCATCTAAAGGCACAACGTGACAAGTACAAATCGCAAGTGATGAATCACTAAAATTATTCCATACAGCATGTGTACAGAAAAAATACATTGGCATAGATACTTGACTAATCTATTAATAAAAAAAGAAGACTTCTTATTCTGCAGCTTTTTAGACACTCAATTGAAAGCCCATTCCTCAGGTTATGGAGTAATGTGGCTTAGCTTATTTCACTGAAGGCAGTTCAGCAGTGAACAAACCTTGACAAGAGCTAGGTCAGTATATATTAAAGTCAATCATCTAATCTCTCCCCATATTTGACAGGGTTATGACGGTTGTCTTAATGTAATCTTCTCTTTAACCCATTGAGTCTATGCCATCCCTTAGAGCAACTTCATTAATTTCAGTCAACCTCCTAATTCACTGTAACCCATTCACTCACATGCATCCATTAGTATTCCTCACCTCCCATCCCCAGATCCTCCAAGCTACCCACACTAAAGATAAACATAAAAATGTTGGAGTAATTCAGTGGGACAGACAGTATCTCTGGAGCGTTTCGGGTCGAGTCCCTTCTTGGGACACCCATTCCATCTCTGCAGAGATGCTGCCTGTCCCGCTGAGTTACTCCAGCATCTTGTGCCCATCAACATCTGAAGTTCCATCCTCCACATTTTGCCTACCCACACTAATGTCAATTTGCAGTCTACAATTAACCTATGGACCCAGTTGCCTTGTGAGTTGGGAGGAAACCGATGTATCTGGGAGGAAACTCATGTGGTCACAGGCAGAACATCCAAACTTCACGCAACCAGCATCGGAGTTGAATTGAAGCTGGGTCACTGGAGATGTTGGGCAGCTACACTAGCTGCAAAGCCATTGCACTCTCTTAGTCACAAGTAATTAACAATGTTTTAAAATAGTTCCTCAAGAAGATGAGTGCCTATGGCAAGTTTGGTAGTGTTGTTCATCCCTCCAAGCATTGGAAAGTGGTGGAGTTCAGCAGTAAGAGATGCAGCAACATCCCAGAGGGTGGAGTGAGTGAACAGTGAACTACCTAATGTAGGTTTGAAGATTTATAAAGGTCAAAGAGGGTAGGGATGGCAGATGATGTCCCTAAATTCTCTGTAACCCATGGGAATCCTTACAGTTTCACGTATCTTGTGCTTGATGTGTTATGACTGTTGGCAGATCAATTTCCCTCCTGGGATAAATAAAATTCTACCATATTGTGTTTTGTCATAAATGTTCATTGTTCCTTTCTTCTCACAGCATCGGGGGTCATTCGGTGCACAGCTACAAGCCACTTCTCATAGCAACCCCATTAATCCCATTCCCCTATTTATTTCCTTGCAATTTACTCTCTCTGTCCCGACCCACCATCAACTCCACCCGACCCTGATTCTCTTATCACCCACACACACACACTTGAGACTATACACCATTGCAATTTAACCAACCAACTTGCGTTTTGAGGATGTGGGAGGCAAAGGAACCAGTAGAGAGAATACTATGACATCCCAGAGAGAACGTGCAATTTCCACACAGTCAGTACCAGAGGTTAGAATTGAACTCGCATCACTGCAGCTGCGAGGGAGTATTGCACCACTGTGCTGCCGTGCTACTAGCTTTTAATTTCCATTTCTTTTTTAAAGTTATATTTAAATTTAGTATAGCTTAGCTTAGTTTAGAGATACAGTGTGGAAACAGGCTCTTTACCTCACAGAGTCCTCATCGACCAGCGATCCCTGCACACTCACACTATCCTACACACTAGGGACCAAATACCAATTAACCTACAACACTGTATGTCTTTGGAGTGTGGGAGGAGCACCTGGAGAAAATCTACGCTGGTCACGGGGAGAACGTACAAACTCCGTACAGACAGCTACCATGGTCAGGATTAAACCCGGGTCTCTGGCGTTGTAAGCCAGCAACTGTATCGCTGTGCCACCTTGCCACCTGTTCTCAAATTGCCAGGCCCATTAACGGGGAATGACAGAGCACTGATTTTCTTATACAATAACAGGGAAGCAGCAACATACAAGTCAGAGTCCTCAGGAAAGAAGAGTGGGAAGCAAATTATAAGGGGAAAATACAAAGAGGCAGATCTGTAACAATTTAAATGGCAGAAGATTAATTCTGTAATATCCTCGGCCTGGCAGGAGTGACAACCTGTGAGACATGACAATTAAGAGTGAGAATCATAGAAGCGATAGAGAAGTGGACCCATAATTGCTACATTATGAGTCCAGTGGCAAGATTAAGAATTATATGTAAATCATCCCAGCACACCCAGATGAAACATCCTGTTGCTATGGTTGCAATTATTGCCTAGTCAGCCAGGAATTAGAACTTTTGTTAATGAGATTGTTATCACATCTGAAACATTATTAATTCCGACACTGCACTTGACCAAACAATTGGTAGTTGTTAGTGCAAGATACAGGTCCCACTTTGCAAAGATAGTCCTTCCTGTCCACATTTGCAACGGAGGGAATAACATTGTCCAGATCATTTGGATCTTTGTTCTGTTGTTGCCTAGCGACCGCCTGACATTCTATCAGCATCCGAGGGCTTCAAATGATTATTGTTTTTGTTTAGCGCTTAATTCAGAGCTTGAGGTGGGCTGAATGAATAATAAATTATTTAATCACTGGTCCTCAGAGTGAAAAATTACAGATTAAAAAAAGGCTTTACTCATAAAAAATGTATAGTTTTTAATAAGGGAGCCATCCTAACAATTCCTTGCCCAGAAAAAGATATCTCCCTAAGTAAATATCTCAGGCCTTACCCTTCTGAATAGGAAGGTAAGATATTCTAAATGATGTGACTGTGGTCCCAGTCCTGGTGGGCACTTGGAAATGTTGGAGACAAGACTGCATCTCCAAACACCAAAGAACAATCTCGATGAACATTTTGAAGCTATCTGTCTTGTCAACAAGAGATTGGTTCTTGGCATCAAATTTCCCATTAAAGATTCCAGTGTAAATATATACAGCAGTATTGCCTATGGAAATGTCACATCAGAATACTCCGTCTGAAGGAAGGCATCAGTGTGCTGATTCAATTTAGATATCCCTGCCCGTCTTCCAAGCTGCCGAGAGACTCTAGGTGCCAACCTTATCTCGGCTTTCCAATGCCATATATTTAAAATGGCATATATATATAAAATGTAAAATATATTTATGTGCAAATTGGAGGAATTTGCCATTTTACCAAATGCCAATTAACCCACAAACCTACAAACCTGTATATCTTTAGAGTGTAGAACAGCATCTCATATTTTGATTGGGCACCCCAGCGGCATGAACATTGACTTCTCTAATTTTAAGTAACCCTTGCTTTCCCTCTCTCCATTCCCTTCCCCTCCTTACTGCATCCAACTACATGTTATCTCTGTTTGCTGTGTTGTTGTCTTCTCCAAACTAACAATGATCTATCCTACATTTTCCTTGATCTACATTCCCTTTGTCCGGTTTTCACACCTTACGCCTCCTTATCTGTACACTTCCTTATCTATGTACCTCCCGCTCTGAAGAAGGGCCTCCACCCAAAACGTCACCCACTCATTCTCTCCAGAGATGCTGCCTGTCCCCCTGAGTTACTCCAGCATTTTGTGTCTATCTTCGCCATATATAAATGTGTATAATAAAATGATATTTGAGTAATATATTATTTCACCAGTTTGATATAAGTAGGCATGATTCCTTCAACCTTCATAAAGTGCAGCGCGTTTCCTATCTTTAATAATTGTTTTCTATGATTTGGTGTTTACATCATTGAAGTTGGCTTCTGACATTTCTTAACATGATGATGACGACATCAAAAAGGCCATCCATTAGTCATGTCACATAATGCCATTGTATCCGCAATTGATTTCAACGTATGATGCTTATTGAATAATTGCCTGTCTGAAATGACTTGTGAATTACCAGAATTACCTTATATACGGATAGCAATGCGAAATGGACAGACTTATCATCCATTTACAACATTCCAGGATTTCAGAACAGGACAGACAACATTTTTTAAAATTTCAGTAAGCACAGAAATCGCTGATCTTCGAAACGAGAGACATCAGACGCAGAACTGAAAAGAGTAGCAGATTGTCGACCCCAGATGGTCTGTGAAATATGAGGGTGAGTTTAGCTTTCTCGTTTTGGCCTGAACAGTCAACCACACAGACATTGAGGCAGCCTCTCTCTTTCCAACAAACATCATCTACTTCAGGAACAGAAGCTTTACAAAGGAGTGCAATAGGATGGATCTGATTTTGTTTTAGTCTTTGATTTTTTTCCACGCTTATACTGATTATGTAATTGATTGCGAAATCAGAATGCAATGTGCCTCAGCCTCAACCACTGTAGCACATTTGTTCAGTTGCAAGATGACACATCTTCCACTTCCAATCAGCACATGAAACTACAAATCCAAACCAGCAGCAGCCAAATTACAAATAATTTTGTGCCAGGAATCCATGCCTATTTTGCTGGAGGTGTGTCCAAAATATAGCATTTTGGATCTATATAGCCAGAAGACAAGGGAGATACCCATCCAACATCTGAAAGGTGAATTGGAATCAGATCTCATATGTAAAGTGATCATGTTTCTCCGTCTTTCTCTTCTTCTTCTTAAGATTGAGGATGACTTTCTCAGACATCAATTATATGGATTCTCAAGGTAATGATGTGATCAATAGAGGATTTATAGATTCATCCCAAGATGGGCAAGAGATGTCTAAAAGGGCAGGAGGGATGTAATTTGTCAGGTGGAGCATTCCTTGTGCACCTGACACTGGGCTTCCATATGCTCCCTACGCATGGACTCAGTGTTCTTAATACCACTTGGAAAGCTCCTGCTCCATCATGATGGTCCTGGGTCACTGATTCCTAGGAACATGTGGGACTATCACATTTTGTCAAAGATGCTTTGAGTGTATCCACAATTCCTTAATCTCTCCAATAATCTGTTCCCATAACAAAATTTGGAAGAGTGTGTCTATTACAGGACTTGTGTATCAGACATACAAGCATTGCCCTGTGGAACTAAATGAGTGTAACTTATGTAGGAAAGAACTGCAGATGCTGGTTTAAATTGACGGTGGGCACAAAATGCTGGAGTAACTCAGCGGGACAGGCAGCATCTCTTGAGAGAAGGAATGGGTGACGTTTCGGGTCGAGACCCTTCTTAAGATGGGCGGGACAGAAATAGAATGTAGTAGGAGACAGTAAGACTGGTGGGAGAACTACAAACGGGAGGGGATGGAGAGGGAATGAAAGCAAGAGCTATTTGAAGTTAGAGTGTAATGTGTTTCAGTCCCATGAATCTGCTCCTGAAGGACAGTATGATGCCACATGAGTGAGTTGTTAGAGGATTTTTGTGTTACAAACATTGATTTTAGTTTAGAGATACAGCGTGGAAACAGGTCCTTCGGCCCACCGAGTCCAAACCGACCAGCGATCCCCACACACTAAAACTATCCTACACACACAATTTACACATACACTCAAGTCAATTAACCTACATACCTGTGTGTCTTTGGAGTGTGGGAGGAAACTGAAGTTAACCATATAACCATATAACAATTACAGCACGGAAACAAGTCCATGCCGAACAATTATTTTCCCTTGGTACACAAAAAAGCTGGAGAAACTCAGCGGGTGCAGCAGCATCTATGGAGCGAAGGAAATGGGCAACGTTTCGGGCCAAAACCCTTCTTCAGATTGATCGGGGGTGGGGAGGGCGGGAACAAGAAAGGAAAAAGGAGGGGGAGCCCGAAGGCTGGGGGATGGGAGGAGACAGCAGGGGGACTGAGGAAGGGGAGGAGATAGCAAGGACTAACAAAATTGGGAGAATTCGATGTTCATGCCCCCAGGATGCAGACTCCCCAAGCGGAATATGAGGTGCTGTTCCTCCAATTTCCAGTGCTGCTCACTGTGGCCATGGAGGAGACCCAGGACAGAGAGGTCGGAGACGGAGTGGGAGGGGGAGTTGAAGTGCTGAGCCACCGGGAGGTCAGCTTGGTTATTGCAGACCGAGCGGAGGTGTTCGGCAAAACGATTGCCCATACTCCAGATTTGGTCTCACCAACGCCTTGTACAATTATTTTCCCTTAGTCCCACCTACCTGCACTCATACCATAACCCTACATTCCCTTCTCATCCATATGCCTATCCAATTTATTTTTAAATTATACCAACGAACCTGCCTCCACCACTTCCACTGGAAGCTCATTCCACACCGCTACCACTCTCTGAGTAAAGAAGTTCCCCCTCATGTTACCCCTAAACTCCTGTCCCTTAATTCTGAAGTCATGTCCTCTTGTTTGAATCTTCCCTATTCTCAAAGGGAAAAGCTTGTCCACATCAACTCTGTCTATCCCTCTCATCATTTTAAAGACCTCTATCAAGTCCCCCCTTAACCTTCTGCGCTCCAGAGAATAAAGACCTAACTTATTCAACCTTTCTCTGTAACTTAATTGTTGAAACCCAGGCAACATTCTAGTAAATCTCCTCTGTACTCTCTCTATTTTGTTGACATCCTTCCTATAATTGGGCGACCAAAATTGTACACCATGCTCCAGATTTGGTCTCACCAATACCTTGTACTATTTTAACATTACATCCCAGCTTCTATACTCAATGCTCTGATTTATAATGGCTAGCATACCAAAAGCTTTCTTTACCACCCTATCTATATGAGATTCCACCTTCAAGGAACTATGCACGGTTATTCCCAGATCCCTCTGTTCAACTGCATTCTTCAATTCCCTACCATTTACCATGTACGTCCTATTTTGATTTGTCCTGCCAAGGTGTAGCACCTCACATTTATCAGCATTAAACTCCATCTGCCATCTTTCAGCCCATTCTTCCAAATTGCCTAAATCACTCTGTAGACTTTGGAAATCCTCTTCATTATCCACAACACCCCCTATCTTGGTATCATCTGCATACTTACTAATCCAATTTACCACACCTTCATCCAGATCATTGATGTACATGACAAACAACAAAGGACCCAACACAGATCCCTGAGGCACCCCACTAGTCACCTGCCTCCAACCCGACAAACAGCCATCCACCATTACCCTCTGGCGTCTCCCATTCAGCCACTGTTGAATCCATCTTGCTACTCCTGCATTTATACCCAACAGTTGAACCTTCTTAACCAACCTTCCATGAGGAACCTTGTCAAAGGCCTTACTAAATTCCATATAGACAACATCCACTGCTTTACCCTCGTCAATCTCCCTAGTAACCTCTTCAAAAAATTCAAGAAGATTAGTCAAACATGACCTTCCAGGCACAAATCCATGTTGACTGTTCCTAATCAGACCCTGTTTATCCAGATGCTTATATATATTATCTCTAAGTATCTTTTCCATTAATTTGCCCACCACTGAAGTCAAACTAACAGGTCTATAATTGCTAGGTTTATTCTTAGAACCCTTTTTAAACAATGGAACAACATGCGCAGTACGCCAATCCTCGGGGACTATTCCCATTTCTAATGACATTTGAAATATTTCTGTCATAGCCCCGGCTATTTCTACACTAACTTCCCTCAATGTCCTAGGGAATATCTTGTCAGGACCTGGAGACTTATCCACTTTTATATTTTTCAAAAGTGTCAGTACTTCTTTTACTTTGAAACTCATAGTATCTTTTGAATACTCATAGTATCTTAGTATGGTTTTCTCGGAGAAAACCCACGCAGTCACGGGGAGAACGTACAAACTCGGTACAGATAGCTCCGGTTGTCAGGATTGAATCCGGTTCTTCTGTGCTGCAAGTGCTGTAAGGCTGGAACTCTACCGTTGTACCACTGTTGCCGCCCTATTGAGTCTAAGGCCCATCCTCTCCAGAGGCATTTGTAGTTGAATGGTAGCCTGATATAGATAGCATTGGATCAACTATTTTGTTGGCATCTCAACTAGAATTCAGTCAGATTGACATTGCTCGGACTGATTTGAGAATTTAGGATTTATTCCCAATTTCATTAAGGGGATATGGTGTTGCTGGCCATATTTTGAGATAATATTGAAACATTTTAATGCTTATTATTGGTTTAGCATTGTCATGTGTACCTAAACACAGTGGAGAACTTTGTTTTGTGTGCTATCCTGTCAAGCCAATACACAAGTACAACAGGCAGTCCAAAGAGAAAAATATCAGAAAACAGAATAGGTGCACACGTGGTTAGTACGGGTGTCAGGGGTTATGGGAAGAAGACAGGAGAATGGGGTTAAGTGGGAGAGATAGATCAGCCATGATTGAATGGCAGAGTGGACTTGATGGGCTGAATGGTCTAATTCTGCTTCTATGACATGAACATGAACTTATGAAGTATACTTCAATGCAATTCAATTTTCTTACTGAATGTGTGAACTGGTCAACCACATAATGATACACAAAACCCATTTGAATTATTTTTCTTTAATCGGCATCCTATCTGACATATGTGCTCAGCAAAGCAGCAAAGTCCCATTTGCACAAAATAGACACAAACTGCTGGAGTAACTCAGGGGATTAGGCAGCATCTCTGATGAAAAAGGAAGGGTGACGTTTCGGGTCCGGACCCTTCTTCATGTTTACTCAAATGTGGGCAGCTTTGGCATAGATTGTCCCCACTATCTTCTAAACTGAAATAAATACTGTTTAAGAAGGAACTGCAGATGCTGGAAAATCGAAGGTACACAAAAATGCTGGAGAAACTCAACGGGTGCAGCAGCATCTATGAAGCGAAGGAAATAGGCAACGTTTCGGGCCGAAACACTTCTTCAGACCCTTCTTCAGAGAAATAAATACTGGCCTTGCCAGCGATCTTCAGATGTGGAAATGAAGAAATAAATGAAAAGATCACACGTCCAAATCTGAATGGTTTCTGAATGAGGAGAGGGCTATTTCCAAATGACAAATCAATGAATGTGGAGAAAGGAATTGCAGATGCTGGAATATGCCGAAGATAGACACAGAGTGCTGGAGTAACTTTGTGGGTCAGGCAGCATCTCTGGAGAAAATTATGGTTGACGTTTCGGGTGAGGACCCTTCTTCAGACTTCTTCAGGGCGGCACAGTGATGCAGAAGTAGAGCTACGACCTTACAGCGCCAGGGACCCAGTTTTGATCCTGACGACGGGTGCGTGTCTGTACAAAATTTGTACGTTCACCCCATGACCTGCATGGGTTTCCTCCCACACTCCAAAGAGGTACAGGTTTGTAGGTTAATTGGCTTGGTGTAAATGTAAAATTGTCCCTAGTGCGTGTTGGGCAGTGTTAATGAGTGGAGATCGCTGGCCAGTGTGGACTCGGTGTGCCGATGGGCCTGTTGCCACCCTGTACCTCTAAACTGAAACTAAACAAATCAATGAAGTTGTGCAACTTGGCAGAAGAGAGCAAGAGCAAACTCCACAATGCATGCCCAGCTCAGTCTCACTATCTTAACTTACAAAACTATTTGTAAAGACTGGGCAATAAATAAACTTTGGGTGACGGGTCCACCTCTACAGATTTATTAAGAAAAAAAATCCCAGGCTTCTGAGGATTTGACTTACTGCTGCATCTGCTGTGAAGAGAACTCACTTCTGGAGATGGAGCCACATGTATCGAATATAGTTTGGCAGGAATGAATAATGTACTGTACATTATAATGTGAGAACAATATGTTGAAGTTTCAATTTACTAGCTTTACAAAGTTCGGTAAACTGCATGCTCTGAACTCCAAAGTAATTAAGGGAAACTAGTACTTCTGGCTTCATTTATGCTTCCTAAAGGTGGCAGTTGTGATTTTGTGTAAATCTTTTCATCTGCGAATCAGAATATTGTAGTTTCATACCAACCAGCTCGAAGTCTCGGTTGTCATTTCAATGCAGAAGTGATTCACGTATCATAAAAGATGCTGCCCGAGAAACTCTTTCTTACAATGACATACCATTCACAGCTTGAAATAGACGTGATCTGGAGAAAAAACAAATAACCATATAACCATATAACAATTACAGCACGGAAACAGGCCATCTCGGCCCTACAAGTCCGTGCCGAACAATTTTTTTTTCCCCTTAGTCCCACCTGCCTGCACTCATACCATAACCCTCCATTCCCTTCTCATCCATATACCTATCCAATTTATTTTGAAATGATACCAATGAACCTGCCTCCACCACTTCCACTGGAAGCTCATTCCACACCGCTACCACTCTCTGAGTAAAGAATATATATAGGGTCCAGTTCTGAGCCTCTCAGCTATAGGAGGGAACTAAACCCACATGTCTGTTAGCACAAATAGTCCTCCTCAACACAATAGTTGTTGTTCCTAAGAAACCTTATGTTATAGAAAATCATGCTATAAAGACAAGTGTGTCAATGGATTATGGACGAGAGAATTTGTGACTTACAGTAAGAAAGCTATTTTTCCACATAGGATTTTCAAAAATAAAGGCCTTTTCATTTGCAATGTTTATTTTTGTTACCGCCAGCCAAAAATACTTTCACCTGTATGTTGTAACGATTAATGGAGTATCATGGCACAAGTTTCAATAGAAGCTATTGCTTGTCAACTTCAATGCCAATCCACGGTTAAAATAGTAACTGTTTTCTTAGGAGACAATTGTGTCTGCTTCCTGTAGGAAGGTTACATGGAAGCAGGAATTTTATTTCCCCATGTACTGTTAAATCCAGGACAGTTTTCTTTTCAGCTCCCTTAATTTCCAAAGTAACTTTCATGTTGTTTTCTAGTTCCCGATCAAAATCGCATTTTAACAAATTTGGCCGGTTTAATGCAAAAAGCATTCCCAAATTCATCACTCACATTATATCCAATTAGTGTTATGGAAACTTGTGTTGCAGCAGTCAATAACATATATCCACCATAACATTTCCCACAACACATCAACAGTGCTACAAATCCTGATATTCATTTTCAGCATGATTTTCACTGATTTAATGAGGTGACAGTATAACTATGTTTTATTAATGCTGTTTCCCATAAAACCAGGCTATTAAAAAGGTCAAAAATCAACCTGTGTTATTTGCCAATCAATTAGTTCACTTCTTATTCTACGTAAATTCCATACTTCATATTGCATCTTTCGTACATCTTCAATGCCTACACCTGAGACCAATGGGGGCTTTGTATGACTATATTAAGGGCCTGTCCCACTGTATGAGGTAATTCAAGAGTTCTCCCGAGTTTTCCCCTGATTCAAACTTGGAGAATGTCTCGTAGCGGCTCGTACGAGCGGCTCGTACGAGTAAAAAGTAAAAATTTTTAGAACACAAGTATTTTTTTCTCGTGGACATTATTCAGTGTTGAAAAACCGTCACAAGTTTACCGGATTTCCCCCGTACCTACCGTTAGCATTACGAGCTGCTACGAGACATCCACGGACTTAAATTACATCGTACAGTGGGACAGGCCCTTTAGATTTCTTTTGTTGGTTGACATGGCAATGGATCATTGGCCAACAGAGATGGGGCAGGAAATTACTATGATCATGTAAGAGCAGTCAAAAAAGATCATCTTCAGTGACCTCACCAGCCTAGAGACTACAGAGTCCAACATCAGAGCTAGACTTCTCTGATGAGAACTGGCCCTTTCTCAGGTCTGCAAACTCAAGTATGGGACCACGTATGGATTGATTGCTTTTGCCACAGATGTCAAGATGACAGTAACTTTCACCTTCCTGGCCTCGAGATTGGACAAGACTGTTGCTGTTGATCTCTGACACATCTCACAGTTTGCTGCTGACTGTTGCATTGGGGAGGTTGCTCCGGGTCTACATTCAAGGAGTGAAAACTACTTTTCCATCAGCTGAGGGGGCCAACGGAGTAGGCCAGGGAATCTGCTATTATTGTAAGCTTCCCCAAAGTGCAGGCATTCATTGACTCATCATGGAACCTTTTTGGTACCTACTGTTGGCGATGCCTGGCTATAACCTTGGAGGTCTCCTTAGCTTTCTTTGCACTAAAAATATGATTCCTTTGGGTGCTAATGTCCAACGACCAGAATCTTCTGAGACTTTGGGAACACTTTTCCTCTCCCCTCCTATAATTGCAACATTTATTCTTGAAGGATCATTACTGCCCTGTTTCTGAAAGCCTGCTGCTCATGTCATTGTATTGGTATTGGATTCCTATTTGCATATGTATTGAGATACTGTGAAAAACATTGTTTTCATGCCATCCAGTCAAATCAAGTCATACAGTACATGAATAAAGTCAATCCATATAGAAGTACAACAGGGAGTGCAAAGAGAAAAATACCAGTGGCAGTGTTACAGATTTACAATTACAGAGAAAATTTAGATTAGAAAAGTGCCAGGTCTGCAATGAAGTAGGTTGGGAGATTAGAACATGTTGTCCTAAATCCTATAGTCCGAATATAGTAGCTGCAAACTCACAATCATAAGATTAAATATAGGTAGGTGAGACCAGCTGGATAGACCAACAAGTGCTGAAAGTGACCCAATATGGCATCTGGAAAGGGCATCCCAGGAACTTTTATGTTGAGCTTTGCACCATTTAGAAGACCTCTAACAGCAGCAATGTGATATTTTTTATTTAGGCTAAAAAGCAGGAAACACATTCCTAGCCTACTGATCTTTGGTTGGAATGTTAATGCGTTCAGGAAGATAAATGCATCTTTGTGACAATATTTGGGGAAGAGAAACGGAGTTCACCCTGATATGCAAGCTAATATCTCTGATACAACATCAATAAAGGCATATTGACATGGAAATTCTTTGCCGCTTGTTAAACATCTGGTGTACACTAGGCCAACAAATGTTTCTTTGAGAGCCTGCTGCTGCACAGTTTCATTGCATGTGAAGCTCAAGCTGCTACGTGCACTCAGACAGATTTAGAACATTAATGAGCTTGAAGGCCTTTTCAACACTCATTCTAACATTGCAAAATGGGCGAAAATATGGAGAGAAGGCAGGAGAATGGGGTCAGGAGGGAGAGATAGATAGATCAGCCATGATTGAATGGCAGAGTAGACTTGATGGGCCAAATGGCCTAACCCTGCTCCTATCACTTATGACCTTATGAAAATAGGTTATCCATACCTTAGGTTGTGGGTACATTGGGGAGTGATTTAGGAATGGAGGGGAGGGGGGGGGGGGGGGGTCAGGGGGAGGAGTAGATGATCAGTTGGATGTGTGATTGGGAGTGAAGGGGTGAGGGTTAATGATTGGCAACTATATGGAGGGAGTAGAGCTTGTGGATGGATATTAGACCAAGGTAGTTGAAGGAACCTGACCTGAAAACCAATGAGCAGATCTTAAAGAACAACATGTCCTCAGAGTCAGTTTCTCTACTAAACCTGGCCAGAGATGCACAGATCCTCCCAAACAGAAGGAAAAAGACTCATGCATTATACGTGGGTCCCTTGTGCACCAAGTAAAAAAGCATGACGTTCTTTCCAGATGCCACTCAAGATATCCTGGATCCAACGTCCAAGTATGGGGTCACATAGATAGGTTGACTGTTAGAAATATTGGTGACTTTTGTGCTCCATGAGATAAATGTCCAATGTTGGTTATTATTCATGGACAAGCAATAAAACTGTAGCTGCTGGAATCTGGCACAAAATCAGAAATGCTGAAAGAATTCAGCCGATCACATTGTATCTGTGGGAAGAGAAAACAGCCAATGTTTTTGGGTCAGAATCACTCGTGTTTTGTTTAAGAAATTTGATCATATAGTGCACATTGAGTGCAAAACAACCAAATGTCGATATCATTATGAAATCATTTATCACTGTTCATATTGGGACATTACTATGCACAAATTAACATCATATTTCTTGCATTGCTTCATAACTATTCTCCAGAAATATTTCATTTGCTGTAAAAATGTATTAAATATGTAAAATATGTCCTATATTTACGCACCTTTTTAAAAATGATTCTGGTCTTGCATTTTCATTTCTCAGTAGATGCATATTGTCCAATCTGTTATTGTGAGGGTCTGATTACAAATCCTAATCACTTCTCAGGCCCACCTAGGACAACATAAAACTCGTCGCTGTTTTGACCGGTCCAACGCTAGATTCCTCATGGAGACCTGGTTCTCAATGTAATTCAGTAGAGAGGAGCCACTTTGACAAAGACAGCCAAATTTGAGGTAATTTGCATTTTTTTAATTAGCTGAGTTAATCTAAATATATTTAATTTTTAATGTAATTGCATTTAATTGTTGTTAAGTATTTTCTAGGTGTTAAGTGTTTATTTGAAAAAAATAATTACATTTTTAATTTTAAATGTATGATTTTCTTTCAATTTTTAATCAAATGATTAAATTTTAATCTTGTTTGATTATGTTTGAAGTTTGCATATGTCAGAAACCTTCCGGCAGCTTCAACAGCGTGGGGGTGGGGGTTAATGGATTGTGAGTGCAATTTTGGGTGCAGGTCTGCCCTTTAGGGATGGAAGACTCTGAGGTGCATGGGACCTCAATGATCAGGAGCTGAGCTCTGGAGCTCTCACTGCGGTGTGTTGTACAGGATCGCCCTGTGGGCATCTCTCCCATAGGTTCTACAGAACAGAAACATCAGTCATCCTAAAGGGCTTGTCCCACTTGGGCGTCATTTGCGCGTCATTTATGCAACATCATTTACGCGTCACGAAACGACGAGCACATGATGCGCGCATGGTGTGCATTACGTTCGCATGGTGCATGGTGACGTAGGCAGTGATGCGTGGTCGCGCGCGGCGCCCCAGGATTTTGGGATGTACAAAACCTGTGCGCGCCATCTGCGTGACACGCAAATGACACCCAAGTGGGACAGGCCCTTAACACAACTTTCAATGGATTGCACTTCCTCTGTTCCTCGTTGTCATGACCTATTTCTTACATCTAGGAATGAGGATGTAAAACTGGTGTATGAGTCATGTTCCTTCAGACTCAAGGCACTTACAACCACAGCTGATTTAACACATTCCACTTCCAGATGAACCATATGTTATTGTACTGCCACTGCACTATAGTTCTTAGCCTGCAGAAAGAATAACTCTTGCCGTTCAGAGGTGGGAAGTGGTCGAAGGCTGACGAGGCTTAATTGTGGGGTGACACTGTGGAGACCTGGGTTTCATTTTGATCTTCCTTGTTGAAAGTTTGCACATTCTCCCTGTGTCCATATGGATTGCTCCCAAGTGCTCCTCATCACTGCCTGGATACAAAGCGCATATACTGTACATGCCTGCACTGATTTGCCAAAGTTTAGTTTAGTTTAGTTTAGTTTGGGCAACATGGTGGCACGTCGGTAGAGTTGCTGCCACACAGTGCCAGAGACCCAGGTTTGAACCTGACTACGGGTGCTGCCTGTACAGAATTTGTACGTTCTCCCTATGATCTGTGTAGGTTATTTTCAGGATCTACGGTGTCCCCCCACACTCCAAAGATGCACAGGTTTGTCAGCTAATTGGTCTGGTAAAAATTGTAAATTGTCCCTAGTATGTGTAGGATAGCGTTAGTGTGTGAGGATCGCTGGTTGGCATGGACTAGGTGAGCTGCTAGTATAGTTTAGTTTAGTTAACTCAGCGGGACAGGCAGGATGGGTGACGTTTCATGTTGAGACCCTTCTTCAGACTTGTTAGGGATAAGGAAAATGAGAGATATAGATGATGATGAAGAGAGATAAAGAACAATGAATGAAAGATGCAAAAAGTGATGATGATGAAGGGAACGCCATTATTAGCTATTTGTTGGGTGAAAACAAGAAGTTGATGCGACTTGCATGGGGGAAGTATAGAGAGAGAGGAAATGCCAGGGTTAGTTGAAGTTAGAGAAATCAATATTCATACCACTGGGCTGTAAGCTGGAGTGAATTGGAGGAACAGCATCTCATATTTTGCTTGGGCAGCTTACAGCCCAGTGAATCCAAAAGGTTTTAACATGGGATAGACACAGAAAGCTGGGGTAACTCAGCAGGACAGGCAGCATCTCTGGAGAGAAGGAATGGGTGATGTTTCGGGTTGAGACCCTTCTTTAGACTGTGTACACCATGGGATGGCTATTGATTCTGTCATGGGATTGATCGCATCATGATTTCACTCTATACTACCACTGGCTTTCTGAGAACACTGTGCCCTTGTGATAAGTCACCAATGCATGCCTTTGTAATTTTAGTTTTAATTTAACTTAGAGATACAGCACATAAACAGGCCCTTCGACCCACCGAGTCTGCACCGACCAGTGATCCCTGTGCATTAACACCATCCTACGTATACTAGGGATAATTTACACTTATACTAAGCAAATTGACTTACATATCTGTACATCTTTGCAGTGTGGGAGGGAACCGAAGACCTCAGAGAAAACCCACGCAGCCACGGGGAGAACATGTAAACACTGTACAGACAGCAACCGTAGTCGGGATCGAACTCGGGTCTCTAGCGCTGTAAGGTAACAACTCTACCGCTGAGCCACCGTGCCACCTTTTTACGATATTGTTTATCTACTCTTATTGCTCACATTATATCAACCTGCTGTGAAGGATCCAAACAATGGTAGGCTGGTGCTACTGGCATTCATTGCCCTCTGACAGAAGCATCCATAAACAAGTCTGAGTAACTCCTCATGAATTGCCACTTAGGTTACTCTCACAAAACCAGATTTGCTGTAATCGCCGGTGAATGTCTGCATGAAGATTATCATAGGAATTAGTATAAATTGCACAAGAAAGGGACTTCATACTCCTGCAGAACATGGTGACAGGCTCCAACTTGCATCCATTTACATTGGCATTTATCTCGCACTTAGCAGTGACAGCTGCACAAACACTCCAATATGTTGAGCTGACTTACCTTAGATATTTAAAAACAAGGAACTGAATGATAAAAGGCATGAGCAAAATCCGCAGTTGGTTAAATTACAAGGCTGCTCTCAATATGAGCTAAACAAATGGATCAACAACAAATTAAATTACACAATTTGTTTTGGTTGCAGATCCAAGCTGCTGTAACAATGAATAAAAATATATTCACCACTGGAATATCTTAGGTTTTGTGAATTTCCATGGGAGTTGGAAATCCTGATCCTTCCACTGTGGAACCACTGTGGCTGCCACTCAGTTGCTGGAAGGCTGTCTATCCCTCCTTGGCTGTGCTAAGTTCACAAGTTCTAAGAGCAGAATTAGGCCATTCGACTCATCAAATCTACTCCACCATTCAATCATCGTTAATATTTCTACCCCTGTCAAACCAATTATCCTGCCGTCAACGCAGAACTGATTCCCTTACTAATCAAGAATCTGTCAATCTCTGCCTTAAAAATACCCATTGACTTGGCCTCCACAGCCGTCTGTGGCAATGGATTCCACAGACTAACCTCCCTCTCACCAAATAAATTCCTCCTCATCTCCTTTTGAAAGGTATGTCCTTTATACTGAGGCAATGGTTTCTGGTACTATACTCTCCCACTGGTGGAAACATCCTCTCCACGTCCACTCTATCATACGCTTGATGGGCCAGCCCTAGACTATGAGCTACTCCTTGATGGGGCTGCAGTCTGCACTAGCCGGCCCAGGGGCATGGGTGAGTGCAGTATCTGTCAGCCAATAGCTGCAGCAGTGATCTGTACATCTTAAAAGAAGTTGGGAATCTCTGGTCCTGAATTGTAAACACAGATTCTCGTGTTTTCATTATAGGGTTCCGGATGTTGACCGGGCAAGCAAATAGACCTTGGAATATCGCTGCCTGCTTCGTGATAGCACCATCAATGTCATACAGAGCATCAATCTGGTCTTCTGCAGCTTCACAATAAGCTAAGCCCTGGAGGACTGGGACACTTCCTCAACAAAGGCAGAAACCAACTTCCTCAGCTGCCAGCATTGCTATTGTGTGCCACACAAAAGCATGGCGAGTCTATAGGGGAAGGGAAATTAATGAAACGCCTATAGAGAGTGAATGTGGAGAAGATGTTTCCAGTAGCGTGGACCAGTGGGAACAGTCTCTGAATTAAAGGACATACCTTTAGAATAAGTGATGTGGTCAAATTTATTTTGCTAGAGAGTGGTGAATCTGTGGAATTCATTACCACAGATGGCTGTAGAGGCCAAGTCATTGGGTATTTTTAAAGCAGAAATGGATAGGTTCCTGATTAGTTAGAGCAGCAAAGGTTACGGGGAGATGGCAGGAGAATGGGGTTAAGAGGGAAAAATAGATTAGCCATGATCGAATGGTAGAGCAGACTCGATGGGCCAAATGGCCTAATCCTGCTCCTAGGACTTATATTCTTATGGCAGAACTCCTGACTCTGCATCTGCCCCTGGGAGAATACAGACACACTCCTCCGCCTCCCTCATCATCTCATGAAGCTAGTCTTGAAGACAAAGCTCCAAACAATTAAGTGTGTTTACTCAAGAACCATGTTTTTCATGAGCTGAACGAGCTAATAGTCAAATCTAATAGTCAAATCTAAAATTGAGTCATTCTCCGACAAAAGTATGGACCAGTAGAACAAAAGAATAGCTTGGTGCCAAGTCTGAATGACATTGCAAATTATATGGAACACAATATGGAGGGCCGGTTGTCTTTTAAAATAAAGAAATGGAGATGGAATCCTGCAGTAATAATATGTGCTTCTTTCAAAGCCATAAAGAAGCCAAGATTGAAAATATAGCTGGCGCACCAGAGATAAGTAATAACTTGTTATTGGATGAGCTTGATTTTGACCCAGCTTTCCTAAATTCAGAAAGGCTGCAGAATCTTTCAGTCATGCCATATTCAGACTTGGTAGGAGTGTTTTACTGATAAGAAAAATGTATAATTGTGCTAACATTCCTTTGTTCTGTGAGTGGAGAAGCACTGAGCAACGTTTGTGCTCATTGTATTTCTTTGCCACTCATGCCTGACGAATCAATTAAAGATTGCCATGGTTTACCTTTAACAGTTTTTGTTGCTATCTGCTTTTTAACAAACTGACTTTGACAGAGCCACATCCAAAAGCTGTACACTGCTGGTCAGTATTAAGGTCAGTGTGTTCCTAACTCTTGGTTTAGTTTACTTTAGTTTAGAGATAAAGGCCTTTTGGCCCAGCGAGTTCGCACCAACCAACGAGCCCCACACATTAACACTACCCTATACACACTAGGGACAATTTACATTTATACCAAGCCAATTAACCTACAAACCTGTACGTCTGGAGTGTGGGAGGAAATAATAGATCTCTGAGAAAATCCTCGCATTCATGGGGAGAAGGTACAAGCTCCGTACAGACAGCACCCATTGTTAGGATCGAACCTGGGTCTCTGGCGCTGCAAGCGCTGTAAGGCAGCACCTCTACCTTGTGTTGTGCCACCGTGCCACCTAATGTCTGGATTTAGGAACTGAGTTCAGCAATACAATAGTTCTGATCATCCTGAGCAGGAGGGTTGGATGTACTTAACATCTGGCCCCTTTGGTTCACCGCAGCCATTGTGGCTAATCATGCATGGCCTCCTTTATCCGAGTTGAGTTGCCACTCTGGTTGGGAAAATAACGGAATAGACATGTATGTTTGTTTTTGATACTTAATTTTAAATATTATTAATGTCGCTAATTAATTTACATAGTGTAAATGTGCATTTGAATGTTTTTGAATTTGAATTGAATTTACCAGTTTCTAAAATATTTAAAGCTATTGTCATTGTTTTATATAAACGATAGAAGCAAGTGCAGGTCATTCACCCCTACATGTTTGTTCTACTATTCAATAAGATCATGGTTAAATATTTATCGCAGTGTCATTTTTCTACACTTACTTCATATCCCTCAATAATATACACACCTGTTGAATATATTCAGTAAACTTAGGTAGCGATGTCAAAAGAGGTATCTCTTAGGCAAAGATGTCAAGAGATTTGTTACCTCCTGGGTGTAGAACTTTATACTCATCTCTGATCAGAATGGCCAGCCCATTAGTTTGAGCTTGAACCCTAAAGGCAGTGGGACAGCACAATAAGGTGGCAGTTGTTGATAATAGGGTGGCATGGTGGTGACGCAGTAGAGTTGCTGCCTTATGGGGTTAAAGACCCGGGTTCGATCCTGACTACGGGTGCTGTCTGTACGGAGTTTGTACGTTCTCCTCGTGACCTGTGTGGGTTTTCTCCGGGAGCACTGGTTTCCTCCAACCCTTCAAAGACAGATTTGTAGGTTAATTGGCTTGGTAAAATTGTAAATTGTCCCCAGTGTGTGTAGGATAGTGTTAGTATACGGGGATCGCTGATTAGCGCGGACTCAGTGGGCCGAAGGGCCTGTTTCTGTGCTGTATCACCAAACTAAACTAAAATAAATTATCCTTCAACATTCGTTAATTGCCACCCCAACTATCTTTAGGAATCTGTGAAGAGACACTCACAGATCCTTCCATTACTCTGCACCACCTAGTGTCTTTCCATTTAACACACATTCCCTTGCATTGTTGCTCCTCTCAATATGTAGTCCTCTATAATACCACGCTTGTAGCTAGGTGGGATAACGCATTGTAGGCACGGCCTAGACAATTTCCTCCCTCATTTCTTTAATATTTGGGTAATATTTCAGCAGACGGTGATCTTGCCATTCTCAAAGGGTTAATCCCTTTACAGGTCCCTTTTGTGTCTATGTTTATCCCATTCAAAGCAATATTTCACACATTCATTTTAACGTCTTCTCCCTCTTTTATGAAAAGTACTCCTTGAGAACAGTGCCCTTATCGTCTGCCAACATTGCTTCCTGTTTAGACATTATTTAATTAATTCTCTAATTCTGTGACAAATCTTTGGATTTTCTACTATTTTGTCATGCTCGCAGTTATTTTCTTGGGTGTCCTTTTGATTTGTCCCCTGCACTTCCAGTAAAATTGGCCCTTCCCTAGTTTAGCATCTTTTCAATTTAATCTCTGATCTTATTTATCGCTATTCTGAATCACACTCAACTGTGATCATGATCGAAAAAGTGCTTTCCCATTGACACTTCTTCCTTCCTAAATTCTTTCTCCAAGATTAAATCCAGAACTGTTCTCCATCGTCTTTCCAGTTTGGCTTGCTTAATCCTGCTGAGAAATGTTCTACAGACTACAATTTAGGAACTCTATGTCCATGATGTCTCTCATACTAGTTGCATTCCAGTTATTATTCAAGGAATTGAAATTCCACCCCTGATTCCATCATTGCTCCAGTAGTTCCGTTCTCCCCGTTCCTTTCTGTTCCGTCTCTCCGCAGATGCTGCCTGACCTGCTTGTCCCTTCCAGCGTACTGTGTTGTTTTTCCCAGATTTCAGCATCTACAATCTCTGCAATCCATTTTGAAAAAGCACATTGGGTGTCTAATTATAGAACATTTTATGGTAAGGTTTTCCTGAAGAATAAAATTCCATTCTTTCAAGAATCAGTCCAATTGTGTTAACAACAGGTGTTAAACAATCTGTTCTTTTCATAGCATTATTTGGATCCTGCAATTAGACACCAGGGTAATAACTATATATCTTCAAGCTACAATAGTTCCAAAGCCATGGCTCATTTATAACAGATCTAACATCATAGCAGAGAAAAGGAACTACGTTGTCAAAGGAAGGGCCAATGTTAACATTTATCACCAAATTCTTGCTGAATCAAAATTTACAAAAATAATTCACAACAGAAGGTAGATCCTGGTGCAGAAACTGTGTAGAGAAATTAGGATGGGACAGAAGGAAGCACAATGGTGCTTCTTAATATGCAGTTGCAGGAACATTAGCGCAAGAGACTCAGAGGCTTATTGAGGTCGTACCTGGATCTCCAATATGAACCTGCATCGCCAGACTTGAATGCTCGAGATAGACACAGAAAGCTGGAGTAACTCAGCGAGTCAGACAGCATCTCTGGAGAAAAGGAATAGGCAATGCTTCGAGTCGAGACCTTTCTTCAGACTGAGAGTCAGGGGAAAGGGAAACGAGAGGTAGAGATGGTGATATAGAGAGATATCAAGTCAAGTCAAGTCAATTTTATTTCTATAGCACATTTAAAAACAACTCTCGTTGACCAAAGTGCTTTACATCAGTGCAGGTACTAACGTTCTACAAACAGTGGTACAAAGATCTAACAATATATATACATAAATACATACATACAGCGCTCCCTTAGAGGACCTCAAGAAATGCTTGTGAGTAAAAATAAGTTTTAAGTCTAGACTTAAAAGAGTTGATGGAGGAGACGGTTCTGATGGGAAGAGGGATGCTGTTCCATAGTCTAGGTGCTGCAACCGCAAAAGCGTGGTCGCCCCTGAGCTTATGCCTAGACCGCAGGATGGTCAGTAGCCCCAAGTTGGCCGACCTAAGGGACCTGGAGGTAGTATGGTTGGTTAACAGATTTCTGATGTAGGTGGGGGCAAGCTTAGGGACAAATGAATGAAAGATATGCAAAAAGAGTAATGATGATCAAGGAAATGGTCCATTGTTAGCCGTGGGTTAGGTGGAAATGAGTTATACAGACAATGAAACTCACCAGGGCGACAGTGAAACTAGTAGGAGGGCTAGGGTGGGGGAGGGGCGGAGAGAGAGGGAATGCAAGGGTTACTGAATGCCCAAGATCTGGGCTTCAGTAGATTATGGACCTCCTGATTCATCCAAGGTTTCTGGTTAAGGTACTCAGATGGTCTGTGGGAACATGTGCCCCCCACACACTTTTCATGATGAAGTCGGTGACGACCATTCAGGTACATTGAAAAGCCTTTGTCAATCACCTGGTCTGCAGATGCGAAGCAGTTGTGGAGTCATTCCTTTGCCTCTCCAGATCAGCTCGATGGAGTCGAGGTGCTGTAGCTGCATTCTTCAGTCCACTGCTATACAGGAGGAAGGCGCACAGCCAGGTAGTCTGATTTCCCAAAGTGAGGGTGAAGGGTGAACTGAAAAACATCTCTGATGGTGGAGCAACATCTCTGGTGTTGTAAGACACATATTGGTGGTAGTTAGGAAGTGACTCCTTCACACTACCCTTGTTGAAGATCCCGGCTATGTTGGTGAATGGAGGTGATTGTTGACCATGGCAAGCAGCTCTTACAGTGCTTATTGGACATCAGTGGAAGCAAGATGATGACTGCAGTCATGATGATGGAGGTGAATACCTGTGGGAGGTAGATGAGGCAGTACTTCACTGTGATATGTTCCAGGCGCAGAGAGCAGGAACGGACAAGTGCTGGATCATAGAAGTGACCAGTCCATACTTGTGGGTAGACAAAATTGCTGGAGAAACTTAGCGGGTGCGGCATCTATGGAGCAAAGCAAATAGTTAATGTTTCAGGCCGAAACCCTTATTCAGACCCGAAACGTTGCCTATTTCCTTCGCTTCATAGATGCTGCCGCACTCGCTGAGTTTCTCCAGCAATTTTGTCTACCTTCGATTCTCCAGCATCTGCGGTTCCTTCTTGAACAATCCATACGTGTGACCAATTGCTTTGCAACCACTTTCACAAGTGGATGTTTTTGATCTTTGTTCCGTCCTGGGCTAAAGTGCAGACTCCACGTGCACTTTCTCAACCATTCTCAGTCGTCAGGGCCTGTTGCCTCCTCAGTTGCTGTTCAGAGGACTGACTTGTCACCCTTCACAATGAGTGGTCATAAAGGAGAAAATACTGTATCTTTCCTGAGGATTAAATCTCTTATCTTGATCATCGTGTTGCCATTTGCCATCACTTAAGTCAAAGATTTCTTGGTTGCTGCACTCTTCACTTCAGGCATTTTTTGCAATGAGCAAGAAGTAGTATTGTTCATGACAGCTTTTAAATGCAACTTTTCCATTATTACCATCTTGATCTATTAATCATTGACCAATCTTGCCATTTTTACTTAGAACATCTCGGATAATGCATGTTTATTTCATATGGATGTACTATTCTATTTATGCTGATTTTATTGGAAATCTATGTCAAATAAAGGGGAACTCACCTGCAAGCTACATGTTGTGTTAATGAGTAAGTTGCACATGGCAATAGAGAGCCAATTAGTTTTAATTTTAGTTTTTAGTTTTAGTTTTTAATTTAAAGATACAGTGTGGAAACAGGCCCTTCAGCCCACCGAGTCCACATTGGCTATCAATCATCCAAGCAGTAGTTCTGTTATACCACGTGTCGCATCTTACACATTAGGATCAAATTACAGAAGCCAATTAACCTACAAATAGAAACATAGAAATTAGGTGCAGGAGTAGGCTATTCGGCCCTTCGAGCCTGCACCGCCATTCAATATGATCATGGCTAATCATCCAACTCAGTATCCCGTACCTGCCTTCTGATCATCCAACTCAGTATCCCGTACCTGCAGAATCTACAAGTCTTTGGAATATGAGAGGAAACTGGAGCACGCAGAGGAAACCCACACGGTCACAGGGAGAACATACAAACTCTGCACAGGCAGCACCCGTAGTCAGGATCGAACCCGGGTCACTGGCGCTGTGAGGTAGCAGCTCTACCATTGCGCCACTCTGCCGCCATGCATTCCACATTTCCATTTGAGATCAATGCTCGCAAGATCCTATCAAATATTCTGGACCGCGCGTCAATTGAGCTTTGTTTACTGAGTTACAGGTACACTATGTTGTAAAATGGTTGTTCCATTTTATTTCATGGTAACGGCGACCAAAATATTATTTTCATGAATGATGGGGATGTTTGAGGGGAGATCATGGCTCCTCATCAAATCAGCCCACAGAGAGCAGTCAAGATTGATATATTAGTTCACTCTCTGACAGTGCATGAAGCACCAGTATTTTACCTTTGGCTTTGTCTAGATGTTGTGTTCAGTTCATTCCAAATGGGACTTCAAACCACGGCCTTCTAAACCTGTGATAAGAATGCTACCACTGATTTAAGGCTGACAATTAAAAGAAG
This sequence comes from Leucoraja erinaceus, assembly GCF_028641065.1. Classification (NCBI taxonomy): domain Eukaryota; kingdom Metazoa; phylum Chordata; class Chondrichthyes; order Rajiformes; family Rajidae; genus Leucoraja; species Leucoraja erinaceus. The sequence continues at coordinate 19,272,633 of NC_073405.1, forward strand.
CAACTGATTGACATGCAGAATAGAGATACATTAAAGAAAGCACAAAATAACAATGTTATATAACATTTTGTGGCCCTGATATTACAAGGTAGTCAGTTCATATTAGGGCAGACAAGTGACTTTAAAAAATGTTAAAACTATGTAATTTAAAATGACACTTAAAATTTAAAACATGCATTAAAAAGGGACAGAGACTAATACAAGAACTTCTATAATGAGCTCAAATTGATACTGAGAAATGTCTCATTACATGTTCTTAAACGGGAATCATACATTTGTAATGTGTCGGTGACTCATTCTATTGATAGCAGATTCCCCAAATGACGATGTTACCTCTCCTCGGGAAACTTGTACAAGTATCTACGCTGGGAATTGAAGACTTGGAAAATCTTCAGCACCTGCTGCACTGGATGCCGCCTGCAGTGTGCAGCGGCCCAGTAGATGTTTCATTCAAGGGTCTGGTTTAGTTTAGTTTAGTTTGGTGATACAGCGTGGAAACAGGTCCTTCGGCCCGCAGAGTCCAGGCCGACAAGCGATCCCCGCACACTTACACTATCCTACACACACTAGGGACAATTTACAATGATGCCAAGCCAATTAACCTACAAACCTGTACGTCTTTGGAGTGTGGGAGGAAACCGGAGATCCCGGGGAAAACCCATGCAGGTCACGGGGAGAACTTATGAACTCCATACATACAAGCACAAATAGTCAGGATCGAACACGGGTCTCTGGTGCTATAAGGCAGCAACTCTACTGCTGCGCCACCTTGCCGCCCCAGATGCTGTCTAATCCAACTACAAATGAGGCCCAAGAGGTCAATACAGTAGAATAGGCCAGGTTGTTCACACCATGCTCTTAGCTCCATCTGCTGTGGAATTCCAGAGCTAATTTAGGAATGCAGCAGGTTAAGCTTCAGGATTTAGAGAGGTCAGAATGTTGGGAATACCGTATGTCCTAACGATAACAATATCCAACAGAATCCAGGAGCTTCTTAATTAGGTTATGGACTTTGTTAAGGATTCACAGCAAGGCACTTGCTTAAGTAATAACAATACTTAATTTCTTCTTTACATTCTGCACCCATGTCTTTTCAGGACATCTTGTCAGATTTTCTTTTATTTTTGTTATTCCATAGAACCAGACACAACATAGTTTACCATTACTAATGGTAACTAAAGACTGGTTATTGTAGCATTCGACAATATGCATCTGCCCAAGAAAGTTAATTACCTCTCCTGTTTGATTCTTGAGACTAAACATGGTCTGAATAAGTTGAACTGCTTTTAATAGATACCCTTCTAGATAATGCTACAATCTGCTTTGTGTATATCTGAATCTGTAATGGCTTATATCAAAGGCCAGTGTCCTTAAAGTCTTGTGTAGTAGGCACATTCAGATGCTGATTTATACCAAAGATGGACATAAATTAGTGGAGTAACTCAGTAAGTCAAGCAACATCTCGTTAGAAGTGGAATAGATGATGATTCAGGTCAGAACCCTCCTTCTACTTTATCAAACCATGGAAGAAGGGTTCCCACCTGGAACATCATCTATTCCTCGTATCCAGAGATGCTGCATGCCTGTATCTCCAACACCTGTATCTCCTCCAACCTCATCTACTGCATCCACTGCTCTAGATGTCAGATGATTTACATCGGGGAGACTAAGTGGAGGTTGGGCGATCGCTTCGCCGTACACCTCCGCTCAGTCCGCAATAACCTACCTGAACTACCGGTGGCTCAGCACTTCAACTCCCCCTCCCATTCCTAATCCAACCTCTCTGTCCTGGGTCTCCTCCATTGCCAGAGTGAGCAACACCGGAAATTGGAGGAACAGCACCTCATATTCCGCCTGGGTTGCTTGCGTCCGGTTGGCATGAACGTTGAATTCTCCCAGTTTTGCTAGCCCTTGCTGTCTCCTCCCCTTCCTTAACCCTCGAGCTGTCTCCTCCCATCCCCCTGCCCTCGGGCTCCTCCTCCTCCCTTTTCCCTTCCTTCTCCCCCCCCACCCCATCAGTCTGAAGAAGGGTTTTGGCCCGAAACGTCGCCTATTTCCTTCGCTCCATAGATGCTACTGCATGCTGCATGCCTCACTGAGTTACTCCAGCATTTTGTGTCTATTTTCACCATAAAGTCTTGTTATATCAACTTGCAGTTATTTAAATTACATTAAAAGTAAATTCTGTTCCTTAGCAGTGATTGTAATTCTGTGCGAATACTGTGTGGAATTTCATTGATATCTTTGATCGGACTTTACTGGACTTTACTTTGTACTAAACGTTATTCATGCTACTCCCTTTATCATGTATCTGTACACTGTGGATGGCTCGATTTTAATTATGTATCGCCTTTACGCTGACTGCCTAGCACGCAACAAAAGCTTCTCACTGTACCTCAGTACACGTGACAATAAACTAAATTTATATATTACATAGGCAGGTTATTAGCCAGCGCTGGTGTAGAGGGTGATGTATAATTGGGTTGGTATTGGTATTTCAATCCAGACAATGAAATAAGAGAGAGTTATGATTATCCAGCTCACATTAGGCTATGGAACAAAGGTACCCAACCTTGTAAAATACTCCACAGGGATGAAGATCTAATAGAAAGAGGAAAATGTAACAATTGTAGTAGGTACAATTCCTGAAGTGTCAGCTCAGGCTAGTGGTCACCTTAATAGCTCTTCGGGCAGAGTACGTGAAGAGAAGATATGTTTGATGCCTTTAAACTAATGAAGGATTGTTTAAAGTAAACTGTCTGAAGTGTTGGTAACCTGTTGGCACGGGTAGTTAAAATCATGAAGAAAGTGGATGGGGTAGATAGAGTGAAGTTGTTTAAACACCAAGTCACATCAAGTTAAGGAGATTGACAACAAAATAAAGTCAAAATGACATGAGGAAAATCTTTTTTACACAGTGAGTGGTTAGGAACTGGATTCAATGTGGGATGTAATGGTGGAGGCAGATTCAATTGTAGCGCTGAAGAAGGAGTGGAAAATGTTCAGAGAGGATAGAATTTGCAGGGCGTAAGGAGAGGGAGAGGTAGCATGGCCAAGTGGATTGTTCTTACGTGGAGTTGACATAAATGATGTACTTCCCTCCGTGCTGTAACCATCCAATGATTTCTAATTTAAGCTGATTATCAAGCAAAGTGAAGATGACGTAAGGAGAAGCATGGTAAAACAATGAGTGCTTAGGTATTAAATTAGCCTCTCTGAAAGGGTAGCGGAAACAAATTGAATGGCGGCCTTCAAGAAGGAATTGACAAAGCAATTGAAGTATAGAAATTGCAAGGTTATGGAGGTGGATGCGGAAGTGGAGAATTAGACTGCTCTCTGAAAGAGCCAAATATGGCAGAATAGCTTCCTTCAGAGGTAAACTATTATGTAATTCCACAAATCAGAAGACTGCGAGTGGAAACCATTCTTCAAGACATCAGTGCACTATTTTGAGTCACATTCTGGTGTAGTTCACAAGTTATAGGAGTAGAATTAAGCCATTTGTCCCATCGAGTCTACTCCGCCATTTGTCATGTTAATCTTTGCCATCAAATCCCATTTCCTGCCTTCTCCCCATAACCCTTGACACCCATTCTAATCAAGAACTTGTCTGTCTCTGCCTTAAAAATATCCACTGACTTGGCCTCCACAGCCCTCTGTGGCAATGAGTTCCACAGTTTGATTATCTGTTATCCTCCTCACCTCCTGTTTAAAAGAATGCCCTTTTATTCTGAGGCTATGACTTCTGGTCCTAGACTCTCCCACCAGTGTAAACATCCATTCCACATCCACTCTATCTATGCCTTTCATTATTTTGTAAGTTTCAATTAGGTCCCCCCCTCAACCTTCTCAACACCAGTGAGAAGAGGCCCAGTGCTGTCAAAAGCTCATCATATGCTAACCCACTCGTTGTGTTTGATCGTGATGCATTTTACACTGTTAACGGCCAGTGGTGGTGCACTGGTCAATGGCAGGTCTGTGGGTGACCAACGGTACTTAGATAAGTACTCCTCAAAACAATATGACATAATTTTCAAGGCAACACTCCAAAGGAGTGATATAGAATCATAGTTATGTAGTATAGGAACAATCCCTTCAGCCCAACTTATCCCTGGCCATCTATGCTAGTCCCATTGATAGCCTAAATTTTAACATAGTCTACCCTCATCATTATGGAACACTTTATAGCAGATTTTGGTTACAGAGGACAAAATCTGTTGTAACCAAGGCGTCCGTTCATACCGGGAACAAAGAACTGAGTTAGTTGTTTCATGGAGTGGTTGGAGCAAATCTAGTTTCAGTCTGTATTTATCACCACTCTGTGTCAGAGCATTGTTGTGTGCTCACCCTGTGGTATTATGCTTTAAAAAAAATCCTTTTCTGTTTATCGTGTGCCTTGTTTGGTGTTTAGTTCAATTTAGAGATACAGTGCTGAAACAGGCCCTTCAGCCTACTGTGTCCGCGCCCACCAGCAGTCCTGCACACTTACACATTCTTACACACACTAGGGATAACTTAACTTTTTTTTTCATTCAGACCAAGGCAATTAACCTACAAACCTATACGTCTTTGGAGTGTGGGAGGAAAGCAAAGAACTCGGAGAAAACCCCGCGGTCACGGGGAGAACGTACAAACTCCGTACAGACAGAATCGAACCCGGGTCTTTGGTGCTGTAAGGCAGCAACTCTACCACTGCACCACTTTGCTGCCCTTTTTAGTGTATGTTTAGTTTAGTTTAATTTAAAGATACAGTGTGGAAACAGGCCCTTCGGCTCATTGAGTCCACGCCGACCAGCAGTCCCCGCACACTTACACTTTCCTACACACACCAGGGATAATTTTACTTTTTTTTTTCATTTATACCAACACAATTAACCTATAAACTTATACGTCTTTGGAGTGTGGGAGGAAAGCAAAGATCTCGGAGAAAACCAAAGTAGATTACTGGGAGAACATACATACTTGGTGCACCGCTCCACCGTGCTGCCTGTTTATTGGCTGTCTTTCCGATACTATACATATTTAACCTTACTTAGTTACAGCAGGCAATAACGGACACTGTTCTCCACTCCACCACAGTCCGATATAACAGGGGTTATCTGTACTGACTTCCGGGTTGAAATTAAAACTCCAGACTATCTAACTCAGCTGTCACCAATTGAATCACCAAGAATGTAGCTAGGAATGTAAATATATATACTCTGTATCCAATCATGTCACATGTTATCTTAATGACTCCAGGAGGGGAATGAACTTGTTAAGTGCGACGTTCACTGAGAAGAATTAAAGTTGGAGCTAAATGAAATATTCATCTTTGGAAATAGCTGCATTCATTGCTAAGACAATGAACACCCATCACTACCAATATACCACAATCCCATAAATCGTCTGGATCGGCTCCTGCAAAATGTTGTGGGAATTAGGCACGTTTCTTAGAAGCCTTTGCAATTTCAAAGGTGGAAGCTTGTGTAACAAAAGCGAACAAGTGTTCAGGCATGTGCCGAAAGATGGAGAGATTAAATCAGAATCCTCGACAGCACAAACGTGGATAATCCAAACCGCAGCACGTTATTTTGCAAAGCAAGCTCCAGACAACATCTTTTTTTGATCATCATGATTAAGTATAAAGAGAGAGGATGTTTACAAGATAGGGGCAACTGACGTGATGTTTCTAGTGACCATGAGATAATCGTTTAAGTAATGATTTTCAAGGACGTATATTTTAGGACACAGTGTTAGGAGGAATTGTGTGCGAGAAAAATATTCTCAGTTCCAGGATCTTTGTTTGTATGTTGTGCCTTGAATATTTATACCAGTAGTTGCTTGAAGGTAGAAAAAAAAACACCAGAGCACAAGGATTCATTAAAGAAACCTCCTTCCAAGGCAATATTGACTCTGCCTATGAGTTTATTTACCTTGTGTGTATTGTAAGTTCAGAAATGCCAATATGAGAGATTTTCAGACACCAGGACAATGTAAAGGAGCTGTCCCATGACATTCATAGGATTCTGAACATTGCAAGTGACTTTGAATGAATTCTAATTTCTGTTGACAGGACAGTGGCCATTACTAATACAGCTTTCTGCCCCAACATGAAACTTTGCTACTAAGAATGTACCAACACATATCTACATTCCCATGGGATATACTCTTAATAAACAGTCCAATGAATAATAAGGTGATCTCTAATTATGGATAAAGTTTGTATCAAAGCAGTTTGGGGCGGCATGGTGGCATAGTGGTAGAGCTACTGCCTTACAGCACCACAGACCCAGATTTGATCCTGACTACGAGTGCTTGTCTATACTTAATTTGTACGTTCTCCCCGTGACCTGCATGGGTTTTCTCAGAGATCTTCGGTTTCCTCCCACACTCCAAAGTCGTACAAGTTTGTAGGTTAATTGGCTTGGTATAAATGTAAATTGTCCCTAGTGTGTATGGGATAGCGTTGGTGTGCAGGGATCGCTGGTCGGTGCGGACATGGTTAGCCGAAGGGCCTTTTTTCCGCACTGTATCTTTAAACTAAACTAAACTAAACTAATTAAATGACCCATTCTCTGTTTTCTATCTGAAATCGGATACTAGAAAATATCGGGGAAACAAAAAAGACAAAAGCAAATTTAAAAAATGCAGGCAGTAAAGCTGCTACCTCGCAGTTCTATTGACCCTGGGTCAATCCAGACCTTGAGTAAGGGCCAGATTTACGTATAAGCTTCATAAGCTTAAGCTTAGGGCCTCGAAATCTAGTGGGGCCTCGGCCTCGCTCCGACAAGTGTATAAAACGTTTGACATAGTGGCGTTGTTACAAAATCAACCATCAGTGGCGCTGTGCTTGCAATTCTGGAGGCTTTGGTGGTATGGGGGGGGCGGGGGGGGAGATTAAAATGCAGGTGAGGTTTATATTCGTTGTCGGAGAGGAATTTGCTCCAAAGATCCTTGGATCTTTAACCTCGCCGCCCCACTGGGGCCTACTCACCTCGCCGCCCCACTGGGGCCTACTCACCTCGCCACCCCACTGGGGCTTACTCACCTAGCCGCCTCACTAGGCCCGCCGAACATTGCCGCCTCACCGGGCCCATCGAACAACACCGCTGCACCGGGCCCACCGAACATCGACGCCGCACCGGGGCCCACACTACAGTCCTCATACCCCCTCTCCCCCCTGACCACTCACCACCCCCCACCAGACATCGCCTCGGCCTCAGTCCACGCACCTGCCTTCCTCCGGCCCCAACCCCCATCCTTGCCGTGTGTTCACCATCCCCCCTCACCTCTCCTTCTCAGATACTGAACGGTCTGTCCTCAGCAGAGGCCTCACCTTTGTCCCCCTCCGTCCCCACAATGAGTTCCGCGGTGCCACGATTTGGAGCTCTTCTTCCATCGCCTACGCCTGACAGCGTTCTTTCATGGGAAGGAGTCCTCGTCCCACATTGATGATCCATTTTCCCGTCTCCAACGGACCCCCTCCTCTCGAGCCGCCCGCAATTGCCGCTAGGGGTGGGCCGATGCTCAGGCCCTCTTGCTGGGATGATGGAACTCCGAAGTCGGAATCGAAGAACACCCTCAGTGGCTTGGACTTCCGAATCGACCACTTCCTACCAGAGACGGCGGCTCCCGAAGTCCACAGGCTGAGCTGGGCGGAGATATACACTAGCGGCCCACGTCAAAGGGATCCCAGGGCTCCGCGATGTTGAAATCAGCGTGGCCCGAGGCTCGGAGCTCCGCTAACCACAGCTCTATTGTTGAAGCAGCATGCCCAACACTCTCAATCCACGCACCTACGTATGTCGTGGACATTTCCTGCAATTGAATCCGCACAAAACTTTTGGATGGAGATTCCAAAAATCCACTGCTCCCTGGGTGATGAAATTTCCCCTCATGTCTGTCATGAATGGCTGACCCCTCATTTTGATGTTGTGACCCCTGGCTCTAGACATCAGTCAAGGAAAACATTATGAAAGATAGACACAAAGTACTGGGGGAGTTCAGCGGGTCACGGAGCATCTCTGGAGAAAAATGATAGGTGAAGCTTCGGGTTGGGACCATTCCTCAGACATGAAGGGGAAACATTATCCCTGCACCTCCCTTGCTTTATTCAATGTGTGTATGTTGTAGTGGGTTCTCCTCTCATTTATTTCAACTCAGGAGAGTATAGGCCCAGTGTGTTTAATCTCTCCTCATTGGTGAAGCCTCCCATCCCAAGAATCATTGGAAACAGCAGTAACGGGATGATCAGCCATGATGAATGGCGGTGTTGGCTCGAAGGGCCGAATGGCCTACTCCTGCACATATTTTTCTATGTTTCTATGAAATCCCTGTACTGAAAGTATATCATTCCTTAAATCGAGAGACCAGACCAGTGCACAAACATTCCAGATGCAGTCTTACTAGAGTCCGATATTGCTCCAGTATGACATATTTCTTGTACTCAAATCCTCTTGCAATAAAAGAGAGCATGCTGTGTTTGAAAGCTGACATTCAGTGGGCTCTGTAGACGGATGTACAAATCCGTCTCAATACCAACATTCTTTTATCCTGCTGAGAAATGTTTTTTTTTTTTTTTTTTCCATCAAAGTGGATGCAATCTCATATTTCTGGATTATATTCCATCTGCCTTGTTCTCGCCCATTTGCTTAAACTTTCTCCATCACCTTGAAACCTCTTTACATTTTTTTAGCAACTCATATTGCCAATTAGCTTATCAGCAAACCTTGACATCATATACTTTATGCTCCTATTCTAAATCATTGGTATAGATAATCTACAGCTGAGGTCCCAGCACTGAAACTCTATGATCCTCACCAGTCATAGACTTCCAAGTTGATAATGACCATTAGCCAATTCTTAATCCATTATCAATGGATTACACACAATATCATGTGTTGCGAACTCAAAGCAAAATATCCACATGTGCTCACCTTATTTAGTGACGTTTGTGGTCTGACATTATTGACGCTTATGACAGTTCAAAAATACCAACTGCTGGCTCCTCCTTATATACTCTGCTTATTACAACTACAGAAACCTCGAGCAAGTTTGTCAAACATGGTTCTCCTTTCATAAATCCATGTTGACTCTGCCCAATCTTATTATTATTATTCAGCTCCAGCCGTCTCTTCCAATATTCATTGTTCACATCGTTACTCCAGAATTTTGTGTCTATCTTCGGAGCAAATCAGCATCTGCAGTTCCTTCCTACGAATTTCTTCCCGTACTTCAATGTACTTTTCTCCTATTAGATGTTTCTTAAACCCCATCTACTTATGTGCCTCATGTAGGGTCAATGCCAGATTGTGCATGATAATGTGTAGGAAGGAACTGCAGATGCTGGATTAAACCGAAGATAGATACAAAAAACTGGAGTAATTCAGCGGGACAGGCAGTATCCCTGGAGGGAAGGAATGGGTGATGTTTCGGGCATGATAATGTTTGACTAACGTTAAGGGACTATTCAGTGGGTCTGCATATATATTACAGAAGAGTAAACCTGCTGTAGAATTCTTATGTGCATTGAGATGGTTAGAGGTTACATTTCGTCAATGTGATTTAATTTGAACTTGGCTGAACTAATTTCCTCTCACACAGCGATTGAAAGCAAAGAATCAGACACACCTGGGAGCATTACACCTGCACACTCCACATGTATGTTCTTTCCCTGGAAACAATCAAGTCAGCTAACCAAAAATAAATATCTACAAGTCCGTGCAAAGAGCAAGAAGATCTCCACCTGCATGCTGGCCCCATTCCCTAACTCAAAGAAGTTCCCTAACTTACAGATCAGAGACCTGGGTTCACTTATGACTACGGATGCTGTCCGTACGGAGTTTGTACGTTCTCCCCGTAACATTTGTGGGTTTTCTCCGGCTCCCCCCCACACTCCAAAGACATACAGGTTTAAAGGCTAATTGGCTTAGTAAAATTATAAATTGTCCGTAATGTGTGTAGGATAGCGTCAGTGTGCGGGGATTGCTGGTCGAGGTGGGCTGATGGACTTGCTTCCGCACTGTATCTCTAAACTAAACTAACACCCAGTGAATGCCGATGGATGCCTCCCAGTTGGGTTGGTCCCTGGATTGTTAGCAGGAGCAGCAACACTGACTGATCTTGTCCTCCCTAGCTTAAAGACACTGAGGCCAATTGCAGCAGTTCTAGATGAGCCAATTCCTCTGTCATTCTCTAATTATAGGCAGTGATGTTATGTCAAGAGAATGTGAGGTGATGGATTTGCTGGCATGAATCATGAAAATCCCCATTACAGCAGTGCTATATTTAAAAACTGGTTATTTTTCAAACACTGATTCCATCTGTTAAGCACACACTGAATGAACAGTGCTGGGAGTGTGACGAAACCTAAGATTACAAAAGTGTTGGATTGCCAATCGCACCTGCTCTATATAAAACTAAATTAAGTGCTGGGTGAAATACTGACTTCATCATTGCTTCAATACCATATGATGTAAGGGCTGGATGGCAGGAGGCTGCTCACCTGAGGCTGAAAGGTGCCCTTCACTTACCAGGTCCACACACCTTATGATCTTATAGAGGTGTACAAAATCATGAGTGGGATAGATTGGGCAAATACAGAGTCTCTTGCCCAGAGTAGGGGAAAGGAGAACCAGAGGACAAAACTTTAAGGGGGGGAGGGGGGAGGATTTAATAGGAACTTGTGAGGTAAGCCGATTGCCTAGTGGTGTCAGTAATTGACATTAACATTTCCATCAGTGGCATACAATAGTGGCTACACTTTAAACTTCTTGTAACATGCTGTAGCCAATGTGAGATTCCACTAATGTGAGTGCTGGCATGCATTTAGTTTAACTTTTAAGATACTTTCATGGCAGATGATATGATATGATATGATATGATATGCCATTTATTGTCACTATACATGTACAGTGAAACTGAAAGCTGCTCGTACTCAGTGCATACATACAATTTTACACAAAAAACAAGAAACAGAAAAACAAAACAGAAGGGAGATGGGGGGGGGGGGGGGGGGGAAATAGGTGCACAAATTCTACGGCGCTACATACATATATACATATATACAGATGGAAGTCCGTGTTGGGCGGTGTAGTCAGTGCATGTGTGGATTTGAATTTATGGTAGATATAATTCTCGGGAAGCAGCTATTCCTGAGTCTGTTTGTCCTGGATTTGATGCACCTATAGCGCCTTCCAGAGGGCAGCAGGTCGAACAGTCCAAACGCAGGATGGGAGCTGTCTTTGGTGATCTTCTTTGCCCTGCTAAGGCAGCGGGAGGTGTAGATGTCCATCAGGGAGGGGAGAGGGCAACCAATGATCCTCTGCGCTGTCCTGGTTACCATCTGAAGCCTCTCCCTGTCTGCCATGGTGCAGCTGCCATACCATGCTGTAATGCAGGATGTCAGCAGGCTCTCGATGGACGAGCGGTAGAAGGTCAGCAGCAGGTTAGAGTCCAGGTTGTGCTTCCTGAGGACCCTCAGGAAGTGCAGCCGCTGCTGAGCCTTCTTGATGACCGCCGTCGTGTTGTCCGTCCAGGAGATGTCAGCAGCGATATGGACGCCGAGAAACCGGAAGGTGTTGACCCTCTCCACACACTCGCCGTTAATGTGTAGGGGGACTAAGTCGGTGCTGTGCCTCCTGAAGTCGACAATGAGCTCTTTTGTTTTCCTGGTGTTCAGAGCCAGATTGTTTTCTGAGCACCAGGTTGTCAACTTCAGGACTTCCTCTCTGTAGGCTGCCTCGTCTCCCTTTGAAATAAGTCCGACCACAGTAGTGTCGTCAGCAAATTTGACGATGCGGTTGTTGTTGTGGGCCGGACTACAGTCGTAGGTGTAGAGACAGTATAAGAGGGGGCTTAGCACACAGCCCTGTGGGGAACCGGTACTCAACCTGCGAGTGGAGGAGAGGTGGGGGCCGAGTCTCACAGTCTGGGGCCGGTTTGTGAGGAAATCCTTAATCCAGGCACATGTGACAGTGGGGAGGCCGAGAGTGACCAGTTTAACAATGAGGATGTCCGGGATGATTGTATTAAAGGCTGAACTAAAATCCACAAAGAGCATCCGGACGTAGCTCTGCCCCTGCTCCAGATGGCTCAGCACAGAGTGGAGAGCTATGGTGATGGCGTCTTCTGTGGATCTGTTTTGGCGATAAGCGAATTGGTGGGGGTCGAAGTCTGGTGGTAGATGGTCCTTGATGTGCTGGAGGACCAATCTCTCGAAGCACTTCGTGATTACCGGAGTGAGGGCAACAGGACGGTAGTCATTAAGGCTGGTGATGGGAGACTTCTTCGGCACAGGGACGATTGTGGCTGATTTTAGGCAGGACGGAATAACTGCCTGGGCCAGGGAGAGATTGAAAATTCTGGTGAAGATGGCAGTGAGCTGGATGAGGGGATAGAGCAAAAGAGGAAATGAGAAATAGGGAGAAAGAAAAAGAGAGGGAGGAAAAAGAGAGCGAGGGGAGAGAAAAAGAGAGGAAAGACAAGGGAAATAGAGGTAGGAAAATGGTTTTGAGAATTGACAAGCATGAGTTGGGGTCCTTTGAAGACTTCCAAGTACAATTTAGTAATTTAACGTGTGTATTTATATTATGGAATATGGAAATGTACAAAACAGGTAGTGCAGCTAAATGTGTAGGAAGGAACTGCAGATGCTGGTTTACACAGAAGGTAGAAAACATGCTGGGGTAACTCAACAGGTCAGGCAGCATCTCTGGATAGAAGGAATGGGTGACATTTTGGGTCGAGACCCTTCTTCAGACAGAGAGTCAGGGGAGAGGCACAGGGATAAGAAATTATATGGTGTGAAAATGAAATACCAAAGGAGATCAGATCAATAAAAATGTAGAATAGATCATTGTTAGCCAGGAGAGGGTGACAACAAAGCCATCAGAAATAAAATGTAATCAGGTGGACAGTCAGACCAGCATCTGCAGTGCCTTCCTACACGTACTGTAAATTGCCCTGGTGTGTGTAGGATGATGTAAGTGTGCGGGATCGCTGTTCGGCCCAAACTCGGTGGGCCGAAGGGCCTATGTCTCTAAACAAAACTAAAACAGGTATTGAAGCTGAATGTTGGACAGCAAGAGTGATCAGTATAGGCTGGAAGGAAAAGATTGCTCACAGTAGCAGCATCACGATGAACTACTCCAGGCTTATCGCAGCCTTACTCTTCACACTTCTCTCTCCCAAAGCTTGCACTTTGCTCATGCCAAATGTCAATTACTGCAACCTGTTGAGTTAATCTGATCCATTAAACCTAATTAACTGGTAGGCTGGGCAAGTTTAATACTAGCTTTAACAGAAATCGTCATAAAGGGGAGGCCACGTACAGCTGCTAGCATTTAAGCAAGAATTTTTGGACAATGCTAAATAGACTGAAATCGTCACATCCCACTATGCTGAAGGGGCACTTCCTGTGGAGGAATGGAAATTAGAAGTAAAAGCAGAAAATAATCAAATCTACAACCTTTATGGTTGTTTTATATACAACCACAAAGTGGAATTTTAGAGGTTTTTAGATAGACAGATGGATATGCAGGGAATGAAGGGACATGAATCATGTGAAGACAGAGGAGATAAGTATAACTGGGCATTATATTCAGCACAGACATTGCAGGCCAACCAAAGTAGTTAACATCACATTTGTGGGGGGTTAACTCCTCTTTCCAAATCTCAATCCCACATAGTTTGAGTTTGATTTTAAGCACTCAATTTATACATAGTCATTCTCTACTCAATGGATATATTTTTTCTGGAAAAATGTACATGTATTTATTGGGTGAAGTTGCTGTACATCCTGCCATATAGCTGTTTCCTCCTCACAGAGTCATACAGCATGGACCATTCATCCCATTACACATGCCAACCAAGATGCCCTATCTGCACTAGTCCCACCTGCCCACATTTGGACCATACCCCTCCAAACCTCTCCTACCCATGTACCTGCCTCAACCACCTCCTCTGGCAACTTATTCCATATACCCACCAACCTCTGTGTGGAAAAGGTTGCGCCTCAGGTTCTTTTTAAATCTTCCCCTTCTCACCTTAAACCTATGTCATCTGGTTATTGAATCCCCTATTTTGGGTCTGGACTCTGTGCATCCACGGCAAAGATATTGGCCAAATTATCTTTATTGGTTTTAACAAAGTAATTGATTGGTAACATGCGTGAGTCCCACAACTCTCCGACTAAACTGGGAATGAAACAGAGCTGATTGTTGCAATTAAGAAACATTATAAAGACTAATTAGCTTTGATTACCTCTCTTTTACAAGCAACCTCTCCAGTCCCATCATGGACAAGAAGACATTTAAGGTCCTACGGTTGGATAATTTAATGGAATGTTTACAACACTGTTGTGCTCAAACTCTTGCACTCAGTTCTCTTTCACTCTGTCAATCCCTAATGCTGTGGTTCCAGATTAAACAGAAGCAATGAGTTCAAACTTGGGCTGGCAGAATGAGTACTGTTAGTGTCTGCTCTTGTGCACATCATTCAGCGCGTGGGGGTTGGAGAGGAAGCATAAGGCAAAGGAAAAGGAACAGGAGAAGTGTGAGATGCAAAGAGACAACATTCGAGGGAGGTTAAAAGAGTCACACAGCAGCAGCATAAACAAGAGAGACGCAGCATAGGTTGAAAAGTGAAAGTATGTGGGTAAAGTGGAAAATAAATAAAGTGGAGTGAAAGTTTTCAATCTCCAAGGGAGGCCTGATGAAGACATTGTATTGAAGTGCAGATAATGGCCAATCTACGGGAGGTGTCAGTGGTTTGTGCATATCAACCGTAAAACAGATCTAGAGTCTCAAGTCTTCAGTATGCAATGTCTTTAAATCAATAAGTTATTTTGAAAGGTGAGGAATCATGTAAGAAATAAGTAAAGGAATACTCAACTTGCATTAGTTTAGTTTAGAGATACAGTGCAGAAACAGGCCCTTTGGCCCACCGAGTATGCACCGACCAGCGATCCCCGCACACTAACACTATCCTACACACACTAGTGACAATTTACATTTATACCAAGCTGATTAACGTACAAACCAGTACATCTTTGGAGGAAACCGAAGATCTTGCACCTTCTCCTGCACCTATTTTCTATGTTTCTTTGTTTCTATGCCACCATGCCGCCCCAAACAACTAGATGCTGTTTGATTAATATATTATCTTATCATTGGGATGACAGAGGAATTCCAGACTTGGATGAATAGAAGATTGTTGGAGAACCATGGGAAAACCCAGCAACAGTCAAACAGTCTTCTAAATCCAGATTATATAGAATACAGGAGTAATCTTCATTCTCCAGAATGATCCACTCTTCAGAACATATTAACTGGGTAGGCCATTTAACTCGACAAGCCTGGTCAGACATTATAACTACTCCCTACAGCACCTTTAGTTAAATCGATATGTTCCTTAAAGCTACAAGCATCTGTAGTTTATGGGAATTAACAGCTCGGGATTGCTCTTTTCTTGTGTGATAACATACTTCTTGCTCCGAACAGTCTCACACGTATTTTCTAACATTCTGTCCTCTCATTCTTGCATCTCATCTGTGTAATATGGCAGGTCACAAGATTAAATCAAACTGGTACTTTGACAGAAGTAGTTATTTTCCACTTTTAGAAGATGCCAGTATTTAGAGATCTTCAAAAAATAGTAAAACTAGTCAGGCAAGTTCTAATATAATCCTACATCATAATATGCCTACAGACTTACTGGATGAAGCAATGAAGACAAAGGCGGAATCAGCGAATCTAATATCGTACTTATATAACATCATCTTAAACATAGAAATATCCACAACTGATGGAATTATAAGAGACTGCGAACAAGAATTAGCTATAAAAATTTCAAAAGAGAGCTGGGATAATCACTTATTACAGGTGCATAAATGTTCGATCAACGTACGACATACTCTCATCCAATTCAAAACATTACCTAGATTATATTATTCAAAAACTAAAATAAATAAACTCTTCCCTAATGTCTCACCCATCTGTGATAAATGTCTGTGTCAAGAAGCTACCATAGCGCATTATTTTGTTTTTTGTACAAAAATACAAAAATTCCGGAATTAAATATTTGACATCTTTACAAAATTAATTAAAATAAAACTGGTACCAAAACCGGAATGGATTATTTTTGGAATATCGGAAGGTAACCCTGAACTAAACGTGTTTCAGAAGAATTTACTCAATTACGGGCTAATAATGGGAAAAAAGCTCATACTTAAATTCTGGAAAAATGCGCCTACACCAACAATAAAAATGTGGATATCAAATATGTTTGAAACACTACATCTGGAAGAGATGAGATTCCTCTTAGCAGGCAAAGCAGGCCACTTCCAAAAGACGTGGTCTACGTTTTTGGAACTATTACAAGCATAAGGTGCAATAGTAATTTAAAAAAATAATAATAATAAAAAATAAATAAATAAATAAATAAAAGGTACCAGGATCTGGCAACGGGGGGTAAAAAAAACAAAAAATCAACAAAAACAGACTTGGTTGGTAGTCCCCTTTCTGCGGAGTTTAATGTTCTAATAGAGCGATTGTTTCTCCTTTCATTTTCCTTCTTTTATAGGGTCTGCTTTCTTTCTTTACTTCCTTCTCTAACTTCTTTTCTAAATGGGTTTCTTTTCTCAACGCTCTCCTGCACCTTCACGACTCTTGCGCACTTTCTTTACTTTCTTTACTTTTTCTTAAAGCTCAAAAAATGAAGTGGTACCAAAAATGTATTAAGACATATGTGTTGTGTAGTATTGTAACTAACCGTACTTCTAATAAAAATAAAAAATAAAAAAACACAATAATAATAATATAATCCTACATGAGTTGTGAGGTTGAACGGGGGGGGGTGGGGGGAGGGGGGGGGGGGGGGGGGGGGGGATGAGGAACTCCTGACCTTCACCCAGCTCTTGATGGGTGAGCTTAGTAACACTGATACAAGGCCTGTGTGTGTTTGAATTACAGAATCCCAGTATTCTATATTGCCTTTCTTTGTTGTTCTTTCCAAAATACATTGCCTCACATTCTCGGCATTAAACTTCATCTGCCACAATATCTGCCCAGACTCCAACCCTGCTTTTGTTCTGTGATATTTACACTATCTTTTCCGCAGTTCATTATACTCCCACATTTTGTGTCATCCGCAAATGTTGAAACAGTGGCTATCATTGCCAAGTGTAGGTCATTAATATAGATCAAAAAATGCAATGGTGCACACAGCGATCCCTGGGGATTGTCACTGTAAACCTTCCTCCAGCTTGAAAAACAACCATTCATCGTGATCCTCTCTGTCAGTCACAAGCCTAATTGGTATCTACGTGCTGGTACTTTTGAGGAGTAAAATTGACGTTGATTAAAACTGTTGAAATATTTTCAGAGATAAAAATCCAAACTTGCACTCTTTGCATGTTGCTAGAGTGTCATTATAATTTCTCGAATGATTTCATTATCTTCATATCTCAATTATATTGCACCTTAATCCTCTACCAAGAGGCTTTAAGTCTAAGAAATTCTAGGTTATTGCTTTCATATATAGCAATGTACATTATCAAGTTCAGTAAAACCAAGGAACTTATTGTGGACTTTGTTCGAGAAAGGATGAGGATCCACAATCCTGTTTACATCAATGGGACGATGGTGGAAAGGGTCAAAAACCCTCTCCTGTTCTTGGGCGTGCATATTTCCGAAGATCTTTCCTGGTTCCAGCAAACTAATGCAATTATGAAGAAGGCACATCAGTGCCTCTACTTCTTGAGAAGACTACGGAGATTTGGGATCTCAACGAGGATTCTCTTGGACTTCTACAGGTGCACAGTAGAGAGCATGCTGACTGGTTGCATCGTGGTCTGGTTTGGCCACCTGAACATCCAGGAACGGAAAAGACTGCAAAAAATTGTGACCACTGCCCAGTCCATCTGACCTCCCCATCACCAAAGGGATCTATCGAAGTCGCTGCCTCAAAGAGGCAGCCAACATCATCAAAGACCCGCACCATCCTGGCCACACACTCATTTCACCACTACCATTGGGAAAAAGGTTCTCAAACCTGAAAACTGTAACGTCCAGGTTCAGGAACAGCTTCTTCCCTACAGCCATCAGGCTGTTAAACACAACAACAAATAAGCTCTGAACTGCAACAGACGATTACTATTATTACACTGTGTTTGTTTATTTATTGAGTATGTGTGTGTATATCCAGCATAGCATATCCAGCAATAGCCAGCATAGCAGTAGGCAGGTAGTGCAGGAGTCCCCTGCGGTCATCTCCCTCCTAAACAGGTATATCATTTTGGATACTGTTGGGGGAGATGGCTCATCAGGGTAAGGCAGCAGCAGCCAAGTTCATGGCACCATGGGTGGCTCTGTGGCACAGGAGGGGAGAAAAAAGAGTGGAAGGGCAATAGTAATAGGGGATTCAATTGTCAGGGGAATAGATGGGCGTTTCTGCGGCCGCAAATGAGACTCCAGGATGGTATGTTGCCTCCCTAGTGCAAGGGTCAGGGATATCACTGAACGGCTGCAGAACATTCTGGAGGGGGAGGGTGAACAGCCAGTTGTCGTGGTGCACATTGGCACCAACGATATAGGTAAAAAAAGGGATGAGGTCCTACAAGGTGAATTTAGGGAGCTAGGAAATAAACTTAAAAGTAGGACATCAAAGGTAATAATCTCTGGTTTACTTCTAGTATCACGGGCTAGTCAGTAGAAATAGGAGGATATTGCAGATGAATACGTGGCTTAAAAAATGGTGCAAGGGGGAGGGATTCAAATTTCTAGGGCATTGGAACCAGTTCTGGGGGAGGTGGGACCAGTACAAACAGGATGGTCTGCACCTGGGCTGGAATGGAACCAATGTCCTTGGGGGAGTGTTTGCTAGTGCTGTCGGGGAGGATTTAAACTAATGTGGCAGGGGGATGGGTGCAAGAGCAGAGAGGCAGAGGGGTGTAAAATGAGGGTAGAAGCAATAGGTAGCAAGGTGAAAAGTAAAAGTGGCAGGCAGACAAATCCAGGGCAAAAATCAAAAAGGGCCACTTTTCAACATAATTGTATAAGGGGTAAGAGTGTTGTAAAAATAAGCCTGAAGGCTTTGTATCTTAATGCAAGGAGCATTCATAATAAGGTGGATGAGTTGAATGTGCAGATAGTTATTAATGAATATGATATAGTTGGGATCACGGAGACATGGCTCCAGGGTGACCAAGGCTGGGAGCTGAACATCCAGGGATATTCAATATTCAGGAGGGATAGACAGAAAGGAAAAGGAGGCGGGGTAGCGTTGCTGGTTACAGAGGAGATTAACGCAATAGAAAGGAAGGACATTAGCTTAGAGGATGTGGAATCGATATGGGAGAGCTGCGAAACACTAAGGGGCAGAAAACGCTAGTGGGTGTTGTGTACAGGCCACCTAACAGTAGTAGTGGAGTTGGGGATGGCATCAAACAGGAAATTAGAAATGCGTGCAACAAAGGTAAAACAATTATAATGGGTGACTTCAATCTACATATAGATTGGGCGAATCAAACTGGCAGGGGTGCTGAGGAAGAGGATTTCTTGGAATGTATGCGGGATAGTTTTCTAAACCAACATGTAGAGGAACCAATGAGAGAGCAGGCTATTCTAGACTGGGTATTAATGAGGAAGGGTTAGTTAGATGTCTTGTTGTGCGTGGCCCCTTGGGCAAGAGTGACCATAATATGTTTGAGTTCTTCATTAGGATGGAGGGTGACATTGTTAATTCAGAAACAAGGGTCCTGAACTTAAAGAAAGGTGACTTTGTGGGTATGAGACATGAATTGGCCAAGATAGACTGGCAAATTATTCTTAAAGGGTTGACGGTGGATATGCAATGGAAGGCATTTAAAAACTGCATGGATGAACTACAACAATTGTTCATCCCAGTTTGGCACAAGAATAAATCAGGGAAGGTAGTGTATCCGTGGATAACAAGGGAAATCAGGGAAAGTATCAAAACAAAAGATGAAGCGTACAAATTAGTCAGAAAAGGCAGCCTACCAGAGGACTGGGAGAAATTCAGAGTCCAGCATAGGAGGACAAAAGGCTTAATTAGGAAAGGGAAAATAGATTATGAAAGAAAACTGACAGGGAACATAAAAACTGACTGCAAAAGTTTTTATACATATGTGAAGAGGAAAAGATTAGTTAAAATGAATGTAGGTCCCTTGCAGTCAGAAACAGGTGAATTGATTATAGGGAACAAGGACATGGCAGACTAATTGAATAACTTGTTTGGTTCTGTCTTCACTAAGGAAGACATAAATAATCTGCCGGAAATAGCAAGGGAGCGGGAGTCAAATGAGATGGAGGAACTGAGTGAAATCCAGGTTAGCCGGGAAGTGGTGTTAGGTAAATTGAATGGATTAAAGGCCGATAAATCCCCAGTGCCAGATAAGTTGTATCCCAGAGTACTTAAGGAAGTGGCCGCAGAAATAGTGGATGCATTAGTGATAACTTTTCAAAACGCTTTAGATTCTGGAGTAGTTCCTGAGGACTGGGGGGTAGCAAATGTAACCCCACTTTTTAAAAAGGGAGAGAGAGAGAAAACCGGGAATTACAGACCAGTTAGTCTAACATCAGTGGTGGGGAAAATTCTGGAGTCAGTTATTAAAGATGGGATAGCAGCGCATTTGGAATGTGGTGAATTCATTGGACAAAGTCAGCATGGATTTATGAAAGGTAAATCATGTCTGACGAATCTTATAGAATTTTTTGAGGATGTAACTAGTAGAGTGGATAAGGGAGAACCAGTGGATGTGGTGTATCTGGACTTTCAGAAGGCTTTCGACAAGGCTTTCAAGGTCCCACATTAGAGATTAGTATGCAAACTTAAAGCACACGGTATTGGGGGTTCAGTATTGATGTGGATAGAGATCTGGCTGGCAGACAGGAAGCAAAGAGTAGGAGTAAATGGGTCCTTTTCAGAATGGCAGGCAGTGACTAGTGGGGAACCGCAAAGCTCAGTGCTGGGACCACAGCTATTTACAATATATGTTAATGATCTGGATGAGAGAATTGAATGCAACATCTCCAAGTTTGCGGATGACACAAAACTGGGGGGCAGTGTTAGCTATGAGGAGGATGCTAGGAGGCTGCAAGGTGACTTGGATAGGTTGGGTGAGTGGGCAAATGCATGGCAGATGCAGTATAATGTGGATAAATGTGAGGTTATCCACTTTGGTGGCAAAAACAGGAAAGTAGACTATTATCTGAATGGTGGCCGATTAGGAAAAGGGGAGATGCAACAAGACCTGAGTGTCACGGTACACCAGTCATTGAAAGTAGGCATGCAGGTGCAGCAGGCAGTGAAGAAATCAAATGGTATATTAGCATTCATAGCAAATGGATTTGAGTATAAGAGCAGGAAGGTTCTAATGCAGTTGTACAGGGTCTTGGTGAGACCACACTTGGAGTATTGTGTACAGTTTTGGTCTCCTAATCTGAGGAAAGACATTCTTGCCATAGAGGGAGTACAGAGAAGGTTCACCAGACTGATTTCTGGGTTGGCAGGACTTTCATATGAAGAAAGACTGGATAAACTTGGCTTGTACACGCTAGAATTTAGAAGATTGAGGGGGGATCTTATAGAAACTTACAAAATTCTTAAGGGGTTGGACAGGCTGGATGCAGGAAGATTATTCCTGATGTTGGGGAAGTCCAGAACTAGGGCTCACAGTTTAAGGATAAGAGGGAAGTCTTTTAGGGCCGAGATGAGAAAATCATTTTTTACACAGAGAGTGGTGAATCTGTGGAATTCTCTGCCACGGAAGGTAGTTGAGGCCAGTTCATTGGCTATATTTAAGAGGGAGTTAGATGTGGCCCTTGCGGCTAAAGGGATCAGGGGGTATGGAGAGAAGGCAGGGATGGGATACTGAGTTGGATGATCAGCCATGATTATATCGAATGGCGGTGCAGGCTCGAAGGGCCGAATGGCCTACTCCTGCACCTATTTTCTAGGTTTCTATGTGTATATATACACACTGAACTTTTTTTCTTTTTTTCTCCCGTTATGTACTATGTTTACATATTCTGTTGTGCTGCAGCAAGTAAGAATTTCATTGTCCCTTCTGGGACATATGAGAATAAAACACTCTTGACTTGACTCTTGAATGTTCTGTTGCATCCCTTCCAAACCCAACAATTGAACGTTACACTCACAGTCGGACCTAATACAAGTGTAATGTAACTGCTCAAGGCAGTGGCGTGTGTCAGAATTTCAGGTGTAGAAAATTATGTTAACTGTAAATTGGACAGAGTGTGATTTAGACTGTGAAAATATCTGAGTGTGAATCAGACAGGGTTTGAGGAGGTCAGGATGTAAAACGTTCAGGTTGTGAGTCAGTTAGGGTGTGAATTGATTTTGAAATGAATCAGTCAGGGTGTGACTCAACTGAACTGGGCGATGGTCCACGGCTGAATCAGTCACGATTGAAATCATATTTAATCAATCAGAAGTGAATAAGTCAGTCTGTGAGCCATCCAGTGTGTGTATCGGTCTGGGTTTGAGTCCGACAGATTACGAATTGTTCAGATTGCAAACCAATCTGAATGCAACATGGTTTAAGGAGGTCTGAAGAAGGGTCTCGTCCCAAAGCATCACTCATTCCTTTTATTCAGAGATGTTGCCTGACCTGATGAGTTACAATATCATTTTGTGTGCATTTTGTGTATCTTGTGAGTTAACTAGCATCTGCAGTTCCTTCCGAAACAATCTGAGTGCAAATTGTGACATTGTTGGAATAATTCAGTGAATCGTGCCACATAAGGCTGTGTAGGCCAAGTCAGTGGATATTTTTCAGGCAGAGATAGCCTTGATTAGTACGGGTGTCAGAGGTTATGGGGAGAAGGTAGGAGAATGGGGTTAGGAGGGACAGATTGATCAGCAATGATTGAATGACAAAGTTGACTTGATGGGCTGAATGGGCTAATTCTATCCCTATCACATTACCTTATACACAATTTTTATTGTGCATTTTTTTGCACAATATTGTTTTTTTGTTCTTTTTATTTATTGAACTTTTTTCATGTTAGTTTATTATATTACCTATTGAGTACTATGTTCATAAACCTATTGTGTTCCTGCAAGTGAGAATTACATTGTCCAGTTTTGGTACATTTAACAATAAAACACTCTTTGACTCTTGACTAATGACAATCATGTGGTGGACAGAACAAAAAGATTTAAAGACCCTCTGATCACATTCCTGAAGAGTTTCAAAATTGACCCACATGGTGGTGTAGAGGTAGAGCTATAGCCTAACAGCACCAGACCCGGGTTCAGTCCTGACTGCGGGTGCGTGTCTGTACAGAGTTTGTACGTTCAACCTCGTGACCTTCGTGGTTCTTGGTTTCTTGGTCCTCCAAAATATTCCAAATGGAATTTAAACTGGAGGTGGTGAAGGGAGGGCTTAAGCCAGAAAGGGTTTTCTCCAAGATCTTTGGA
Organism: Leucoraja erinaceus; assembly: GCF_028641065.1. NCBI lineage: Eukaryota > Metazoa > Chordata > Chondrichthyes > Rajiformes > Rajidae > Leucoraja > Leucoraja erinaceus. The sequence continues at coordinate 19,296,078 of NC_073405.1, forward strand.
TTCTTCCCACACTTCAAAGACGTGCAGGTTTGTTGGTTAATAGGCTTGGTGTCAATGTAGAATTGGCCCAAGGGTGAATTATAGGGGCGCCGGAGGAGGGAGATGGCACCCCTACCGGCAGTCTGTTCGTTCTTTTCATCCTTTTGTTATTTTTAGGGTTTGTTTAAAGTTTGTTTTAATGTTCTTCTGTTTGTTTTATGTGGGGTGAGGGGAGGGAGAAACCTTTTTTTTTCAGGTTCTTACCTTCCCGGAGATGTGATCAATTTTCAGATCACATTCTCCGGGCTCTGCGGCCTAACATCTCTGGAGCTGGAAGCCGCCTCGAACTGTCATGAGCCCCACCGCGGGGTTGGACTTACCATCGGAGCGGATCCCTTGCCTGGGATCGCTCCCACCGCGGCCTGCGGACTTACCAACAAGGGCTCACAGTCTCGGGAGAGGCTAGTCGGGAAGCTCCAACGGTGCAGAAGGTTCGTCCAGCCCCGACGCGAGGTTTGATCGTCCAGCACGGGGGAGCTGACATCCCCCCGATGCAGGAGCTGAATGCCTCGACGCGGAGGGCCCAAATGCCGCCGGCTACTGGACTCAAGACCATCCCGTCAACAGGGGGCTCAAGGACCCCGACCAAGGAAGAACAAAGGGAAGGACTGGAACTTTATTTCGCCTTCCATCACAGTGAGGAATGTGTCGGAGTCACTGTGATGGATGTTTATGTTAAAATGCGTTTTTTGAGTCTGTTGCTCTTTTTAAATTGTATGACTGACTTGGCCAGTGAATTTCACTACACCAATTGGTGTATGTGACAATAAATGAATTTATGAACTTATGACTTTTGATGGTCGTGTTAATGTGCAGGGACCGCTGGTCAGTGTGGTCTCAGTTGGCCGAATGGCCTGTTTCAAGGCTGTATCTTTTAACTAAACTGAACTAAGCCGCTGGGAACTACAAGCGCTGAATCCTCCTGTTTGGTGCACCCATATAAAATGTGGCGCTCCTCCATATGAGGAGGATAGAATGGAGGAAGGAGAAAGAAAAACAGAATCTGGAAAATCACAAACTACACCCACTACATCAGACCTAGACCGCAGTTCCCTGTCTGAAAGTAATTTTCAAACCCAGACTTGTCTAATCACCATCTTTGTACACATCTATAGACTAGATGCAGAAAATCAGCATGAGAAGGCTGCAGAAAATCAGCTACTGAGAATTTTAAGTATGAATATTTCTTGTATTTTTTTTCTTGTGTGCATGAAGTTTAGTTTTAGTTTAATTATTACGGCATGGAACCAGTTCACGTGTCACACTAAGTCCACACTGATCGTCAAGCACTTTTTCTCCCTAGTTCTATGCTATCCCCATTTTCCATGCACTCCTCACATACTGGGGGCAATTTACAGAGGCCAATTAACCTCCCAACCTGCACAAAGTTGGTATATGGGAGGAACCCGGAGCACCCAGGGGAAACACGTGGTCTCGGAAGAACATACAAACTCCATACAGAGAGCACCCAAGGTCTGGATGAAACCAGGGTATCCTGTGGTGTGAGGCAGCAGCTCTAATAGCTGTGCCACTATGCCGCAGGGGTATACATGGTGTGGGGGAAATGACGGTGCAAGCGGCTGTGACTATTTGTTCAGATAACCAGTAGAGAAAAAATGGGCTGAATAGCATCCTGAGCTCGACAGAGGGAGTGGTATTTTTTAATATGGAACAAGAGCAGGGAGGTTCTACTGCAGTTGTACAGGGTCTTGGCGCGACCACACCTGGAGTTTTGGTCTCCCAAACTGAGGAAAGACATTCTTGCCATAGAGGGAGTACGGAGAAGGTTCACCAGACTGATTCCTGGGATAGCAGGACTTTCATATGAAGAAAGAGTGGTAGACTTGGCTTGTACACGCTAGAATTCAGAAGATTGAGGGGGGATCCTATAGAAACTTACAAAATTCTTAAGGGGTTGGACAGGCTGGATGCAGGAAGATTATTCCGGATGTTGGGGAAATCCAGAACTAGGGGTCACAGTTTAAGGATAAAAGGGAAGTCTGTTAGGACCGAGATGAGAAAATCATTTTTTACGCAGAGAGTGGTGAATCTGTGGAATTCTCTGACACAGAAGGTAGTTGAGGCCAGTTCATTGGCTATATTTAAGAGGGAGTTGGATGTGGCCCTTGTGGCTAAAGGGATCAGGGGGTATGGAGAGAAGGCAGGGATGGGATACTGAGTTGGATGATCAGCCATGATCATATCGAATGGAGGTGCAGGCTCGAAGGGCCGAATGGCCTACTCCTGCACCTATTTTTTATGTTTCTATGTTTCTAAGAGAGTTCACGTCATTGTCATTTCTGAAACCCTGACACATTTTCCTGGACCTTGTGAGATTTAAATTACAACCTCGAGATCTACAGCTTGCATGTCCCTTTTTCCACCAGCTGGATATAACCTCAAGGGGTTTGGAACTGTGAATCATGAATAAAACATAATATTTCCCTCACAGGGCTGAACTTTACAGGGTACTTAAGGACTTTATTAACAGATACTGTTTTATGGCTGTTGCGTGTGAAGGAAGTTGCACTAAGGCACCTCACCACACACCACAGGAGTAGGTTAACCTATGATGAGCGTTTGTCGGTACTGGCTGGAGTCTAGAAGAATGAGAGCGGACCTCATTGAAACATACCAAATAGTGAAAGACTTGGGCAGAGTGGGTGGGGAGAGGATGTTTCCACTAGTGGGAGAGTCTAGGACTAGAGGTTATAGCCTTAGAATTAAGGGACGTTCTTTTCGGAAGGAGATGAGGAGCAATTCATTTAGTTAGAGGGTGGTGAATCTGTGGAATTCTTTGCCACAGAAGGCTGTAGAGGCCAAGTCAGTGGATATATTTAAGGCAGAGATGGATAGATTCTTGATTAGTATAGGTGTCAGATGTTATGGGGAGGTGCCAGGAGAATGGGGTTAGGAGGGAGTGATAGATCAGCCATGATTGAATGGCGGAATGGACTGGATGGGCCAAATGGCCTAATTCTATTCCTATCACTTATATCACTGACTAGTTCAGAGCATTGGTTGTGGTACTAGCTTGTGTCAAGTTTGCGAATCTCAGCCTCACTATATAAAGAGACAGTGGAATATCAATCAGGACTCCTAGCATTGTCTCCTGCTGGGCAATACATGTGAATGGTGGCAAATAAAGGGACTAGATTCAGCAATGATACCTCCATTGAAGAACATCATCAATCACAATCTACCTTAACATTTCTAAAGAGTGAGATTGGAATTTCCTTAGAAGAACCCAATGGCCACTCGATTTAATGCAATAGAAGCAAGATAAAGGGATGGAAAGATCTTAGTTGATGGAGATTCTAGAGGAATTTGGGGAAAAAAAGCAGAGACCACATCAAAAAGCGATGGCACCTTCTCAATGCCAGCCATTGGAAACAATTAGCAGAACCTTCGGCTATAACTCCACAAAGAGCAGCACCTTCCACACTAGGGTTGCTGATCTTGTTTGGAGGAAATCCTTTTGTGTAACCTCCCACCATCCAACCATTGCACAGTCTTCCTGCCATTTGCTTTGTAGAGTGTTCAGCACCATGGTATATCGCAATCAACAAAATCCCATAGAGAAATGGACGATTCTTCATCACCCAACCATATCATGGACCAAACTCCACCTGGGGAGACACTGGGAGGTGGGACGGAGCAGAGTATGGTTACTGTCACCAGAGATCTGGACATCAGACCTTGTAATGAAGATTTGAACCTTGCTGCCTTTAAGTCATAGTATCATGCAGCAAGGAAACAGGCACAACACGTCCATGTCCACCAATGTGTCCCCTTAGCTAGTCCCATTTGCCTGCATTTGGCCTATATCCCTTTTAACTCTTCCTTTTCATGTAATGTCCAACTGCCTTTTTAAAGCTGTTATAGTGCTACCTCAATTACCTCCGCTGGCAGCTCACTCCATAAACCCACCAGCATCTGAGCAATTACAAAATGTAATTGCAATTAATGAAACTAATCCGGAAACATAGTAGCTTCATCATCATCCTAGAATATGGTAGGTTTCCTTTTATTTCTTTTTCAAGAATCAGCAATTACTACAACAGGACTTACAACAAAATTATTACATTACAGCCGTCATAAAACTGGAGACAGGTTTCAAATAAAATAGCACCTCCTGTAAATGACCTTTAAGGAAAGCTCTCAAAGCCAAAGCTTTTGCTCATCCCCCCCCCTCTCCCCCACCGCTGCCTCCCCCTAGGAACACATGGCATTAGGCTCTCAATCACCATAATCAAACGTGGATACAATTACTGACTGAATGCTAAGGAGGCTCTGGATACAGATGATTTAATCATCAGGACCACTTAAAGGGAAAATGGACTGCAGGGGTTTTTGTGTATTCTGCAAAGGAAACCTATGTCAACTACAATGTCGCTGATCGGAGGAGCAATTTGTCTGTCAGAACTCTACAGCCCCCCCACCCCGTCCCCACAAGCCAGCGGCTACTAGAATGTATTGTTTTGATGTTAAACCGCACCTTCTTGTGCTGGCACTCATCGCCTCCTCCCCTGTGTAATAAGAAAGAGATTGGAACATTTTCAATTCTTGTGCTGGCACTCATCACCTCCTCCCCTGTGTAACAAGAAAGAGATTGGAACATTTTCAATGGGATGAGGGTTTAGCTGCCAGTCGGGGGCGGCACAGTAGCTCAGCGGTAGAGTTGCAGCCTTACAGCGCCAGATACCCAGGTTCGATCCTGACCTCGGGTGCTGTTTAAAAATTGTAAAATTGTAAAATTGACCCTAGTGTATTGGACAGTGTTAAATATAGTGTATGGGGTGATCGCTGGTCGGCGCGGGTTCGATGAGCTGAAGGGCCTGTTTTCATGTTGAATCTCTAAAGTCCAGGACGCATGGTTTCAGAGCCCAGGGGGAGAGGATTAATCAAGGGAGGGAGTGGGATAGAAAGAAAAGATAATAATGTACACGTTCTCTTAAATGATTCACTAACAAAGAGTTACTTTGTAACTGTACAATGGCTGCAGTATGAAATAGAGTGGGAGGAGGTACATGTGGATTAGCCATTGGATATCCCTGATGGAACAAATGCCTGGATTCTGCAGGATGCATATTCTACACAAAAACTGAACCCTTACTCTCAATGGGCCGATCGTATAGTGAAGATTTCCTGCCACTGATCACCAGCCAAATGCTCCATGTTAGATGTGGTTCAAATACAGGTGAAATTATTCCCTTATCATGGCCAGCTGACACAGCCCAATGTGTGAAAGGAGCCTCCTGAGGGAGGTGCCCAAGTGACCAATAGGCAGAGACAGTGTAAGACTAGCAAAGGACTAGGTCTAGTTTCTGCAAGGCAGGGAGAGTGCTGTCAGGCACACAGAGAATGCAGATGAACTAGCTTAAAAAAACGAAAAGGAAAATCTATACTACTGCTGCGGAGTCAAGAACTTGCTTTTAATTACTGTTTTCTCCTACAATAACCAAGAATGAATGCTGCCGGTAATGTGGTAGGTTAAGCAATGTTAACAGGGAGGTGAGAGCAAAAAAAATTATCTTTGTTAGTATCTACTGGATTCCAAATTAGAAAATTATGATTGAACAGACTCTTTAATTGGATTTATCTGCGGGAGCATTATTGCACCAACCCTCTCAAATGAAATGTTCAACTCAAACAATATCTGACAATATATTTTATGTGTAAGAAGGAACTGCGGATGCTGGTTTAAACTGAAGATAGAAACAAAAAGCTGGAGTAACTCAGTGGGACAGGCAGCATCTGTGGCGAGAAGGAATGGGTGACGTTTCGGGTCGATTCGGGTCTGAAGAAGGGTCTTGACCCGAAACGTTTCCCATTCCTTCTCTCCACAGATGCTTCCTGTCCCGCTGAGTTACTCCAGCTTTTTGACAATATATTTGATCATATGAACTAATATCAGCAAATATGCATGATCAGCCCTCACTCATTTTGTTACTTGTGGGATCCTTGAAGTAACAATATACACTATATTTCATAAAATAATGCTTTAGAAATTTGAAATCGCCACATTGCAAGATTTAGTTTTAGGTTTAGCGATACAGTGCAGAAATAGGCCCTTCAGCCCACCCAGTCAGCACCGACTAGCGACCCCCCGAACATTAACACTACACACACTAGGGACCATTTACATTTATATCATGCAAATTAACCTACAAACCTGTACGTCTTTGGAGTGTGGGATGAAACCGAAGACCTCAGAGAAAACCCACGCCAGTCACGGGAGAAAGTACAAACTCTGTACAGACAAGCACCTGTAGTCAGGATTGTACCCAAGACCCAGGGCTCTGGCGCTCTGAGGCAGCAACTCTACCGCTGCGCCACCGTGGCGGTCTTTTGTGATCCCTGTTGCTTTGCTGCAATCCAGCTTGGTCACTGTTGTGGTTCTACGATGTGCTAGCTTGCCAGTAAATTGCTACACTTGGCTTTGCTGTCCCTTAGCCACTGAGGGAAAGGAAGTTACAGCTGAAAATCATTGCTTATAAGGGAAGCAGAAAGGAGGAAATACATGATGAGAGGAATGAAACATTAAAGCACAATGACAATACAAATATACGCTCTGATAATTCAACAAAATTGTCTGAAGCAGGAAATATGAGCAGCAAAATTCTGTTCTGTACTATAATCATCAGTTCAATCTCAATTTAAACAGAGTAGGTATAACAAAAACATCAGTGACATTTATTGCGAATAAGCTGTTATTGCGTTAATACTAAGCAGTGTTCAATTCACAATGTGTGGAACAATTGTTGTCCAGCAACATGTAGTCTTAGGTTTACATTGTTACCAATGGCACAACATTTCCTAACAATGACATGAAGAGGTTCAATGGCAGCTAAATCTCCTTCAATATGGTGAATAATATTGAATTACCAGCATTGCTTTTGTGCTCCTGTTCTGGCAAAGATCCAGTGGTGCTGCTTATGTCATCCTAGTGTGTGTGTGTGTGTGTGTGTGTGTGTGTGTGTGTGTGTGTGTGTGTGTGTGTGTGTGTGTGTGTGTGTGTGTGTGTGTGTGTGTGTGTGTGTGTGTGTGTGTGTGTGTGTGTGTGTGTGTGTGTGTGTGTGTGTGTGTGTGTGTGTGTGTGTGTGTGTGTAGCTTCATTATTATTTGTTGAAAAATAAGGGGTGCTGTCCAGCAGCTGTCTGTCTCTTCATCTTTTTATTTTTTATTTTAGTTAGTTAAGTATTTTGTTGGAGGTCTAGACTTTTTTTAATGTGGGGTGGGGGGGGGAGGGGGGAAACTACCTTTCAGGGTCCCTACCTGGTCGGAGAGGCAGCTTTTCTCCGGAGCTGCAGCTTTGGCCCGTCCTCGCGGCCTACCAGCGGGCCTGGAGCAGCGTTTCCTGTCGGGGATCGCCCAGAACCACGGCTTTCGGCGGCGGCACAGTGCTGGAGCGCTATCGCGGAGCGGGCGATGCCTTGCCTGGGTCGCCACGCTGGAGCTCCGATGAGCTGAGACTGCTGGGACCAACATCGTGGAGCTGCGGGACTGCGGAGCGACCAGCTGCGGGCAGCGGCGCTGAACTTAACATCGGGAGCCTGGGATCTTGCGACGAGATCGCCAGTTGTGGAGCTCCAACCGGCGTGGCCTTGTCGGCTTCGGAAGCCACGGCCTTCAGTGCGGAAGCGGCCGTTCCAGGGTTCCCAGGCCGCTGGGAGGACTCTCCCGACGCCGGAGCAACATCACCCGGCGAGAACGACCAGGAACATCGGGCCTCCATAGAGGCAACTGTGGAGGCCTCAATAGGCCCGACTATGGGTGAACTGGGGTTGGGGACTGGACTTTGTGCCTTCCCTCATGGTGGGAGCCATTGTGGGGGGATGTTCTATGTGTTTAAGACTCTCATTGGTGTTGTGTCTGTATTCTTTTTTTGTGTGCTGCAAAATGGCAAAAAGCATTTCACTTCACTACACCTGGCTGTATGTGAATGTGATTAATAAAATACCTTTGATACCTTTGAAGCTTGCCCATAACGTGGCAGCGACCTATACTCATCTGGAATTAATGTACGGCATTTTAAACATTACCAACTCATAGGGGAGCGTCGCTTTATTTCTTACTGACATGTCGTTATCCAATTCTCCTTGACATAATTGTTGGCAGTGAAGGCCATGGGTAGATCAAAATAAGTGAAATTCTTGCTTCAACTGAATAAAACATGTTTTCAAATGAATTTATAGATCTTGCGTTCTTTGAGGTGTGTTGTGCTGGCTGATGGGACAATTTGCATTTCAGGTACCTGCTTTCCCAGCCCCCACATTATGATTCATCTCCAACAATGGAAGAATAGTTCGACATCAAACAACCCGTGTTTCTCTAAGTAAAGTCATTAGTGTTTTCCCTAAGAGTAAGGATGGTCCTCGGCTGTGTTCAACATTCAACAAGGTCAGGATCGCAAATATCCAGACATATTCCATGCAGAACACAAGCACAGGCAGTGCTGCTATAATGCATGATTCCACAAAACAAATTGGATATAGCGCAATTAATAAATGAAATATTAGGGATTACTATTTATATTATGGAGACACAGGGAAATGCAGATGTTGGAATCTTGAGGAAAACACAAAGTGCTGGAATAACTCAACGGGTCAGACGGCATCTGTGGAAGGAATGGATCGGCAACATAGAAACATAGGAAATAGGGGCAGGAGTAGGCCATTCGGCCCTTTGAGCTAGCACCACCATTTAATATGATCATGGCTGATCATTCAAAATCAGTACCCAGTTTCTGCTTTTTCCACATATCCCTGGATTTGGTTAGCCCTAAGAGCTATATATAGCTCTCTCTTGAATACAACGTTTTGGGTTGGGAACCTTCGTCAGACTAATTGGTCTGTAGAAGGATCCTGCAACATCACCCATCTATTCCTTCCACAGATGCTGCCTGACCCGCTGAGTTACTCCTGCACTTTGTTTCACTATTTATATTACACTGGCCTAATTGGTTATAAAGCAATTTCATTTGTGAATTTGAGAATCGCTAAAAAGTTACTTTGGAAATCGGCATAAAAAATCAATCTTGGAAAATAAATGTTCCATGTAGCCTCCCCTCAATGATCCCACACCGTTGTCTTTTAGGAACATAGCTGCTACTTTCACCATGGGTGAACCTGACAAGCAGTCGTCTGTGATAGACACAAAAAGCTGGAGTACATAGTGGGCCTGACAGCATCTCTGGATAAAAGGAATAGGTGACGTTTCGGGTTACCCTCCTTCAGACTGAGAGTCAGGGAAAAGGGAAACGAGAGATATAGATGGTGATATGGAGAAATATAGAACAAATGAATGAAAGATATGCAAAAGAGTAACAATGATAAAAGAAACAGGCCATTGCTCGCTAGGGACTAGGTGAAAATAATAATAATAATAATAATCTTTATTTATATAGCACTTTTCAACAAAACCAGTATTTGAACCAAAGTGCTTTACAGAGATTGATTAAATTAATTGAACAGATCAAATGTCAATATATCCATACAAAACAAAAAAGAGAAAAAAGAAAAAAAGACACAGAACAGTACACTATAGAAATCAACATGAAACGTCCCCCCACAACAGAATTCACTGTGAGGGAAGGCACTAAAAATATCCAGCTCTCCCCCTCATAGTCCACCCGAGGTCGGGGTCTATATGTGGCCTCCTCAGCCAACTCGATGTTCTCAGGCCCTCTGCCGCGAAGCTGGATCATCGGCGTCGGGTCAACATTCTTCAGCGGCCTGGACTGAAGTGGCCGCTTCCTCCCTGAAGACTGCAATGGAGTTATGGACAATGAGACTCAGCAAGCAATTGTCTATGTTGTGCACTGATAATGTATTAAACAATGTACATACATGTATCTTATGCTTGTGGTAACAAAAATTAACTTATAGTTATTTATTTTGGACCATCTGTGCGGAAAAATAATTTGGTTTTGCGAGTTTTAAACTGCCTAGACCATAACCACTTTTTCTCCATTAACACTATTGTTTTTATAATGCAATTTTCACAATGTTTTTGAGGAATGCAACTAACACATAACAGAAAAACTATCTGCAGCAATCATACTTTCAATTGGCCCCAAAAGGCCTGTACATTATCCCACTGCATTAGCCTAAAACATATGTTGATAACCTCTATGGCCTTTCAGTAGCCATTCGAATCATTAATCACGAGTTTAGTGCTTTGTGAAAATAATCAAATTCCATTAGATTACAATGCAAATTATAGAGATGGGTTGGATTTAATTATTGAATATTCCAAAGGAGAAACCTTGTTCTATGTTGATCAAGTTTCAGATTTTATGTCATGGTTTATAAAGGGAATGATGTACTGCATCGCAAGTCAAGGAAATTAAATATTGATATTCTAATACTCATTAAGTGATTGGTTGGGTTCAATATATCTAATTACTTTTGATGGTCACTTTAATCAAGACCCCTCTCACAGGTCACTGCCAATAGGGGGGAAGTGAAATTGTAAATTTATTATATCAAACTTGTTTTAAAATGGTAATGCAGGTATGGAAGGAAAGGTAAATTGAAAGCGATGGAGCTGGAGGGGTCATAGGAAGAATATGTCAAAGAAGGGAACGGAACAGTGGGTTTTAATTTGATGCATTAAGATGAGATTGAGAAGATAAAGTCTTTCGACAGGTTGATTGGAAAGTAAAAAAGTTGCGAGGAGAAATCACCATAGTCACCATCAGATAGACATAAAATGCTGGAGTAACTCAACGGGACAGGCTGCATCTCTGGAGTGAAGGAATGGGTGACGTTTTGGGTCAAGACCCTTCGTCAGACTTTAGAGTCTCAACCCGAAACGTCACCCATTTCTTCCCTCCAGAGATGCTGCCGGCCCCGCTGAGTTACTGTACTCCAGCATTTTGTGTAATTCGGTGTAAACCAGCATCTGCAGTTCCTTCCTACATAGTTACCATCAGATTTGGTCAAGCTGGTTCCTGGAACAAGACTACACTTCCAGCAAGGCAGGGCTCATCAGCATTATTTTATTTTAATTTTATTTAATTCTTTATTTCGAACAGAATAAAAGAATAAAAAGCAAGTGTGAAACAGCATACAAAAAAACAAAACAAGAATATTTATAAAGTGTCATAAACAATATCTATAAATAAATGAAATCATATGTGTTCGAAAAGGAGCAGGAAGAAGCCAAAGCTTATTAATTCCCACCCCTTATTCAACTGCTTATAATTATCTTATACAAATTTAGCAGCTATATGTACACCAAATTATTTACATTTATACACTAATCAAATCACTCATTTCAAATGTGAACACTAATAATTCCGAGAAGGTAATTTGCAATATTTTAATATTGACACCATGGCTGTAGGTTTAACTGAATTTCTAATGTGGATGTTTCTCTGATTAAAACCTCTGCCTGGGTGTTATGATGTGATGGCTTTGCAATAATATTTTCGCATGTTTCACATGATGATACAGTGTAATAGGGAAATAATTTATTTTATAGTGCTAGTGGAGGGAAGGACACTATTACATATATTTTAAGATATTCATGTGTTGTATCACTGATTGCTCAACAGAACTACCATTTTCTTCCAATGAATAATGTGTGCCGGGAAGACTTGCATTAGATAGCACTATGCCACACCTGTCAAAAACATCACTGAGCACTTAGCATTGAATGAATTACATTGCCCACTCAATGATACTCCATGGGTAACTATATTCAGTTGAAAGAATGAAGCAGGTTCCAATCTGGATGTCTGCTTGAGTAGTCTTAAAGATCTCTCAAAATTATTGGAAGCCTTTGAGTTCTCCAAGTGCTCAACAAAGCAATCCTTTAATAAATAATATCACCAAAATATAAAGCTTCACTATTGTCGGGTAAGAAGATTATCTTTATGCGGACTAGGCTTAGTTTACGCCATCTGATGGCAGGAGAAGATTTGATAAGTTTAATATGTTATTAATACGTTTAGTTTAGTTTAGAGATACAACGCAGAAACAGGCCCTTTGGTCCGCGCCGACCAGCGATCCCCACATATTAACACTATCCTTCACACACTAAGGACAATTTTTACATTTATCAAGCCAATTTACCTACATACCTGTACGTCTTTGGAGTGTCTTTTGGTAGAGAAGAAGGGTCTTGACCCGAATCGTCACCTATTCCTTTTCTCCAGAGGTGCTGCCTGACTCGCTGAGTTACTCCGGCTTTTTGTGTCTGTCCTTTGGTAGTGTTATTTGTTTAAGCACTGTTGATTAAGACACCGGACTAATTTCAAATAATTTCAATTAAAGTTTACAGAATATTATCAGTTATTGCTCGAGGAATTGATTACAATAAAATGAAGGTTAAGCTTCAGTTATGTCGGGTATTTGTGAAACATATTTGAAGCATTGTGTACATTGATCCCCTTATTCAAAGAATGACATAAATGCATTCAGAAGAGTTCAGAGGAGGTTTATTAGAATGCTGCCATGAATGCATTGCTTACCTTATGAGGAGAGGTTGGGCTGCCTAGGTTTTTATCTGCTGGCGTTTAGATGGGTGAGATGAGAATTGATTGAAACATAGGAAATTTGAAAGAGACTTGTCAGGATGTATGTGGAGAGGATGCTTTCTTCAGGAGCAGAATCTAAAAGTAAAGTCACTTTTTGAAAATACGAATTACCCATTTAAGACATAGATGAAGTTAAGCCTTTTCTCTTGATGTTTGCAAGTCATCAGATCTCACTTCTACAGGGGCAATGGAAGCAAAATATTTGAATATTTTTAAGGTAGAAGTGAGGGACTTCTGATAAGTAAAGGGTGCGAGGTTGCAAGAGATGGCAGGGATGGAAAAAGCAAACAGCACCCTAAAGTTCACTGCTGCATAAGGGGACTGGATAGGGTGGTTGAAGAGAGTATTTTACCCAGAGTAGGGTACATTGGTTTAAAATCAGAGGGGAAAGATTTGGCAACAAGGGACAACATTTTCACACATGTGGGTGTCTGGAACAAGTTGTCAGAAGAGGTAGTTGAAGCAGATAGTATAACAGCATTTAAGACATTTGGACAGGTACCTGGATAGGGAAAGTGTGCAGGGATATGGTCAAAATGTGGGCAGGTGGGACCAGCCTAGATGGGGCATTTTGTTGGCATGAGCAAGTTGGGCCAAAGGGCCTGTTTCTGAGCTTTATGGCTTTATAACTATGCTATCACTGGTTCATTCTGGCTACACTCTATATCTTATATTGCAGGCGACTAAGGTTTCCTTGAAACACTTAATAACTATGGTCTCTACTACCTGGAAAGACAGTGCAACATTCAAAAGTTGAATTGCATATCACTCACTCTCTTAAATGGAAATTTGCCATCACGCTTCAGTTGTCACTGAATGAGAAACTTTACCTAATAGTAAAGTGTAAGAGCGAACTAAGTCCGAATCTCCCAACCTACCTCTTTGCAATCCATGCACTTTTCTTGATTCATGCTTTCTCAGTAGCTGCAACAGAACTGCAGATGCCAGAAATTTTAAATAAAAAAGTTTTTGACCAACCTTTTTCTCTCTTTCTCAGTTCTGACGATGGGTCTCAGACCTGAACTAAGACGACTTTCTCTTTTCACAGATGCTGCCTCATCTGTTGAGCTTTTCCAACAGTTTATGGTTGCATTAGATATGTTTAAATCACTGTTCCTACGAATTAAAAAGCAAAATACTATCTGCATCACTTCCTATCTCCCTTCCTTTAATTGCTGATCATTTCAGATTGACTAAAAGTCTATGACACCAAATGAATAAAAATTCCAAAATTCCAAAAATTCCGAGATCCAATACCTGTATAGAACAAAAGCAAATGCCAACGGATTACTTGCATGCACACCCTACTCCTTGTTTTCTGTCCAACTGCAACCAAACTAGTGGATGACTGCTTGGCTACAAATGCCTACAAATGACAAGACTGAGCAGTTATCAGCCTGGTCTATCACCTTTACATCATCTCACCTACAATGCTCTTAAATGGCCAGTTAATGACAAACAGCAGGCGATTGACAGAGTGGGCTTTCAAATACCAACCTGAGAAATGGCAACAGATCAGCAATCCTAGTCATCTGCGCAGTGAATGTTGACATTCAAGGTAACCTCTCTGAGCGCGTATCAGAAACACAAGTAAACATGCAGGTACAAACAGTATTCAATAAAGCAAATGGCATGGTTGTGTTTAATTATAAGCAGGAAGTAATGGCAACATTTGGTAAATTTTGAGTTTAGTTTAGTTATTCAACATGGGAACAGACCCTGGGTTCGAGCCGACCAATGATCACCTGCACACTAGTTCTATCCTACACACTAGGGACAATTTATAGAAGTCCATTAACCTACAAACCTTGCACATCTTTGGAGTATGGAAGGAAACTGGAGCATCTGGAGAAAACTCACATGGGTATAGACAGTGCCTATAGTCAGGATTGAACCTGCGTCTTTGGTGCTGTAAGGTAGCAACTCTACTGCAGTGCCTCTGTGCCACTCTTTCTGCAGGATTTTGGCACAGCCTATCTGGAGTACTGCATACAGTTTTGGTCTTCTTATTTCAAGTAGGATACACTTCCTGTGGAGATATTGAGAGAATGTTCATTACATTTGAGGATCGAGTTGAAAAAGTTGTTCTGAGGAAACATTGAGCAAGTTAGGCCTGTACTCTGGCATTTACTGTACAAGGTTCTGGGTGCCAAACTTATGTTTTAAGACACATAGGAGCAGAACTAGGTCAACAAGTCTGCTCTGCCATTCGATCATGGTTAATCTACATTTCTCTCCCAACCCCATTCTCCTGCTTTCTCCCAGCAACATTTGATGCCTTTACTAATGAAGATACTATGAAGCTCTGCTTAAAAAGTACCCAAATGGCTTGACCTCCACAGTCATCTATGACAAGTAATTACACAGATTCACCACCCTTTGGCTGAATAAATTCCTTTCATCTCCATTCTAAAGGTACGTCCTTTTATTCTAAGTTTATGCCCTCTGGTCCTACACTCTCTCACTATGAGAAACATCCTCTCCGCATCCACTCTTTATAGGCCTTTCATTATTTAGTTTTGAACTGCTTAACAGTGGGAATTCATAATGGAAATGTATGGCATTGGCAGCCTCTCCCTGTCCCATTTCTTTGATTATAGCAAAAGGTTTGTGCGAAAAGTGTTTAATTTAGTTTAGTTTATTGTCACGTTTACCGAGGTACAACAAAAAGCTTTTGTTGTGTGCTAACCAGTCGGAAGAACAAAACATGATAAATAACACTACCCCTGTGCTTAAAGCAACTGTTTCAAAGTTATGCAATGACTTCCCACAACGACATTGGAGTCAATGAGTGCCCCTGTTTTGCAGAAGCACACTTATAGCTTCAGTTGGTGTCAGCTGACTTCTGCCACCGCTAGGATTGCACTCCATGAACAAGTGCAAAAGATTGAATGTAAGGTTGTATCTGGCGGCATGTCACGGCTGTGTGAGGTGTGCATCCTCCGTAACCAACACTGCCTTTCATTATGATTATGATTATGGCACATTATGATTTCAAAGTCCGTTTTCTTGCACCATCCAATTTCCTCAGAATCTGGGTATATACTTGTGCACCCTCCAAATAGTGTTTAAGTACATATTCTGTTGTGCTCCAGCAAGTAAGAATTTCATTGTTCTATCTGGGACATATGACAATAAAACACTCTTGACTCTCGAGTCTTTCCAGCCATGCACTCAACAAATCAAGGAGAACGGATAACAAATAGTGAAAGGTAACAGTGCATAGATCAGTGGCTGGCCAACATGAGCTTTCAAAATTACTTTCATTTTGTGGAGTCGAAGAAAATTGTGATTGAAATGCAAACTTATGCAAATCAGAAGGCTGCTATCAGGTGATGGTCATGGAGCTGTGGGCAAAGAACCACTGAAGATAGCAGACTGCCTTTGCTTATGTTAGCTTTACTGGTATGCAAAAATATCGAAAGGATGCAAAGCATTAACAACAACAAAGGGGGATCTGCGACATGTCAGTGAATGTGGCAACACAGCCATTTAAAGTGGTAAAATGAGAGCGGGTGGGGGGAAGCAGTTTCCTGATGTGGGTAACTGCACTCAAGGGCATTGAAATCTGCAAACAGTGAGCATGGAATGAATTGTGGCGGAGTCAGGCAGGGTCTTACCGAATGTCAGTCTGCAAGCTGGCGCCGAGGCAATCAGCAAAAAACAGTTGTCTCTAATTTTGCATCCACTCAGACAGCGTTGGGTCAGATTGGGGAGGATTGGCTCCATGGAAGGAAGCAGAGGGTGATGGTGAAAGGTTGCTTCTCAGACTGGAGGTGTGCTTCAGGGTTCGGTGCTGGGCCCGTTACTGTTTGTCATCTACATCAATGATTTGGATGAGAACATACTGAGCAAGATTAGCAAGTTTGCTGATGATACAAAGGTTAGTGGCTTTGCAGATAGTGAAGATGGTCGTGAACGATTGCAGCAGGATTTGGATCGATTGGCCCGGTGGGCGGAGGAATGGTTGATAGTTTAATACAGAAAAGTGTGAGGTGTTGCATTTTGGGATGTCGAACAAGGGCAGGACCTACACAGTAAATGGTAGGCCTCTGGGTAGTGTTGTAGAGCAGAAGGATCTAGGAGGACAGGTGCATGGTTTTTTGAAGGTCGAGTCGCAGGTAGATAAGGTGGTCAAAAAGACTTTTGGCATTTTGGCCTTCATCAGTCAGAGTATTGAGTATAGAAGTCGGGAGGTCATGTTGCAGTTGTATAAGACGTTGGTGAGACCGCATTTAGAATATTGTGTTCAGTTTTGGGCACATAGATATTAGGAAAGATATTGGCAAGCTTGAAAGGGTTCAGAAAAGATTTACAAGGATGTTGCCAGGACTAGAGGGAGTGAGCTAGAGGAAGAAGTTGAGTAGGCCGGGTCTCTATTCCATGAAGCGTATGAGGATGAGGGAAGATTTTATAGAGGTATACAAAATTATGAGAGGAATAGATCGGGTATATGCACAGAGTCCTTTGCCAAGAGTAGGTGAATTGAGGACCAGAGGACATGGGTTCAAGGTGAAGGGGAAAAGATTAAATAAAATCCGTGGGGTAACTTTTTCACATAAAAGTGGTGGGTATATGGAACAAGCTGCCAGAGGAGGAATTTGAATCTGGGATTATCCCATCATTTAAGAAACAGTTAGACAGTTACATGGATATGGCAGTTTGGAGGGATATGGACCAAGCGCATGCAAGTGGGACCAGTGTAGTTGGGACATTGTTGGCTGGTGTGGGCGAGTTGGGCCGAAGAGCCTGTTTCCAAACTGTATCGCTCTATGACTCCATGTGCTCTGTAGTTGGCTGCGCTCCATCTGGAACTCTTGGATACTGACTATGAATGTCTGAAATTGGAATTTCTTTGATGAGATCTCGAAGCATTTTCACCAGAATTGGCAGGAGTACATGCTCGACAAAAACAAAACAGAGTGATGACAATTTCTTCCTCCTGAAACGATCGACAGCAGAAGTTGATGACTCATTATTGTAAAATACTGAGGCCCATCATAACCGATGCCAGGAATCAGCCTATTTATCTAGAAATGGGAGAATGTTCTAGGCAGCAATTTCCAGATATAATCTCTTTTGCTTATTAAATATTTCAGGGTGCACAGGTAATGACATTGAAACTGATTTCAAGAAGTGTCGAAAAGAAAGGCAAGGGGTTTGAAAGGCATGAAATTTAGAAAGTGGTTTCCAGAACCATCTATCCCGAAAGTTGAAGGCACAAAAGCACTGGTGGGGGTGGAGAAAGATATCTGGCATGCAAGAGGGCCAATGGATTAGTTTAGTTTATTTTGTTTTAGAGATACAATGCAGAAACAGCACCTTAGTTCACACCGACCAGCGATCCCCGCACACTAATAATATCCTACACACACTAGGGACAATATACATTATTTATCAAGCCAATTTGCCTTCAAACCTGTACGTCTTTGGAGTGTGGGAGGAAACCAGATCTCCCGGAGAAAACCTATGCAGGTTATGGGGAAAACGTACAAATTCTGTGCAGACAGCGCCCATAGTCAGGATCGAACCCACGTCTCTGGCACTGTTATGCAGCAACTCTACTGCTGTGATGCCATGCCGCCTAATCTTTAGTATTAGATTATTAAGATGCAAAAATTACTAAGAATTTCATCAACGCAATCTGAATGTCTCCACTGTGTGGTGAGATATCTAATCTTATCCATCATTCAGCCTGACCTTATCCCGAGCCCAAACACATTCACTTATGCTTGCTCGATGGAAAACAGAAGCAGGAACCTTGGCTGATTTCCCAACACCTGAAGCCAACACAAGGGTTTTGATCGAATTGTAGCAACTGTTTTGGCCCAGAGCAGCTGACCAAGCTCTGCGCTGGCATTGGATCTAGCAATATTCAGTTCATAAAAGCAAATAAACATTGGATAAACCTGCAAAACTTTAAAATACGGAAGGATTATTTAGTATTGTTTGTGCAGAAATTTGGACAGCCCTTATCCTGAGCTCACCGCCATATGTTGAAAGTATAATTTGGCGCTAGGTGGAGAAATATTCAGGACAAATTAAACCCAACCCATCTGCTAAGAAATAAATTTTGCAACATGATTTTTACACCTAACTCAACATTATTCATCCCCTAAATTAGTGGGGGGAGAATTATTTGGTGATGTGTCAATCTGCTCAAGCTCCCAAACTCCTTATGAATCTCAGCTGTTGGAATCAAATTATCCCCATTGTGAGATGGATATGCTGGATAAATGTAAATACCAAACACTTTCCCTTGCTCTTTCAATAACTTTTCATCAGGCGGCACAGCTCCAGAACCATAATCACTGCTTCAGGCAACCATGACAACCTCTGGCCGATAGTGCTTAGCAGCTGAACTCCAATTTAAAAAGACAGACTGCTTGAAACACAATTGATTCATATTCTTTTTTAGAGAAGCAGCGTGGAAACAGAACATTCGGCCCACCGAGTCCGCGCCGACCAGTGATCCCCGCACACGTACACTATCCTACATACACTAGGGACAATTTACAATTATAACAAGCCAATTAACCTACAAACCTGTACACCTCTGGTGCATGGGAGGACACCAGAGACCGGGAGACCAAGGAGAAAACCTACACGAGCCACAAGGAGTGCGTATAAACTCTGTACTGACAAACACCCATAGTCAGGATCGAACCTGGGTCTCTGGCACTGCAAGGCAGTAAAACTCTATTGCTATACCACCATGCCGCTGTGTTCCATTATAATGGAGAAAAGTTATGCTTTGTGGCAGGGGAATTGGGTTGAAAGGCAAAAGTGGATCAGACATGATCTAATGGCAGAGTAGACTTGATGGGCCAAATAGCCTAATCCTGCTCCTCTGTCTTATGGTTTATGGTCTTGTGGAGGAGGTTGACAATGTCTGGTGTACTCAGGCTGCTTTGTCTTTTTTGCTCCACCTGTATCTATCCTCTGCCATCAAGGGAATCAGCCCAAGTGAGTATATCCAAACCCTACCTCCATTGTCCACAATAAATGTCTACTGTGATCCTAGCTTTTCAATCTTTGCCCAGTGGTAAACATTGGATCTTAATCCTAAACATTGAATTTGACCTTAGACCTCAAGTACTATTGAGAAGAAGACTAATTGAATTCTCTTTGGTGTCCTGTCCAACTTTTAACCCACAAACGACGTGTTGATTTGACTTTGTTGGGTGCAAATTCTATCCAAGTTACAACCATAACAGCTCTTCACTTAGCCCTGACCATTAAATCTGTGCACAATGTAAGGCTTTCCAATCGTTTCTTATATATCCTAAGGACTGGAAAACAATGAGAACCTCAAGAGAAAGTTAAGCTTTGAAATTAGTGTTTCCATCTTCAGTAGGAAAAGTAGAATCAGGGGATGATTGATGATTGATCAATGCAGTGAAAAATAGTGCCTGATTGTCTCAGTATATTCTAAGATTGTGGAATGATACTCAAAGCACTGACCATACAATATTTGACAGATAATGGCTATATACATCACTGCTGATTTTCATTTCTATTGACTTCCAAGGGGTGCAACTCAAATTCAAAAGGCCGCAAAATGCTACTTCTTTCTCAGGGAATCCTTGCCTATCCTTGCTAATCTTCTCTCAAATTCCTCCACGTCTACAGATCTCCCTAATGTGTTGGTCTTTGTTAATATAAGCCAATTGGACACCTGGAAAGGTAAAGACTTTTCATTAATACTGTAGTCATATCTCTGATTGTAGTCAGATTGTGAGCTGTGCTTTGGATATCAGGTTGATCTATAACAGAAAGCTGAATCTTCTGTTCATGAGGAAATAAAACAAAATCCTCTCATGACAAAGAAGGAGAGGTACGGAATTACTGAAAACAGGGTACTTTGGAGGAAGCCAAGTATTGTTTGGAGATACAGCGCAGAAATAGGCCCTTCAGCCCACCGAGTCTGCGTTAACCAGCGATCCCTGCACATTTACAATACCCTACACACACTAGGGACAATTTACACATACACCAAGCCAATTAACCTACAAACCTGTATGTCTTTTGAGTGTGGGAGGAAGCCAAAGATCTCGGTGAAATACCACATGATCATGGGCAGAACATACAAACTCCATACAGACAGCACCCTTAGTCAGGATCGAACCCAAGCGCTGTAAGGCAGCAACTCAACTGCTGCTCCACTGTGTCACCCTTAAGTGATGGCCATTGAAGTGGAATAGTCTGCTATCGTTCATTGTCTTGGCATATTGGTCACTTGAAACATAACATCCATCTTGTTATCTTACTTGGTGAGTGTTTCCAGCAGTGTTCTGATTTCAAATTCCCAATTTTTTTTCCCTTTTGTGAAAATGGGACGTTTTTAGTAAATTAAATTCTAAAATTGTATAAACTGAACCTGTCCCTTCTTCCAGATCAAGCAAAGAATCAACAGTCAGAAAATCAAAATCACAATCAAGAGGGGTGATACAATGCTTGCTGAAAATTTGAAATCAAAATGAATACTTAGCAAGTCAAGCAGTTTCTAAGTATTGTGTTCAGTTCCGGGCACCATGTTATAGGAAAGATGTTGTTAAGCTGGAAAGGGTACAGAGAAGATTTATGAGTATGTTATCAGGACTCGTGAGTCTGAGCTATAGGGAGAGGTTGAGTAGACTGGGATTCTATTCCTTGGAGTGCAGGAGACTGAGGGGTGATCTTATAGAGGTGTATAAAATCATGAGAGGAATAGGTTGGATATCTTTTGCCTAGTGTAGGGAAATCGAGGACCAGAGGCCATACTATATATAAGCTTAAGGTGGAGGGGAAAAGATTTAATAGGAATCTGAGGGGTAACATTTTCACACAATGTTGTATGGTGGGTGTATGGAACGAGCTGACAGAGGAGATAGTTGAGACTGGGACTATCCCGCTGTGGGGGCACCTTCCTGTGCGGTATGGCTGCCCAGCCTGCAGCTGTTCGTTTTTCACTCTTTTTTAAAAAAAATTGTGAGTTTTAGTGTTTTGTTTTCGGAGTTCTAGTCTTTTTTATGTGGGGGATGGTGAGAAGGAAGGGGGAAACTACTTTTCAGGGTCCTTACCTGGTCGGAGAGGCAGCTTTTCTCCGGGCTGCACTTTTGACCCGTCCTAGCGGCCTACCAGCGGGCCTGGAGCGGCGTTTCCTGAGGGGACCACCCAGTACCTCGGCTTCAGCAGCGGCGGCACAGCGCTGGAGCGCTATTGTGGAGCGGACGATGCCTTGCCCAGGTCGCCGCGCTGGAAGTTCCGGTGAGCTGAAGACCACCGATGAAACATCGCGGAGCTGCAGTACTATGGAGTGGCCAGCTGCGGGCGGCGGCGCTGAACTTTTCACCAGGAGCCTGGGATCTCTCGAGGAGATCGCCAGTGGTGGAGCTCCATCCAGCGCGGCCTTGTCGGCTTCGGAAGCTGCGGTCTCCGGTAAGGGAAGCGGCCGTTGCAGGGTTCCCATGCCGCTGAGAGGATTCTCCCGACGCCGGAGCACCATCACCCGGCGAGAACGGCCTAGAACATCGGGCCTCCGTAAAGGCAACTGTGGAGGCCTCAATAGGCCCGACTATGGGTGGACATGGGATGGGGACTGGACATTGTGCCTTATCTCATAATGGGAACAATTGTGGGGGGATGTTTTTATGTTTAAATGTCATTATTACTGTTACGTCTGTATTCTTTCTTTATGTGCTGCATTGGCAAGAAGCATTTCACTTCACATAGGTGTATGTGACCAATAAAATAACCTTTGAACCTTTGACAGGTATATGGATAGGACAGGATATGGGCTGAACACAGGCAGGTGGGACTCGTGTAGCTGGGGCATGATCGCCAGCGTGGGCAAATTGGGTCGAAGGGCCTGTTTCCACAGGGTATCACTCTATGACTAACCGCAGTTAATGTTTCAAATCTGAAACAATAGGCTGGACGATTGTGGATCTGGCCTGTTGCCTGCAGCCCACCTGCGTGCCTCCCCTTCCTTGTTCTGTGCACGGAGAGCTGGCTAAGTTGACTCTTCACACCTAATACCTAACACCTAATTTATCTTTTAAATCAAAGAGGTTTCGAAGTTGTGACTAAGCCTGAGGAGGTGTATTTTGAAGCCATCTCTCACCCACAAAAGCATGCTGCTGTAAAAAGCATTTGAAATGTTCTTAATTAACTTTCATTGATTTAAATATTTTCAAACATTTAATTAAAAACACCTGAAGGTACTAGAAATTAATGAAAAGAAACTTTAAAATAAATTAACTTAAAGTAAGTGAACCACTTAGCTGTATTTGCCTTTGTACTCAGGGCTGTTTGAGGAGCTGGATGTGAAGTGCGCCTGATTCTTCTGCTTGGTGTTGAGTTTAGTATAGAGATACAGCGTGGAAACGTTACCCTTTATCCCACCGAGTCCGCGCCAACCGTCGATCACCCCATACACTAACTCTACCCAACACACTCGGGACAATTTGCCAATTAGAAACATAGAAACATAGAAAATAGGTGCAGGAGTAGGCCATTCGGCCCTTAGAGCCTGCACCGCCATTCAATATGATCATGGCTGATCATCCAACTCAGTATCCCGTACCTGCCTTCTCTCCATACCCCCTGATCCCCTTAGCCACAAGGGCCACATCTAACTCCCTCTTAAATATAGCCAATGAACTGGCCTCAACTACCCTCTGTGGCAGAGAATTCCAGAGATTCACCACTCTCTGTGTGAAAAAAGTTCTTCTCATCTCGGTTTTAAAGGATTTCCCCCTTATCCTTAAGCTGTGACCCCTTGTCCTGGACTTCCCTAACATCGGGAACAATCTTCCTGCATCTAGCCTGTCCAACCCCTTAAGAATTTTGTACGTTTCTAGAAGATCCCCTCTCAATCTCCTAAATTCTAGAGAGTATAAGATGGGAGGAGACTTGAGCACCCGGAGGAAACCCATGTGCTCACAGGGAGAACGTTCAATCTCCAGACAGACAACACCCGTAGTCAAGATCGAACACAGGTTTCTGACATTGTGACGCAGCATTTCTACCACTGTGCCTTTTCACTGATAATACGCAGTGTTCAAATATATAGCCATCAGGAATAATTATGTTGCCATATATTTCCTTTAATTATGCTGTACTTGGCTTCCAAATGTTCGAGTAAACCCGATCAATTTCATTTGTTTGTCTGAGCCATCTGCCCTTCACTTGGTCTCTGGGTCTCACTGACACCAGATTAAGTATGAAGTCTGTTTCCCTCTCTGCTTCATTACATCACATCATACAAACCAACCTCCTTTCCATTGACTCCATCTACACTTCAGGTTGTCTCGGCAAGACCATAGTTTAATCAAGATTGAGTCTCACTCCCTCATCTCCCCTCTCACATCAGGCAATAGATACGGAAGTGTAAAAACGCACACCTCCAGATTATGGGATGGTTTCTTCCCAGCTGTCATCAGACAATTGGACCATCCTATCACCAACCGGAGGGCGGTCCTGAGACCATTGATCTCATTGGAGATCCCTGAACTATCTTTGATCAGACTTTGCTGGACGTTATTTTGCACTAGACTTTATTCCCGTTCTCCTCTATGTGTACACAGTGGACGGCTTGATTGTAATCATGTCATGTCATTCCGCCGTCTGGGTAGCATGCAACAAAAAAACTGTACCTCGGTATACGCGATAATTTAAACTAAACCAAACTAAAACTTTTGCTGCCAAGCCTTCCGAGTATTTCCAGCAAAAAAAAACATAATCCATTTTTTACAATGTGTACATTTGTCAAGGATTTCCCATTATAGTTATGCTGAGTACGTGAGAGAATTCTTCCACTCTTGGGACCAAGTAGTTACATTATCCGTTCAGGGATATCCAGGGAGTGAATGTTTTGTTGTTTTATTTTTACTTCAGTTTGGAGATGAAGATGTATCAGTGTTATATATCAAAATCAGTGTTATATGTCAAAATACGTGTTCAGTTATCTACATATTTTTGATTATATTTTAAAAAGTATCGAAGAGTTGCATCAATCATTGGACCCTATGAAGGGCAATTAAATTGAAATCAGTGGTAATACACACTGGCCAGTTCACACACTGCACTAACTGCTACTTCAACAAAGTCTTTCATTCATATAATCATAAACCTCTTTTGTTTTTCACCTTTCCATACTTTTCTCCTCAGATATCACACACCTGATAAATGTTTTCCACCATTTAGATTGTAGAACCAAAGTACTACATGGGGTGGTTTATACCAAAGATAGACACAAAGTGCGGAGTAACTCAGTACTGAGCAATAGGATTAGGGTTAGACCTTGTAGTCCTTCAGATGTGATCTGCCATTCAGTAAGAATGATATTTCCCTTATCTTCACCCTTGCTTCATTTTCCTGATCCCTATCACTCTTTATTCCTAATAGTCCAATCATTTTCTGAACTCAGCCCTGTATATATTGATAGAGAGACACAAAGTGCTTGAGTAACTCAGCGGGTCAGGCAGCATCTCTGGAGAAAAAGAATGAGTGATGTTCCAGGTCGGGAACTTTCTTCAGACTGAAGAAGGGTCCCGACCTGAAACGTCACCTATCCTTTTCCTCCAGAGATGATTCCTGACCCATTGAGTTTCTCCAGCACTTTGTGTCCACCATTTCGATTGTTCACTAGTTTAAAGTTGCCTTTTGAAAGACCAGTTCTTTGAGCAAAACAAGGTACAAACTTAAAGTTAACATGGTTTTTATTTATTG
Source organism: Leucoraja erinaceus (assembly GCF_028641065.1). Lineage (NCBI taxonomy): Eukaryota > Metazoa > Chordata > Chondrichthyes > Rajiformes > Rajidae > Leucoraja > Leucoraja erinaceus. The sequence goes on from NC_073405.1 coordinate 19,321,378, forward strand.
TCAGCATTAAATTTTACCATCAAAAATATAATTATCCAAGTTGGATGTGGGGGAATGTTTCATTTATTGGCAAAAATGGAAGATTTCCAGCCCAAATTGTCATAATGTTGGGTGACACCACTCTTTTCAATGTCAAGGCTCCATCCTATTGTGAAACCAGCCTGCACGAATTTGACAGTTCTATTTTTCATACAGCGATCCTGATGGTCTTCGTAAATTAATTGAACTGCTCAGTTGATGGCCCCGAGCACTGTATGCAGGGTAGTTTGTCACAGAAGTTGGAGAAGAATAAGAGAGTTGAGGAAAAATCAATAGGCATCGGTCAGAAAACGTCAACCCTGCCTTTACAGGAGAAAGGAAAGGCCGACTCAAATAGTCTTGATGTACTGTGCTCACTGTATCACTTGAAGGGCCCCTCATTTTTAATCCCAGCTCCATAATTTTGAGGTGCTTTGGAATAATTAATTTGAATCAGGGCATGGTGCAACAGGTTTTGAGTTTCACACAATGCGGGCGAGGATGAAACAATGCGTGACAAGTATCCCTTGAAGCCTTCGAGAGCAGAAAGGAAAAGTTCAGAAGCATGCTGAAGAATTGCCAATTTGTACTGAGGTCTCAGGATTGGGAGTGAAGACACAAACCTGGAGACAGCGCTGAACACAAGTCCTCCTGACCGTACCTTCAATTATCTCTTACAAATGTCATTAATTGTCTGCATGTTCCACTCTGGGGATATTCTCGTTGGAACATCAGATCGGATTTCAAGACAAAGATTGCGGTTTGTATGAGTTCAATTGGTTACCTCCCAAAGGCAGCCACATTCAACAGAATAACATCCAAGAACCCAGCAGGTCTCACAAATCATGCTGAATATTTCATGCAAATACATGTAGAAAGATCACATGCTACCATTTTTAAGTAAGTTCTAATTCCAAAACAACATAAACGATAGATATTGTCTGAATTAGCTGCATTTGATTTGAAGCATTCCCATTGAACTGACAACAGGTCTGGAGAGGGTTGTGTGGTGCTACTGTGAAGCCTAATGAAAGGCTTGGATAGAGTGGATGCGGAGAGGATGTTTCCACTGATGGGAGAGTCCAGGACGAGAGGTCATAGCCTCAGAATTAAAGGACATAATTTTAGGAAGGAGATAAGGGGAAATTTCTTTAATCAGAGGGCGGTGAATCTGTGGAATTATTTGCCACAGAAGTCTGTGTGGAGGCCAAGTCAGTGGATATTTTTATGGCAGAGATAAATACATTCCTGATTAGTACAGGTGTCAGAGCTTATGGGGAGAGTGCAGGAGAATGGGGTTAGGAGAAGGTGATAGATCAGCCATAATTGAATGGCAGAGTAGACTCGATGGGGCCGAATGGCCTACTTCTGCTCCTATTCATTATGACCCACTGACTGGAGGGAGAAGGCTGCTCCTGTTCACTGGTCTGACCCATTGAGTTACTCCAGCTTTTTTTTGTCTGCCTTGAACAAAAACAATAACTCGCATTTATTTTATGTCTTTTAATAGTTTCTAAAATCCCAATGATTTTACATTAAGAACTTTTATCAAAGTGAGTTTTAATGAAAAAATAGTGAAAAAGACCTTTAGTGAGCGATACTCAGAAACTGATGAAAGAGTTAATGGTTTATTTAACAAAATGTTAAGAAATTAATCCTTCCGTCGTTTTCTAACAGGAATTTAAGAAGTAAAACTTTGTTTTAGTCTCTAGCTCTTTACCAAAGATACTAGCTCTAGTATATTTGCTCTTTACTAACAACAATGTATATCTTATATGAGAAAGCATTGTTTAAAGGAAGATGCTCGGTGCCTAATCTGTTATAACTAACAATTTTATGCAACACGTTTCTAGAATCAAGGACAGGGCACATAACTCCAGATAATATTGAATCTATGCTAAACGTGACACAAAATGAGATCGACTGTCCGTCCTTGTCTAGAAACGTGGTTAAGAAACTAAAACGCACACAGTAGAAACATGTGCAGATACCCGAGCCAGGTTTGGAGAATACTGCTGATATTGCAGAGATTACTACTAACTTGTTATTGGTTTAGCTTGATATGGGTCCAGCCTTTCCTATTTCGTGGGAGGTTACAGAATCTTTCAATCATGCTATATCAGACTTGGTAGGTGTATTTATTGATAAGAAATAACTATATCTGTTCTAAGAAAGATACTTGGTGCTTGGGTAGTTTACACCCCAGCGGTATGAACATTGACTTCATGGCATCAAATTGCAGAATGATCTGCGTTGGAATGGTCAGACTCATCATGCAATGGTGAAAGCAACAGGTGTCCTAAACATTCTGAGGCGCAACTTTCATCATTGTTCAACTTCTGTCAAGGAGAAGCTATACTTCACCCTCGTTAGACCACATTTGGACTACGCAGTTGCAGCATGGGACCCATACACAAATAAAAACATTTCTTCCATTGAACGTGTCCAAAGCCAGGCAGCTCGATTTGTTACTAGCACTTATGAGAGAGAAGCGAGTGTCACCAAACTTCTGAATTCTCTGGGGTGGAACCCTCTCCAAGACAGACGTGAAGCTCACCGTTTTACCTGTTTTTACAAAATGTTAAATGGTCAGATCGACATAGACTACAAGACCTACACCAAACCCAAACCAATTAGGATCAGACGAGGACATTCGATCCAATTTGTGATCCCAGCTACAAAGACAGATGTATACAGCAATTCGTTCTTCCCCTGCACAATTAAAGCATGGAATAATCTCCACCCAACTATAGTTACCCAACCAGATGCAACTAAATTTAAAGTAGCTCTTTCTTCCCAATAACCCTTTCTGGCTTAAGCCCTCACTTCACCACCTCCAGTTTAAATTCCATTTGGAATATTTTGGAGGACCAAGAAACCAAGAAGACACAAGACTTCTCCAATTTCAGGTAGTCCTTGCTTTCTCCCTCCTTCCCCTCCCATTCCCAGCTCTCCCACAGCCTACTGTCTCTGCCTCTTCCTTTCTTCTTCCCGCCTCCCCCACCCCACATCAGTCTGAGGAAGGGTCTCCTGGAGGTTCGAGGAGTTTGCAACAGATAAGAGGGATGAAGGCATAAATGGACGTAAGTGAGGATGAGAGATTTAAATGGAGGCATTGGCAGACAGAAGAGATGACAGAACAACATTTTAAATGAGTGAGATAAAGGAAAAAGTCATTCAGATAAATTCAAGTCTATGGTGGCGGAATTCGGACATGGGCATTATCGACAGACCATTACATTGAGGAGGAACATGACACCAGAGTTGAGCAGCAAAGATATCTCATAATGTTGCAGAGTTGAACAATATGACAGCCGCCTTGGGTCAAAGCACAGAAATTATTTTCCTAACCCCTAAATTATCCATTGAATTACCACAACTAGGCTTCAAAACAGCTTATTCCGGAACATTCTGGTACATTGTTCTGAGATTTTGAGAAACATTACAGAAAGGAAAGTATTTTCATTTGTGTAACTTTTGTCCTATTTTCTACTGCCGCTTTAGAGTAATAGCATTATTCAGTTGACCAATACAACACAGAAACAGGCCCGCAGTGCCAACACAAATTGCCAAACAAGCTGGTCCCACTTGCCTGCGCTTGGCTCATATCCCTTCAAACCTTCTCATCAATTTACCTGTACGTGGGTCTTTTAAATGACATAATCGTACCTTCTTCCATTTCTACCATTTCCTCTGCAGCTCATCCCATGAATGCAGCACTCTCAATGTGAGAAGTTCCCTCTTTAGTCCCTTTTAAATCTTTCCACTCTCATCTTAAAACGATGCCCTCTAGTTTTATACTATCCTACCCTTGGGGGAAGACTCTGTGGCCATTCATATTATCTATGCTTCTCATGATTTTATAAGCATCTGTAAGGTCAAACCCTTAGCCTCCTACACACTAAAGTAAAAAAGACCCAGTCTCTTCAGCCTCTTCATACAACTCAAACCACCCTCCCAGACTCAGTAGCATCCTCGTAAAATATTTTTTAATCCTCCAGTTTAATTACATCTTTTCTATAGCAGGGTCTAAAACTGTACGTTGTATACCAAATGAGGCCTTACTTCCGTCTTGTACACTGTAACATGACGTCCTAACTCCTGCATTAAATACCGTGACCAATAAAGGCAAGTGCGCAAACTCCTTCTTCACCACCCTGTTCATCTGTGTCACCAACATCATGCAACTATGTACAAGTACCCTGAGTTTTGTGTGTTCTACAACACTCCCCTGGGCCCAACCATTTAAGTTCATAAGTGAATCAAGCACTTTGGCCCATCAGGTCTACTCCACTATTCAATCATGGCTGATATATCTATCTTTCCCTCTTAACCCCATTATCCTGCCTTCTCCCCATAACCCCTGATACCCCCTTACATTTGCCGTGTAAGTTCTGCCCGAGTTTTACCATCAAAATATACCATTGGCCTATATCTGAATTAAATTATATCGGCTATTTCTTAGCCCATTGGGCCAGTTGATTAAGATCCCATTGAATCATACGTAGATTTAGATTTAAGTTTATTATTGTCACATGTTCCAAACAGCATCGTTTGTGATTTGGCCCACTATGGTGGTGTCATCTGCAAGTTCATAGATATGAGAAAAGGTCTTGTTCGAACTTCTAGTGTATATATAAAATATAATTATTTTTTAAATATAATATAATAATATGTATCATTATATTATAAAATATAATTTATTATATATAAAACGGAACATGTTGGAAACACTCAGTAGGTTGGTCAGTTGAAGAAAAATAATAAATAATTCAGTTCATAGATTCCTCATCAGAGCTGAGAAAAAGAAATAAGAAAAGTAATTTTAAGTTCCCCAAAAAGTGGTAGGGGGAATGGATAAGGCAAAACCATAATGCTTGTGATAGGGTGAAACTCTCTCAAATGGGTTAACAGGGCAGTAATGCGTAGTATAGATGTGGTAAGAATGAAGATAGACACAAAAAGCTGGTGTAACTCAGTGGGTCAGACAGCATATCTGGAGAAAAGGAATAGGTGACGTTTTGGGTCGAGGCCATTCGTCAGACCTGGGTCAGACAGCATCTTCAGTCTGAAGAAGGGTCTCAACCCAAAACATCACCTATTCCTTTTCGCCAGAGATGCTGTCTGCCCCGCTGAGTTACTCCAGCTTTTTGTATCTATCTTCACTTTAAAGCAGCATCTACAGTTCCTTCCTATACATGTGGTTCAGAATGGGTAGATTGCATCTTTAACAATTAAAGACTCATCAGACTGATTATTTGATGTCTGGAACTTTTGTTTTGCCTAAGGAAAAGCTAATTTTCTTCTAGATGATTTATCTGATCATTGACAGACTCAAAATTACTTTGGGAGTGAATTAAAGTTATTTCGACTTACATTAATCTGATTCCAAATCCTACTTGGAGAGAAAGAGTGTGAAGATGAAAAAAGGCAGGAGGAGGAGATTTTCATGCAAGTGGCAATTGTAAATGGACCGATTCATTGTGACAAGTCGAAGTGGTCTATTGATTCCCACTGTCACGCACGCACTGGAGGAAATATTCACCGATGAGAACATAAATGCGTTCAAGGATATAAAACAGCCTTCTAGGAAAACCATTTCACTGTTTCATACATCCCAATGGGTTTCACCTGGCATGTTAAAACATCTCACCATATATTTCCTTCATAGAGGCAATAGCAGTTCACCCAGTCGGGGAAGAGTTACTTTCAATTCACCATGACTTTGTTGAGAAACTAAAAGACTATTCTTATAAAAAATGAATGTTGCAGCTAATAAATAATAATGGAATCCTTCTAATCCAGGGATTTAAGTGATATATAATTTATAACGCAATGGCTTGGATAATTTGAGTAGGGGTTCATTTACAATACAAATTACAGCTAATATTACTCATGTAATGACTGTTTGAATATTCCATCAATATTCAATTGTTCCAGTAGCTATATGGGTTTATTAATTGTTTGAGGAAATAAAAAATTAACCTAGCGTGAACATCGGATCAAAAGTATAGGTAAATATTGGATTCCTACACAAAGTAAGTCCGCAAGGCACTGATGATGGCATCAGTCATGAAAGCAATTTGCTTGCTCGCTATTAATACTATAATAGATTCCCCCGTGATGTTGTCTATTTTTGAGTCCATGTGACCATCTTCAGTGGGCATTTGTCATGCAAGGCATAATAACTCTTATAATTGACATTTCCTTTCCGTGGCTCTCCCTTGGCTTTATTCTTAGAGCTGTGGTACTGGAGGAGTTTTAAATTATAAAACTAATGCCCCTGTCCCACTCAGGAAACCTGAACGGAAACCTCTGAAGACTTTGCGCCCCACCCAAGGTTTCCGTGCGGTTCCCGGGGGTTTTTGCCAGTCTCCCTACCTGCTTCCACTACCTGCAAACTCTGGCAACCACCTGCAACCTCCGGGAACCACACGGAAACCTTGGGTGGGGTGCAAAGTCTCCAGAGGTTTCCGTTCAGGTTTCCTAAGTGGGACAGGGGCATTGTGTTGTTACTCCGGCCATGTACAGGTCTTGATCATACTCCTGATGGATTTCAATAAAACATTTGATTAAAAATGAGTGGTCAAACAGCGGCACTGTCGGAAAAGATGGGATGTTGATGGATCAAGATCTTTCACAGTACCTCAGTACACTTGACTATAATAAGTTCATACGTTCTAGGAGCAGAATTTGGACATTCCGCCCATCAAGTCTACTCCACCATTCAATCATGGCTGATCTATCTTTCCTTCTCAACCCCATTCTCCTGTCTTTGTCCCATATCCCCTAACACCCTAATAAACCAAATGAAACCTAATAAACCTGACACTAATAAACCAATACCAAGTATAGCGAAACCTGTACTAGTCAATAATATTCCGTACTGTTTGTGGAAGGTAGCTATCGATGATGTTTAGAGATACAGCATAGGAATAGGTTCTTCAGACCACCATGTCCATGCCAATATTGGTTACCTGTTTAGTCATTATCCTACTTTCTCATCCAATCACTGCACATTGGGGGCTATTTTTGGAGGCCAGTTAACCAGCAAACCCACATGACTTTGTGATGTGGGAGGAAACAGGAGGTCCCGGTGAAAACCACAAGGAGAACATGCAAACTCCACACAGACAGCTAACCATCATTCTACACCTCAAGAATCCCTGCGATTCCCTCAAACCTGTATGCCCAAGATATCTCCTGGCCTTTTGTGAAGATGAGAGAAAGATAGAAAGTCCCCTGTCCTTGTGTAGAGATATCAGTAATTTGTCTAATGCAACAGAAAATTGTGACATAGGCCATAGAACAACAGCCAGATGCTAGGAAGTTCAAGGTGAGAGCAGTCTTCACCTCTACATAAAGAGACATTTAGTCACAAGTGGATTACAAGAGCTCTATGTGAGGAAGGTTGCAGATTCCCACACCATTAGTTTTTAGTGGTGTTGTTTCCCAGAGAATTGGGGAGACTGGTGTACAGACAACCATCACATGGTCCTCCACAGAGGCAGACCTGGGTCCAACGGTATGGACACTACAACAAATGGGAGTCTCTCCCGTCTGCAGCCTCCTTCACTGTTGTGGTGTTCCATCTGCTAAGCAGCCACCATCCTCCATCTGTTTACCAGTTGAGGTCTTCTACTTGGGCTGCGTTGTGTCAGGAATCTGCCTCTTGACCTGCCCGCCATGGGTGACCCTGTCAGGAGCATAGTTTCAGATTGCTTAGATCTCAGGATCTTAAGCAAAGGCAAGCATTTCCACCAGGACCAGGTGTCGACCCTTGGAGAGAAGTTGTCTGTGCTTATATGACTTTTGAAATGCTCTTTTAAAGGGTTTGAGTTCAACAACAATCTAACACTGCAGCACTTCCAAGAACTTTGGGAAGGATCCCAAGGTTTTGAAGCCTAGGTTGTCTCGTGGATTTCAATGATTGTGTTGATGGTCAAATCACAATGCTGGGAATTCATAGAAGGAATTAAATAGTTAAATTTAAGCAGATGCAAGTTGCCACCTCTCCTCCCTGTCTCTCTCTTCACAAAGCCTCTACATATGTGGAATCCTCCTGGTTTATTCTTAGCATGCTGGAATATTATGTGCCGGGCCACAAATTGCTGTTATTGTACAGCCATCCAGATGGTTAATATAGGTACAGTTAATTACATTCTTCCTGCAGATATGGGCAACAGCCATTAAAATAGCACAGGTGCCGTGCATAGGTTACTGCAAAAACCTCACTCACCATGAGCAGTCTGCACTGTTTATTATTCAAACAAGCATACATTGTTTCAGCGAGGAGTTTCAGAAAGAACATTATACCACATTTAACACCATTGATATGCAATCTATATGCCACGTGCTGGTACATCATATGTAGTCAAGTCAAGTCAAGTCAAGTTTATTTGTCACATACACATACGAGATGTGCAGTGAAATGAAAGTGGCAATGCTCGCGGAACAACAAAACAACCAAACAAATTATAAACACAACCATAACACACATATTATTTTACATAATAAATAATAGAAGGAAAAACGTTCTGTAGAGTTAGTCCCTGGTGAGAAAGGCGTTTACAGTCCGAATTGCCTCTGGGAAGAAACTCCTTCTCAACCTCTCCGTTCTCACTGCATGGCAACGGAGGCGTTTGCCTGACCGTAGCGGCTGGAACAGTCCGTTGCAGGGGTGGAAGAGGTCTCTCATGATTTTGTTTGCTCTGGAGTTGCACCTCCTGTTGTATAGTTCCTGCAGGGGGGGGTGAGTGAAGTTCCCATAGTGCGTTCGGCCGAACGCACTACTCTCTGCAGAGCCTTCTTGTCCTTGGCAGAGCAATTCCCGAACCAGATGGTAATGTTCCCGGACAAGATGCTTTCCACCGCCGCTGCGTAGAAGCACTGTAGGATCCTCGGAGACACTCTGAATTTCCTCAATTGCCTGAGGTGGTAAAGGCGCTGCCTTGCCTTACTCACCAGTGCTGAGGCGTGTGATGACCATGTCATATCCTCAGAGATGTGGACTCCCAGATATTTAAAACAGTTCACCCTATCCACAGGATCCCCATTTATACTCAATGGAGTGTACGTCCTCGGATGATGTGCCCTCCTAAAGTCCATGATCAGCTCCTTCGTTTTTTTGATGTTCAAGAGGAGGCTGTTCTCCTGGCACCAGAGTGCTAGATCAGCCACCTCCTCCCGGTAGGCCCTCTCATCATTGTCTGAGATCAGGCCCACCACCACAGTGTCATCAGCAAACTTAATTATTGAATTGGAGCTGAACCTAGCCACACAGTCATGTGTGTACAGGGAGTACAATAGGGGGCTGAGGATGCAACCCTGGGGCGATCCTGTGCTCAGGGTGAGGGACTTCGATGTATTCCCTCCCATCTTGACTACCTGGGGCCTGGCGGTGAGAAAGTCCAGGATCCAGGCACACAGGGAGGTGTACAGAAGTGTCCGATAAATTTGTATGCCACGTGAACCAAGCAGTTTTGTAACATTAATTCAGTGCGCATCTTAAGATATAAGTTTTCAATCACATGGCGAACAAAAGATTTTGAACCGAAAAGACTTCAAGAATATACGGTTTCAGGGTTGTGAAACAAGAAAACAAAGCAAGGCATCAAGTTCCATTAAGTGAATAGATCTGCGATGACTTGGGATGACTTATCCTTACAGGATCATAGTGATAGTGTTTAGAATCTAGCATAGACACAAAGTGCTCGCGTAACTCAGTGGGTCAGGCGTCATCTCTGGAGAAAAAGGATTGGTGACGTTTTAGGTTGGAACCTATCTTCAGACTCAAACAGGATTTGAAGTAAGGGTCCCGGCCTGAAACGTCACCTATCCTTTTTCTCCAGAGATGCTGCCTGACCTGCTAAGTTACTCCAGCACTTTGTGGCTCTCTATGGTGTAAACCAGAATATGCAGTTCCTTGTTTCTACCTTAGAATCTAGCATCATTGGCATCTAATTTAGTTATCTGTGTTATCAATGGGCAAACAAATGGTCCCTCCATCACACAAACCAAGAGTCAAGAGAGTTTTATTGTCATGTGTCCCTGATAGGACAATGACATTCTTGCTTGCTGCAGCACAACTGAATATTGTAAACATAATACAGAACAGTTCAGTGTGTCGATATACCATATACCATATATATACACACATAAATACACAGATAAAGTGTAACAAAGTGCCAGCAGCTCAACAGCTGAGAATTAATTAGTTTCAAATACTTCTGTCACCAAAGGAATAAGCTGAAAAGAAATCTTCACTGCAATTTATACATGAGGTGCTCCTATCATGGACTCCCAGCAAAGTACAAGACTTGGGAACATTGTGTTATTCTGCAGTTGAAGTAGAGTTAGTTGGCTGGTTTAAACTTTAAAAAGTTCCAGTTAAGTTTAGAGATACAGTGCAGAAACAGGCCCTTCAGTCCACCAAGTCCACATCGACCAGCGATTCCCACACACTAACACTATCCTACAGAAATTAGGGACAATTTCTATTTATACCAAGTTAATTGACCTACAAACCTATACGTCTTTGGAGTGTGGGAGGAAATCGAAGATCTCGGAGAAAACGCACGCAGGTCACGGAGAGAACAGATAAACTCTGTACAGACAAGCGCCCGTAGTCAGGATCAAACCCGGGTCTCAGTAGCTCTACCAATATGCCACTGTGCCCCATTGACAACTAACTCTTGGCTGATTTTGGGATCAAATCCATTTTAGGGCGACAGATATTCTGACCATCTAGTGTCATTTTAGAAACATAGAAACATAGAAACATAGAAATTAGGTGCAGGAGTAGGCCATTCGGCCCTTCGAGCCTGCACCGCCATTCAATATGATCATGGCTGATCATCCAACTCAGTATCCCATACCTGCCTTCTCTCCATACCCCCTGATCCCCTTAGCCACAAGGGCCACATCTAACTCCCTCTTAAATATAGCAACATAGAAACATTTTGCTCAAATTCTTTTTTTGTCTTCCAAGTTCCTAACTTCACTCCAATGCAATGACATGGAAATTTATATTATTCAGGGTCAAAGTCTGAGAGAAAGAAGTTTAAATGATACCAATGAATTTAAATCAGAGATTTCTCTATTTTACAAAAAGAGAGTGTTTTATGATGCAAATTATGGTGCTTCTGAAGAGCATCGCTTTTAGGCTCTAAGGCATGGTTGCTCTAAATTAATCCTTGTTAACGAGAAAGAAACAATATTTAATTAAGCTCTGTAATGCAAGGGAGGCACTGTAATGTAGCAATATAGAAACACATAATGGATTTCATGCATTTGCAATTATTTCATCCAAGCTTTTAAAATCCAATCTTATCACTACTTCAAGCGTTACTTTTGCTTTGTGGCAACATTTTTGTCTCCGAGTCAGAAGACTATATTTCTAGCTTCAGTGCAGAATGTGAGCTCTCGCTGAATGAGTGTAGTTGTGCGGTGGTGTTGTTTGCTGGAAACATTGGCATGGCTGTCATCTTGCTGTCCATTGTGAACACGTCGAGTAGATGAGATGACTGTTTAAGGACTTCTGACTTCTGGACTTTAAGGACTGTTCTGATCTCTATAAAATAGCCTTTGTTCCAGCTTACACAGCTTCCAGCTTCTGTTCAAACAGCTCCCTTTGCTCACTGACCTGTACTGACATGTAGTTAAGCAACACACTCAAAATTCTTAGCCTTCTCTCCTTCTTAACGATTTGTGTTCCCCCTATAAGCTTTCGACTCGCCACTTCTCATCCTTTAAGACGCCCTTTCAAGGCTACCATCTTCGCCATGCTTTTGATCATCTGTCATAATCTTTCATATATAGCTCAGCATTGTTTCGTGTTCGATAATACTCCCGTAAAGTGCCATGGGATACCTTTAGCACAGGTAGAGTGCTATATAATTGGAGTTGTAGAAACATTTGGAAAGTAATGGGCATGAACATTGCACACAGTTTCACGAATTCTTGGACAATCCAAGCATTAGTTTAACAGCTGTCTTTAGGTTTAACTATTTGAAACGTGTCAGCAATGGACAAAAATGATTTCCTGTAATAGAGAATATTACCTTGTGCTATTTTACGCAACATATTTTTCTGTCTGTCAAGCATTGCTATAAAATATTTACCATTTGAATGTACATTATTGTGATATCCCAAAGAGGTGATGGTGCATTGGAACAGTGAGTTATTTTATTAAAAACCTCTTGGGTTACTTTCCCTTCTCCCCTATTTGGCTCTGCCATAGCGCTAAGGAATGGTGAAAGATGGGAGAGCAGGGAACAATCAGCCTACAAATCAGTTGAGCAGCTCAATTATGCCGCATCTTTACAACCTTCAACATTGGGGCGGGAGGTAGTAGGGGCATCAGAATATTTGAGAACTATTGACAGAAAGTGGATTGATTGAACTTTCAATGGAAAATCAGTCATAACCTCATGCATTTTTTTATGGCCAAAGCTGTCAAGATTCTGAATGTTTGCCATGGCCTGACTGTGGTCACTGTTCTGCTTCCTTGCAGATGGTATCAGAGTCGGCCCATGAAGGGTCCAATTGCCATTGGGGTTTAGATTTGGAAAGTGAATAGAACATACTTCCCATGCTCAACCATTGCCCCAGCACAACATGTTGTCTCTTTACATCATTGACCCATGGAGAATAGGCAGACCAGTCTTTGACAGGGTGCTACTGGGTTTAAAAGTCCAGAGGCTTTCAGGCAAAATTCACTCCAAGATAGAGTAGGGATCTGAACAGCTGGTCTCCACTGTGCTAAAAACACCAGGATTACATCTCGTGGGAGTATATGGAAATGAAATACATTTGACTTTGGCTTGGACATACAGAGTGATGCAAATATTGTTGTTTTTTTTTAGTTTTTGCTGAGCACTGGAACCACTAGGTTTATTAAATTGCAACACCTTCTCTTATGCCAAGTCCAAAAACTAGCAGGAGCCTGGAGAGAGGAGCATTGGGTGACGTATGTTTGCAGGGCACCGTTGCGCTAGAGGGATTGGGTGTAAAAAAAAATGGGGGAGAAAACAGGTGGTATGTGGCCACTGCATGGAATAAATAAATTGATCTAAATCAACATTACAGCTGTTAGGGAATCCTCTGATGCATGGGGAATGGTTAATATCATGCAGGGAATGGTATTTTTATCCTTCTTTTTTTCTATTCCATTCTGTTGGGTATGCATTGAACAATTTTTACACTCTACGGTGTTTAGTTTTGTTTAGTTTAGTTTAGTTTAGTGCAGAGATACAGCACACAAACAGGCCCTTTGGCCCACCAAGTCCACGCCAAACAGTGATTCCCGCATACTAACGCTAGCCTGCACACACTAGGGACAATTTACAATTATACCAAGCCAATTTGACTACAAACCTGTATGTCTTTTCAGTGTGGGAGGAAACCGGAGATCCCGGAGACGATGCCATTGGACTGACCTTCACCTTCATCGGCAGGCTTCCTTGCTGGTTATCACTAGCAACATTTGAAGGGTGTCTTATTATTGTCTCCTAGCAACAAATCCGTAAGTTTGCTTTCGGATGTATTATTGTTCAGAAAGTGTGGACTGTCAAAGAATGAATGCATCCTGGCAACTTTCAAGGAACTTTAACTCCATCAGAACCCACTCCTTGTAGAGCAGGCCGGCTCCATGTTGATCAAAGTAAATCCCCTGAAATTGATCAATGACACTGATATTTTTCACTGTGCACCAATTTCTACGTAACAAGCCAGCCAGAGAAATAGATTTAAGTGCCTAAATTCATGAACTCAATTCTTCAAGGATAAAGTTGACATAATAGGTGACATTGACCATCTTGCGTTATCCATTTAGTTTTTGTGACTGTGAGGTTTCAGGTGTCAACAACGTTTAATTGTCGTATGTACCAGAATTGGAATAATGAAATTCTGAGGTGTTAGATATATATCTGGATCCTTCTGGACTACAGAAAGATCCAAGCTGTGGAAAGGACTTTGCTCGGAGGCTGCTAATGTTTACATTTAGGTTTAGGTCTATTATTACCAGGTGTACTGAGGTACAGTGAAAAACTTTGCCCTGCATGCTGTCCAAGTTACAGTACCCTAGCTCATAGAAGGACCGTTCAAAAGCCTGATTACAGAGGGCAGGCAGCTATTACCGAGTCTGGCGGTGTATGCTGTCAAGCTTCTGTAGCTCTGCTGTATGGAAGCAGGGAGAAGAAAGAAAAACTCTGGTGGCATAATGTTCGATAACACCTGACCAGTCAACTTCACCCTTCTGTACAGATGCTCCTAGTCTTTATAATGCTTCGACTTATGGGCCTGTCCCACTACGCGACTTTTTCGGCGACTGCCGGCACCCGTCATAGGTTGCCGAAAATTTTCAACATGTTGAAAATTCAGTGGCGACCAGAAAGACGCTACGATTCTTTGGGCGATTGAGGAGACTACTCATGACCATACAGGCAACACCATGGTGAAATGTCACAGGGTGAAGCCTGTATGGTCGTGAGTAGTCGCCCAAAGAGTTGTACCTTTTTCTGGTCACCGCTGGATTTTCAACATGTATAACATTTTCGGAGACCTGCTGCGACTATGACGGGTGCCGGCAAGTCACCGAAAAAGATCGCGTAAGTGGGACAGGCCCATTATGATATTTCAACTTTAAGATGGTGCAAAAGCGATACACATTCAGTAGAAATCGTACATTGAATTTTGATATTTTCCTGGACTAGCGATAGTTTAGTTTAGTTTAGTTTAGAACTACAGTGCGGAAACAGGCCCTTTCGGCCCATCGGGTCTGTGCTGACCAACGATTTCCGCACATTAACACCATCCTATACCCACGATGGACAGTTTTTACATTTACCAATTAACCTACATACCTGTACGTCTTTAGGAGGAAATCGAAGATCTCTGAGAAAACCCATGCAGGTTATGGGGAGAAAGTACAAACTCCATACATAGAAACATGGAAAAGAGGTGGAAGAGGAGCCCATTCAGTCCTACGAGCCAGCACCGCCATTCATTGTGATCATGTGTGATCGTCCCCAATATAACCCGTACCTGTCTTCTCCCCATATCCCTTGATACCACGAGCCCCTAGAGCTCTATCTAACTCTCTCTTGAATCCATCCAGTGATTTGGCCTCCACTGCCCTCTGTGGCAGGGAATTCCACAAATTCACAACTCTCTGGGTGAAAAAGACTTTTCTCACCTCAGTCTTAAATGGCCTCCCCTTTATTCTAAGACTGTGTCACCTGGTTCTGGACTCACCCAGCACTGGGAAAAAAATTCCTACATCTAGCTTGTCCACTCCTTTTTATTTATTTATTTGTAACTGACAGTACCTGTAGTCAGAATCAAACCCGGGTCTCTGGCGCTGCATTCGCTGTAAGGCAGCAACTTCACCGCTGTGTCACTGTGCCGCCTTTAATGCAGTACGATGTCCTAAAACAGGAGTTGCAACGGTTCCAAGAGCTACAGCAAATTCGGTCGGCCAAGAAAAAGCAAAAAGAAAGAACTAAAGAGTCTCTAAATGGTGAGTGTCTTCTGCCAAACGCACGGCTGAAGGAAGCTGCCATGGATCTGGTGAATGATAGCAGTAAATCCCAGCAGCCAGACCCTGCAACAAAACACAACAACTTTCCGCCCGGGCAGGCAAAGAGTACGAAGCAAAGATCCTATAGCGGAGCAAGATAGACTACTCCTGCTAAATGCAATGGGCTGACGTGTAGTACACAACGGAACGTGGGCCTTTTTTTCATCCATTTCCGTAACCCGACCCGACCCAACTCGCAGTGTAATCAACGTTGCGGGGAAACAGTTTGTGTTAATAAATTTAAATTCTGAAAATGAGAAGATTTTTACCAAATAACTTTTATTTTTACGAGGATGTTTTCATAACAGGCTTCCGTCTAAGCACCAGTTACCTTTGCTCCGCTATGGGATCTTTGGTGCAGAGACGGAAGCCGGTTATGGAAATGGGGCCTAAAATTACCCATGAATCTGCCCATGACCGTACTACGACTTTTTCGTCGAGTGATCTATCTTGCTCGCTATAGGATCTTTGGTAAGAAGAGCAAAGAACGGGGCCGGAACCTAGAACACCTCAACTGGTGGCTGCCAACGGGAAGGACCTCAGAGTGGCCCAAGCCCCAGCTCAATGTGAGGGGAAGGTCAAGCAGCCCGAGACCAACAGCAGCCCAGGCTCCACCACAGTACCAAACAAAGTGAATAGCAAGCAGAAGTTGAAATCGCAGGCAATCAAACTAAGTATTGAGCGGCACTCAAAGCCGGCCGAGGGCTTCAGACCATGCGACGTGCACCTGAAAACCTTGGTATGCCCCAGTGCCTTCTCCCACTGTTCTCGAGCCTTATCAGAAGAGAGAGAATGTTTGGTAGGTTAGGTGTATTAAAAGCATTTTCGACTTACGATATTTTCGATTTACGATGGGTTTATCGGAACGTAACCCCCTCGTAAGTTGAGGAGTTACTGTATCCAAGTGTCACTCCCTCTTAAGCCCCTTCAGATACTCCCCCTGATGATGGCAAGTGAGATCTTGAACATTAACAACTTAGTACTTTCAATACTCTCCTGGGGTAATGGAGAGAAGCATCCCCAAATATCTTTGATGCGTTTGGGTTGATTGTATTTATGTATAGTATTATCTCATCTATTTGGATAGTATACAAAACGGAGTTTTGCACTGCACACTGGCAAATGTGACAATAATAAATATAAACCTGAACCTAAACCATCAACTCTCAGATTCCACCTACATATTAGTGGCATTTTATAGCAGCCAATCAACCTGGGAAGCTGCACATCTGCATAAGGAGAGCATGATGGAACTGCGGATGCTGGTTTATACCGAAGATAGACACAAAATGCTGGAGTAACTGTGGGTCAGGCAGCATCTCTGGAGAAAAGGAATTAATGACATTTTGGGGAAAGACCCTTCTTCAGACTCAATAAACAATGTTTTGGGTCGAGACACTTGTCTGAAGATGTTTAGTTTGAAGAAGGGTTCCGACATGAACCGTCACCTATTCCTTTTCTCCAGAGCTGCCTGACCAGCTGAGTTACTCCAGCATTTTGTGTCTATCATCAATACAAAGAAACTGGAGCATCTGAACAAAACCTGCGTGGTCATAGTGAAAACATGCAAACTCCACACAGACAGCATACCCGGATTGAGCCCAGATGTCTGGCAGTATTGATACAGGGGGGTTCTACCAGCTGCACCACTATGCTACCCATCCTTCCAGATCTTGAAGATATACCTGAGTACGCAGCGGTTTTATGGGGAGCATACAGTACTTACCACTGAGTCACAAGGTTTATTCCAGCAGTTTGAGCAATATATCTGGGCTATACTCCAATGAAGCAAAGAGCATAGAACAAAGATAAGCACAGGAACAAGCCCTTTGGCCCACAATGTCTGTGCCGAACATGATGCCAAGCTAAAATAATCTCATCTGCTGCACATGATCCATACCCCTCCACCCACTGTGCCTATCTACAAGCTCAAGGATCACTGCAGGAGATGTCATCCTTCGGGTGAACTGTTAAAATAAGGTTCTGACTGCCCTCTCAATCTGATGTTAACGATTTCAGTCTACCACTCACTCAGTCATCTTGCTAATAATTTACACTTCAGCAACATGAATTACACAAATTATCTGATTATTACCGCGCTGCTAATTGCAGAAGATCGATGAGCACAAATTGGCTGCCATGTATTCTATGTTGTCGCTGTGACTCAAAACGTAAAGGACTTGAATCACCAAAACTGCAGATGAGAGCTTGGTTTTGCACTTTGTCTGAAGACTACATTCCCGCTGCCTCAGCAATGAAGTGAGATGTCAGGCTGGAAATCATATTCCCGAAATGAGAGATGAATCGTCCCCATTTTCTGACTCAGTGCTAACACTGGCAAACATTTTATGCAAACAAATAAATTTCCCTTATATTATTCCGCCGTAAGCTCGGTATTTCTATTAGTGGGGAAATATTCACTGCTATTCTAAATTTGCTGAATTGTTTGCAACAGTATTTTCTGCAAGAATCGGACAGGATTTTCCTGAAAGATTCCAGCAGTTCCGTGTGGAATTGCCCACATTTCCATGCATTAGGAAGTCAGGAGTCATGCTCAAGGATTAAGTAATGCCCCTGTCCCACTTAGGAAATCTGAACGGAAACCTCTGGAGACTTTGCACCCCACCCAAGGTTTCCGTGCGGTTCCCAGAGGTTGAAGGTGGTTGCCGGAGGTTGCAGGTAGTGGAAGCAGGTAGGGAAACTAACAAAAACCTCCGGGAACCTCCGGGAACCGCACGGAAACCTTGGGTGGGTGCAAATTGACCAGAGGTTTCCGTTAAGGTTTCCTAAGTGGGACAGGGGCATAAATGTCCTGAACAAATATTCTAAGGGATCTTGATTAGTGAGGGTGTCAAATGTTAAGGGGAGAAGGCAGGGGAACGGGGTGAAAAGAAAATAATAGATCAGCCATAATCTAATGGCGGAGAAGACTCAATGGGCCGAATGGCCTAATTCAGCTCTAATGCCTTATGGTCTGATGGTCTTATGGGATATGAATTTTGTGCAGGTGGGTGTGCTAGCTTAACTTGGCGGTGTTTGGCGGTGCATTATGAGTCGAGGGGCCTGTTCCCATGTTGTACTGTTCTATGTTCTCTGATCTATGTTCCTGAAAGGATGCCTCTGGCGATATCTGGTCTACACTCTGCTTGTTTACTCGTGTATTGCAGCAGCATTGCCCTCCAGTTCCGCAGCATAACTGGTGGAAATCTGCCCACTCAACTTGGCTCAATAACTCCAACCATTTCAGAGGAGAGGAAAAGCTTGAATAAAGTTAGTTTTAGCCATTTACATTTTTTTTTAAATAATGTGCGTAATTTAATTATTTCTAGGTATTCCTTGGTGCATTTTGTGTTATTTTTAAATTTTATGATATTTGAATAGCACGATTCATTTGCTTTATTGTCTTTGATGCCAGATACATCCACAAATATTCAAACGCATTAAGTAAATACAGAAAATGTTGGAAATACTCTTCTTGTGAGGCAACGGCTATGAAGAGGAAAACAGCCTTAACATTTCAAAACAATGACCATTCAAATTGCTTAAGAGCTTTGATAGCCTGATATCCGCAGAAGTGGTGGCGCTACCCACGCAGCTGCGGCTCGCCTGCAGTCCGTCTGTCTTTTTCTTTTGTTCTCTTTTGTCTTGTTGGACGTATGTTTTGGTTTATGTTTAGTTGTGTATGTGTGGGAGGGGCGGGGGAAACTTGTTTTAGTCTTTTCCTTCAGGAGATATGACCTTTTCTTTGTCGAATCTCCGTCTCCATCTGCGCTGAGGCCTAATCGTGGAGCTGGCGGCCTCCACCTGGGGCCGACCTCGGGGCTCCGGAGGCAGAGCCTGGACTCACCATCGCGAAGCTGGCCGACTTCAGGGCTGTGGTGGCTCTGCGGCGGTGGCCTGACTTCGGGGCCTCGGAGGCTTCGGCCATGGGCCCAGTGGATGACAATATCAGGAGCTCGCAGGGAGCTCACAGGTCTCAGGTTGGTGACTGATTCTCCAGAGCTCCTGCAACAACAGCTTCGTCCGCCCCAGGCCGCGGAGTTTGAACCGGCTTGTTCTTGAGCTCGGATTCGGCCGCGGGATTTACCATCACCCGGCGGGGGGCCCAACATCGAAAGCTTGGATCGCCTCAACGCAGAGGGAGAACAAGGAAGGAAGAGACAAGGACTTTAAGACCTTTACCTACCATCACAGTGAGGAAGCGCGTGGTAGACTCACTATGGTGGATGTTAAACTATGTTAATTGCGTGTTCTGTTATTTTATTCTCTGTCCTGATGGCATGGTATGTAATTTCATTCAAACTAACAAGGGGGGGGGGGGGGGGGACTGCTGTGGGGGAGGGGGGGTGTGCAAAAGGAGGAGCCGTCGTGCTTTGTACCTTTGTCAGCACCATAGGTGGCTGCTGTTTGTATACATTGGGTTTACAAGCAAATAATTTCACTGTGCCTCGAGTATCTTTGATGCCTAGCGCTGGGAAGCACAATCCCAGTAGCTGGGGAAACGACAAGCATGGGGGCTCCCGACTGCCAGGGAATTCTCCCCCAGTGGCTGTGATTGCATGTAAAAACATAACATTTATTAGTGGTAGCAGCAGGTCTCCTGTCATTTTGAGCCTATTCCACCATTCATCAATATCACGGCTGATTTTCTATCCTAATTTCATTTTCCTGAGCACATCCACATTCCGTGATTCAGATTTGTTTTGTTTAATTTAGTTTAGAGATACAGTGTGTGGAAACAGGCCCTTCGGTCCACTGAGTTCACACCGACCAGTGATCACTCCATAAACTAGCAGTATCCCACACACTGGGGACAATTTACAATTTTACAAAAACAATTAACCTACAAATCTGTACGTCTTTGGATTCTGGGCAGAAACTGGAGCAGCCGGAGAAAACACGCTTGGAGAATGTACAACCTCCATACAGACAGAGTCCATATTTAGTTTTGATCCCGGGTCTCTGACGCTGTAAGGCAGCAACTGCTCCGTTGCACCACTGTGCTGCCTCTGAGTGAAGAAGCATCAGTTTTAAATGCCCTAAGCCTAATACCGAGAGTCCCTCAGTTTAAAACTTCCCAGCCCTGGAAAAAAATCTCTCCACTTGAGCCAAAAAAAAATGTTCAAAGTTTCAATGAGATCATCTCCAATTCTTCTAAACTTTAATGAATATAGACCTAATCTGCTCAATCTCTTCACAATCCCAGACACAATCAGATGAATCTACACTGCACATTTTCTACAGCCATTTTACATAAGGGGAACAAATTAGTTCACAATACTTCTGGTGTTTGTCTCAAGAGCAATTATACATTTTTTAGAGTTCTACTCAGCCAGCAGTCCTGAAGATATGTTTCTAAACAGAGATCATGACGAGAACATTTTTCTATTCTCTTTCTCTCTGTTGGTTCTTTTTTGGCATTCAATTTTTAGATGCATTTACCTCTTTATTGACCATCCTTAAATAGGCACCCTGCTTCTGGTTATGTAGGCAAATGCACAAACATCAGTAAGAACAAATAGCTTCTGCATAATCACCTCGCATAAGCATTGGTAAACAAAACCTGACAACAAGTAATTAGAATAGTCACAGGGGTATATTTTAAGAATATCTTGAGGAGAAATGATACTGTATCACAGAAGTCTAATCTAATCAAGGGGTATGGGGAGAAGGCGGGCACAGGTTATTGATTGGGGACGATCAGCCATGATCACAATGAATGGCGTTACTGGCTCAAAGGGCCGAATGGCCCCCCCCTGCACCTATTTTCAATGTTTCTATAAAAAAGTTAGAATGCTGGGAATAAATATCCACTCCAACAATTGGGAACCCCGTATTTCCCAAAGTCCTTCAGCCTTCTGTCCTCAAAACTTCTATTACGTCAGATTTCCAATACTGACCTTTACAGTTCCTTTCCAGATCAATGGGACAACAGTTTCCTCCTGAATGGCGGTGGATGGAGTAACTCCTCGTATCTCCAGCTCCTTTCCAACAACTGACACCTAATGTTCTCTCAATCTCCAAGGTCCAAGTCCCAACTCACCTGTGTAACTCCAACCACCACCTGTCTGACTCACCTCTGTTTGACTCTCCGTCTCTCTAGCTGTTGGTTCATCTGTTAAACCAGCAGTTCAGGATTTGTAATATTTCCCCCACTTTGATGTTTTCTCTCTTCTATATTGGGACAGAGCAGCATTTCAGATCCAGCAGTGTCTGGGTTTCTTCCCTCATCCCAAAGATGTGCCTTCCAATAGGTTAATAGGCCTCTGTAAATTGCCCCCAGTATGTCCCCAGTATGTAAACAGGAGGTAGAATCTGTTGAAGAGAATGTTAGGATATTAAATGTGTAAGAAAGAACAGCAGATGCTGGTCAACACTGAGATTGACACAAAATACTGAGTACTCAACAGGTCAGGCAACATCTCTGGAGAAAAGGAATAGGTGACGTTTCATGTCGAGACCCCTCTTCAGACTCAATAGATGACATTTCAGGTCGAGACCCTTGTCTGAAGAAGGGTCTCGAGCTGAAATATCACCTATTTCTTTTCCCCAGAGATGCTTCCTGACCTGCCGAGTTCCACCAGTGCTTTGTGTCTAGCCCAGGAGAATAAAATGGGAATAATTCAGGATACGTGTGAGGAACTGCATGATGGTTGGCACGGCCTCAGCCAGTCATATGATCTTTTTCCATGCTGTACGGCTTTATGCCCTTCCACCCAACCTCACAGTAAGTCGGCTGAGAATATGTGTGCAATTAAAATCTCTTAACCACAAATGATTGATAATACATCAGGTGATCAATTAATGCAGACCTTTCCGGCCAATGCATTGACAATGGAGGCAGATGCTGAACAACATGCCAAGTCTCAAATCATTACATTTTCTCTCAGTCATAGATCACAACAATGTTCTAAAACAAGTTGAAATGAGGAACATTATGCCGGTCTGTTGGGCTCAGTGAAACACAAGACCAATTGAAGAGCCATGTAGCTAAAAAACTAAAATGCTCCAACAGCCATATACACATCACATAAGTTATTGAGAATGCATATATCAGCAAGACATCTTATTCAATAGGGAAGAAAGAGTGAAATGTGTCCAGGGGCATCATTCATCTTTATGGTTGCACGCTC